>NC_089141.1:66691529-66999051 GCF_009819655.1 Sylvia atricapilla
CACATTCTTTGAACATAACATCTACAGATTCATAATCAAAAGTCTTAGAAATTACTTTGAAAATTGTAATATGAGGATGTAATTTGCCCTATATGGGACAACAGCTATGCATCTATAATGTTCACTGAAATCTCTGTTTCCCTCGGCCTTTTTGAACATCCCCATGATCATTCATTATGTGCAAAATTATTTCAATACTTTCCCCCATAGTAACAGCAAGTGACAGCATTCTGTGTACTGCAGTGTTGCAGCACTCTTATGCCATTCAGTTCTAAGAAATGTAAGCAGCCTTTATGTACATTAAAAAAGAAAAAAAATTCAATTAAGCATTGTGTCCCATTTTTCAGCACGAGTATTACCTTCAAGCAATAAGGAATAAATCGCTTTATAGCTGGGAAAATACCCAAGGTAATTCAAGTCATTCATACTGTTATGATCCTTGTCCCTGTGATACAAAATTTACTCACTCTGCAGTTATTCTGTAATGCTGATAAAAGAAAAAGAATTTCCCTTTACAATATTTCTAATATTTATGAAGACATATCTTGGGTTTATTCAAGACTTTTTTCTAATCTAACAAAAATTCCATTGTGAATTTGGATGAGACATGAGTCAATTTAATACATGTGAATTAATGTATGGGTCATCTTAGTGAGAGTCAGAAAAATATTTTGTTTTCTACATATCTAAGGAGCATAAACAGGTTGAAAATTATTTTGGTTTAATTATATTTCAAAAGTACATTATCCATATCTGAAACATTTTTCTGTAGGAAAATAAAAATCAGTGTGATGACTCCTAATCTTTTTAATAAAAAGAACTCACAAAATCCTGTGGTAACAACTGCAATTTTGGGCATTTATGTTGTGGTTTTTGGTTGTTGTTGTTTAATATATTTTTTCTGGTTTTTTTTTTAACATAAAACCCAAATTCTTCGTGCTTAATAAAAGTTTTTAGATGCTTCTATAAATTTATCTAGACCACTATCAAGTTTCATATTCACTAAGCTAATAATCCTTTTTGTCTTGTCAATCCAAGCTCTCTTTATTTTCTTCTGATTTACTTTCACAAGATTCTCAATCATTTCTTTGATATTTTGAAGCCTGGATTGCATCTGCAAGGTGCCTCTTCTCTCCTGTGACGGGGAACAACATGCAAGTTGATACCAACAAAATGTCAAACTCTCTCTCGTAGTTTCATACTGGAGATAAAATCAAACTGCTCTTCAGGAAGAGGATGGTCACTCTGAATCTCTCTGAAGACAAGTTAGGAGAAGATACCATGATTGTAAAAGATGCTGTGAATCCTAAATTATGCAGATGTGAAAAAGAATAAATGAGAAGATGCTGCATTCAACATGCAAAAAACCCCATAAAAATCAATATTGAAGCTGCTTCTATGCAAGGGTGTAACAAGGAAGTTAGGCATGCCAGACAAAGAAAACAAAGAAAAACCCTCAAAGTTAAAAGAAAACAAAATATGGGGATGAAGAAAGGCCAAATATTCAAAGAGAGATATAAACAGATGGTATTAAAGGTCTGATGATTAACTCAAGGATCAAATGAAAATATGTTACACATATTTCAAATGTACCATTTATGTCCACTCAGCTTGTAGGATGGCTAGGCCACACACATGTGCATGTAAGAATATATATGTACTCAGTGATACTATAGTTGAATATACATACAAAGCTACAATAATGATGAAAAGTTCTTGGTTTCAGGAACCTTTGACTTGTCAATGCACAGCCTTGCCATACTAGAGGTAGTCAAGAAAGTATAAAAATTTTAAAAATATGTTTTTCTGTGTCATCATTTAATAGAAATGTCTTGACAAGTTTTTGAAGGCCTGACTCATTAACACCTGAAGATGTCAAAGAGCAATGGTATAAACATGAAGACCAGATGCTGAGTAGCTAGCTATATCATAGACCTAGCATTGCACAGATAGGTAACGGCCTTTCCCAGTTTCAAACTTAGCTAACTGATAACTCCTGCATTTCTTTCATCCAGAAATCCAGTTTCAATAAAACCCATGTGTGTGGAAAGGAAAGAGAACCTTGGCATTGGCCTATGAGTTAGGGTTTTTATGATGAAAGCCCAATATGAGTGGTATTTATTATTATGTGAAGATTACTTCTGATAGCTACACATCCAATTCATACACAGAAAGACCATAGAACCTCTGTCTGGTTAAAGGTTGAAAGCAGCAGCTGATGAACTCAGTGGAATTTGGCCCACCTACTTAACTCTGCTTTGCGCAGCTGCATCAGACCATAAAGCATAATATTATTCAAATATCTCATCATGACAAAAAATATTACTGACCTAACTGAAACAGGAATATCCATATCACAGATGGCTTACAAATGACATTTGATGGTCCTGATCAGTGCAAAAAGTAGTAAGACTATCCTCTCAATGATAGGAAAAGGCTTATGATTGAAATTGGAGGGGGGGTGGGGTTGAAGAAGAATTGTTATACACCCTAAAGAAATTTAAATAATTTTTGTAATAGTTATAGCACATCAGTGATATTTTCCTGATTTGGAAAAATGATTGTAACTCACTGGAGAGGTTTATTATGGGGCTGAATAATTTATACCTCACCATTATATTTGATGAAAAGCAGAGTCAGAAGACTGTTAACTATCTTGATGTAAGTCAGGCACTGATTTGATCCCAGTGACAGCAGAGCATATTTTGGTTTTTTGTGGATGAGATAGAAGTAGTGGAAGAAATCTAAATTTTTTTGAAAAAAGCTTATTCTCTTATGCAAAATAAGAGAAAATTTTATATAATACTTACATTAACACCAGATATGGCCATGCTCACCAGAGTCTCAATAATAATATGGAAATTGTCAAGTCACTTCTGTCCCAACATTATGACAATGTTAAATGAAAAATAATATGACTTATAGAAACAACCTTTTTGTCACCACAAGGATTTTCTAGATTAATTTCATAGAATTTGTAGCAGTTTTGATGGAACAAGGCCAACTCAAAACTGAAGAGACATACTTTGAAAACGGCCTGAGAAAGTAGTCCCTACCCATTGCAGGGGAGTTGGAAGAGGATTTCTATCTTTATGTATAATGCCCTATGAATGTGGCCCACTTGGGGTACTGTTCACACTTGAAATCCCAATTCAAACACCAGCAGACAAGATCATATAACACAGAAAGATATTTGCTGACAGAATGTAGCAACTGCTTTATTAGACATTTTCACCTTTTTTTTTATTACTGTCTATGATAGGTCTTAGAGTAAACACTGGTGTATTTCATGCCTAAATACTGTAACAAAAATATATTTGCTGAAAGGTCAGTAGTTGCTTTTAAAAGGAATAAAGGATACTAAAGATCTCTTGATACATGGTAATGATGCTAAATATATCACTAAAAGTAATTTCCTAAGTAGTCCTGAGCTAAAGTGCTTTCTTCTCCTAACCACAAGCAGTTTCTAAAACGACATTAAGACAAAATTCACTTATCCACTCCCTGCTTGGAGTCTTTGGATAAAACAGAGACATCCCAACTTAGTGACTGTTACATATTTATTGAAATGCTTCTGTTTTACAGTTTACGCCATAGAGAAACCCTGAAAAAAATCTGAGTTTTGAGCATGAAAATTCACCTGGGACGAATTACACATCTCCACCTGGAACAAAAGATTGCCTGGAAGGTAAATCTGATCTAAAATCTGGCTTAACATAGATAGGCACAGAGTGTCTGGTAGTAGACACATGGTTAAGAGCTTCAGTGCTGAATAAAGAAGCTCCCATACAGCTCCTCAGGCTACAAGGATCTTCCCTTTGACATTGACTCTCTGCAGGAGGATCTTCAGGGTTGATTATGAGCAACATGGCAGATATTCACAGGAGGAAAATACAAGTATATCCATTGCTTGGGGTGTAGCAATGGGGGCACTTACGTGGACAGGATTTGGACCTCTGTCAATCAATCAATCAATTTGCTCTGATAGAGTATGATTCCCATGTAGGTACCTGAGATTTCACATGACACCTGAGTGCCAGCTAAAGCTGAAGATGGGCTTAGGCCTCCTATACACCATGCCAGATTTAGTGACTCCATGCAGGTAGTTTGGATACCTGAGGGTATGTGAAAAAACACTCAATTTTTTTCAGAGAAATCAGAACTGAATGAAGCCTGTATTGGTGACACTCAGCAGAGAGGATGACTTCAGGTGCTTATTTTCAGAAGTGCAGATATCTTTCCTGTGAAGGACCTGGTGTCACCTGCTACAGAATCTCCTAGGATTTTTAGGCAGGTTGGTCTTCAATGGATGTTTGGTGTTGCTTCCCAGAATGGTAGGATTCAGAGCGCCCTTGGGAGATCTTTGTTGCACCTTATACTAAACCAGCCTTTACATGTGCACTGGTTTTAGCTGGAACAGACTCAAATTTCCTCATAGCAGGTGATATGGTGCCATATTTTGCATTTCTGATCAAACATTCTAATTTTTGAGTACTTCTGAACAGTGTCTGCAATCACCAAAATCTTCTCTGTCTCTCACTCTGCCACCATCTGGTGAGTAAACTGGACCAACATGAGGCTGGGAGGGGACAGAACTGGGCAGGTGACCCAAACTAACCAAAGATGTGCTTCATGCCTCACAATGTCATACTCAGCAATAAAAAGGGAAACAAGGGGGGTTTACATAGGTTTTTTGCTTGGCACTGGCCAGGGTGTCAGTCTCCTAATTGCAAGGTGGTGAACAATTGCCTTTGTATCAATTGTTTTGTTTTGTTTTCTGTTCTCCTTTCCTCTTCCACTGCTCCTTTGTTCATGAGACTCTTTTTTTCTTGACTACTGAGTTTTACCCTTTCTTTTTTCTTCCCTTGTTCCACTGGTGGTAGAGGGTGGACAGAAAGAGTGAGCAGCTGTGTGGTGCTTAACTTTTTGACAGGGCTAACCCAAAACAGCATGCCATGAACAAAAATATTATTTTTGTATCCAATTTTTTTTTCAGGTTGCCAGTGATCTCCTGGTTTGCATTCCCCATGCCTAAGACAGAGATCAGAAAAAAACAAATGATATTGATTGGCAACAATTGGCAAACTCACCAGTTTTGTGCTTGAGGCCAGACTGGAAAGTAGTCACACCATCTCTTGTCCAAATTAATCTTGTTTGCTGACATTTACCTTTAACTACAGTGCTACACCTATTCTAAAACACTCCACAACAGAAAGGCACATTTTAGAGGATGGAATGTGCGATGGCCAGGTTCTCTTGGGTTGCACCCAATTAAGGCTCCAAGAAAGATAGTAGACTCTGCTGAAGGGTATGCTGTCTGCAGTTTGGTTTCATTCCCTTCCTGGAAGACTTTTTCCTCCCCTCTCTCTCTGCATTTCCAGACTGACTGCCAGTTACATCTGTTTTGCAGCAACTGAAAATTTGGATGGGTAAACAGCACAGATGTGATTGCAGAAGCTGCAGTGTAAGTCACCAAACCTCTTTGATCTTATGGGATGTTAGCAATGGTGACATATCTGCAGAGGTTGTTTGACTGCTTGGCAAAGGCCAGCAGAAGTTACTGACTCTGTAATCAAAATGTTTAGTATGTTCCCTCCCAACAGTCCTGTTAAATGCTATCCCCATTTTTGGAAATTATAGACCAGAGACCAGACTGAGCTTCACACATTTCTATCAAATATCATGAGATCTCAAACTCGTTTGCTACATAAAAACTTGACCATCTTGGACTTTGTATCTATGGATCATATCTAGGTTACTGAGGATCTAAGGCCTAATACCAGGCAAGGCTTTTGCGTTCCAAATCATAAGGACAGGCGATTCCCAAATATCTTAGTCCCCAGAGACATCCTTGTTTGCAGCATTTCTCCTTTTAGCTGAGTTGGTGCCACCTCTTCCCAGCATGGGGAGTCACAGAGCACCAGTTCAGAACAGCTGTAATTCTGGATGCTGTCAGAAGAGGGTAAGGCCATATAATATACCTGATTTTCCCTGTGTCCTGCATAAGGCATCTGGGTCTGCACACAGTAATCTGGGCTGCACTTTGATGCCAGACTTGAAGAAATAGTGTGTTGCAACATCTAGCCATGTGACACCAATCCTTCAATGAGAAACAAAGGTGGTTAATTAGTTAAAGTACAATCAGGAAGCCCATTCAGCTACTGTTGTTTCTTAATTCGGATTTCTTTTTAATTATAATGAAGCTTCTCACTCAGCAGAGTAAACAGTGAATGATTCAGTGTATAAACTTTTGTGAAACTCAAACTGCTGTTATTGGCAGACGTGGAAGACCAATAGAAAATATCCTTGGGCACCTCTAATAAAGAAAACAATGTTTTTGTTTGTTGAGAGGATTCAGGGTGTATTTATGTGCTGACACCCTGAGTGGAAGAGAGGAGCATACAACAAAAGGGGTTTGACAAGGGCAGCTGGCCCAAAAAGAAAAGATAGCTATTCCTTAAACAGACTGCAACTTATTTGCTATTTATTTTACTATTTTTCCTTACAATGCCATTGGAGTAGTTCTCTCCAGTAGGTGTTTTTCATGCCAGTAATTTGGTATGTAACAGGGTTTCTGAGAGTGGCTAACATGCAGCTGATTAAGTAAAGAGTTGCCACTGGAAAGAACCTTCTGCTGTGTATGACCTGGGGACTGACTGCTTGGAGGAAAGAAACACGCGGCTTGCATATAAAAATTATCAACTGTAAAGGTTTACACAATTATCTTGACAGAATTATATAAAATTAATCCCTTAAGAAAGTGTTTCTTTTCTTTCTGTTCTCCAATCCTTTCTAAAAACTCTTTTTCCTATTTTTTTATTCTTTTTTTACTGGTGCATTCAGAGGCTGCACCAAGATTGAAGGCTGTTACATTGAGAAGGGGGGAAAAATTCTTGGAAGTCCAAATCAGACAGGGTTCTTTGAAGAACAGTTGTATTGAAACTCAGGCTAATATTTCTCATTCAAAATAAAACAGAGAAAGGCAGGCAAAAAATGTTTTTATTTATTTATTTACATTATTTTCTTTTTCTTCATTTTTTTAAATTTTGTATCTCTGTTCTTCTTTTTGTTCCCCTTAAGCTTACTTCTTTCCAGTTATTAATTAGCAACAGTTTCAGAGCTTGAGATGGGAGCTGTCCTTGGCTAACCTTTCAGATAATGGGTGATGGAGATGGCGAAGGGTCTAGAGAGCAACTAATATGAGGAGCAGCTGAGGGAGCTGGGGTAGTTTAGCCTGGAGAAAAGCAGGCTCAGGGGAGACTTTATCACTCTCTACAACTACCTGCAAGGAGCTTGTAGCCAGTTGGACTTCAGCCTTTTCTCCTAGGCAACCAGTATTAGGATAAGAGGACACAGTCATAAACTGCATCAGGGGAGGTTCAGGTTGGACGTGACGAAGAATTTTTTTACTAGAAGGATGATTTAAGTACCAAAACAGGCTGCCCAGGGAGGTAATGGAGTCACCATCCCTGGAGGTGTTGAAGAAATGATGGGGGATGACACTTAGCATCACGATTTAGGTGATAGGGTGATGTTCAATGATCTTGGATGTTTTTTCCAGCTTCTATGATTCTATAAATGCATTTCCAGAAAAGTACTTCAATTTATATTTTGCATCCAGAAAATTTCAATGGAAAGGAAAAAAAAATTTAACTTGATTACGACTTCTTCTGTAGTACTTACAATAATCGCTGTTAACATGAGACACTTATTCTTTCCCTCTTTCATCCTCACGAGCTTTGGAAAGGAATGTAACATTTTAGAACTGACCTTAGGTCCATCTTTTTAGACATATTATATATGAGACTACTATTACAACATCTTAAAGTCTCATGACATTTAAGAAATTCGAGCTCATAACTTCCCACTGATTTAGAGTGGTAATTATTAACAGTATTGCATTGTGTCCCATGTTAAACCATCCCAAATTCTTTTAAGACCTTCTAATTAAAATTTGGTAGAGAGGACTGATAAACAATAACCTCCTTCTTTCTGAATATTAATGACAAAAAGGAATATTGTTTTGGAGAGATGCAAATATAAGTGAAAGCTTGATATGCTGAGAGGTAAAGTCTCCAGCTGTCACATTGAAATCCATAGTTTTATGTGTGTGGTTACTCTTTTTCATTCACTAGATAGTTTCATTATGATAGGAAAAACTTACTTACAAATAGTAAGTGTGGAAACACCAGCTTTCAGGCAGATTTTTGAACTGGAAGGGTTAAATAAATTTGAGGGCAAGAAATGTGAAAAAATGGGCGAAGCCTGTGAGTTTTAAGAATTAACATCAAGACTAGGTGGCTAGATAGAGGTGGGACAAAACCACAGTGATATCATAGGAAGAGATGCGTGAACTAGAGCAATTCTAAATATGAATAAATATGCAAATGTAATTGAATAAATGGGAGTAGTTCAACAGGAACTTCATCTGCTGGTATGGGTGGAGGCTGAAAAACTTCTACTTTAATGTCACAAGAACAGTGAAAAAGCAACTGTGATAGGATTAGAGACAGATTAAGGAGAATTAGAAATCCTAAGGGGTATATACTGTTTTTTCTCACTATTCATATGTTATAAAAAGTTTCAACTTTTCTTTTGGAAAGGGAATACAGTGGAAAGATGTATTTCCACTTCTATATGTTTCGCTTCCAAACTGGTTTTCTTTAATTGAGCACTACCAGCTCTTAACAAAATTAAAATAACTAAATTCCAGCAATGTTGAACTATTTGAACCATTTCATAGGAAATAAGAATTTCACAAACATTCATTCAGCCCCTGATCTGAGCTTAGTTAAACGTTTTCTTGAACTTCTCAGAAAATTCATTCTGGTCACCCTGAATAACATCTCAATTAAGCACCTTCCTCCCTAAAGATCTTTTGCAGTACTCCCTGGTATTCTTCCTCCAGCCCTGATCTCTCTTTGTAGGATGACTCCATTCACATCTTTTAAATGCTGCCACTTCTGACCCCTTTGGATAGACTATGTTTTTTACAGCAAACTGGCTGGCAGGAATGGATTCTCTTGTTATTTTCACTCTTGACTCAGAGCACAAAGCACTTCAGAAGAAAATTCTCACAATAGTTTAGCTGGAATATATGTGATATCGACCTCCTCCAGCTAGGCAAGGTAAAGGATATGTGCGATACAGAGACTTGTGCAGTCTTGGCACAGAGATGTTTTCCTCAGTATATTCGAGGAAGTCAGAAGCAGGGGTTTGATTGATTTTTTTCTTGTTTTTCTTTTATTTCAGGAGCACTTGACTAGCATTAAGAGCAACATGAAACAAAGGGAAAACCCATTCTAGTGGGTCAGCTTCATCCACAAGATGGTAGAAGTGTTGGGCCAAGTATAAATGTTGAACATTCAGAGGCTTCCCTTACAGTTGTGCACAATTAATGGTGAGGATGAGGAGGAAATCTACTTTTGTACCACTCCTGGCTTCCCTCTAATTCTCACACAAAAGCACACACTGCTGTGATATGCCCTGCTGTCAACAGGAAATTCTATGAGCCTACAAATACATCACCCTAGCAATGGGCAATCACAGCAGAAACCAAAACCTTTTGTTCAGAAGTTTCCTTTTCAGATTTCTCCAACTGACCACTGGAAAAAGTGGAGGTTTTTTGACACAGAGGCATTTAGATAATTCATGCTTTTTAACAGAACAGTTCCATTATGGTTCAAGTACACTTTGGCAACTGAGAAATACTTAAAAGTCTACTGAAGTAATTTGGATTGCTTTCATTTATTTCAGCAATCTATGGATATTATTTTATTGTCTATGATTTTCTCATTCAGATATATTGTACCCTTTTGTTTTGAACATGTGATCAGCCTGGATTCTGCAGTCAGATTAGAAACTTCACCCATAGTAAGTGCAGTAGCTCCTCTCTTTTCAAAGTTAGTTCCACACACCCACCCCATCAGTTTATTTTCCTTTCCCTCAAAATGAATATAAATGCCAGCCTTCAGAAAGGAGATACTCATCAGAAGGAATGTTTTCTGAGACAAGGAAACGAATACCTTCACTTATGTTAAATGGTTTCCAGTTGGCTAATTTTCATGTTTGGGCCAGGGTTTTAAAATATTTTGAATTATCCAAAAATTAAAAACCCACCACCGCCTTTTCTGAGTTACATATCTCTTTAAGACACATGAGTCAGCTGTGATAGGGAAGTGAGCTACTACTGAGTGACACTTAAGAGTTTACCTTAAGTATAAAGGTTTGCTCCCCTCTCTTTCAAATGGGACTGAGTACAGGAAGAAACTGGCGGCACACAGGGATCTGTGCTTATGAGGATAGGAAGAGAAAAAATAAAGTTCATGATATGACAACACTGGTAACACCTCTCTGCACTAGAATGTCTGACTATCACAGAGCAGCTGATCAGAAGTACTAGTTACTTTTCTAGAGATGCAAGCAGGAGAGAAAATAGCAATTTAAACTCTTGGAAAGCTTGGGAAATCACTCCATTTATTTTGATCTTATCATTTTTAATAGACAACCTGAGGAGTGTGAGGACAGCTGAAAATGAATGTGATTGATTGACTGTGAATCCAAAAATGCTGTGCTTTAAGTCAGGAATATGAATACATCAAAAAAGTTTCTGTTTTTAAAAGGGGAGGGGAGGAAAGAGGAGAGAGGCGACTGTGCAGCATGAAAATCCTCATCATTTCCTCTGTAGGAGAGTGCTCTGCAGCTAGCTACAAACCTCATATTCACAAGGCAAACAAAGCATCATTTTTTAATGACTCTTCTGAATACATTTTTGCAGCAGCTTGCCTAGACCTGCTTGTCATAATGGTTTCTTCAAACGCTTTTTGCAGCCTGTGATGTTCAAGGCCCTAGCCTTCCCCCTCTCTTGCTTGTTTTTTATGTGTCACAGTTGTCAACTAAAATAGAGCACCTAGCCTTTGTTTCAAGATGGTACCTGATCAATATCATCAATCCGTCTCACTCCCTCTCCCTCTCCCTCTCTCACACTCTCTCTCTCTACAGCTGTATCCATTTCCTCCTGGCAAAAAGGGACTTTATGAATAAATGATACTGAAATGCTGAGGGTTCAGATACTAAATAATGAATTTCACCACCAAAAACACAACAACTTCTCCAATCATAAAATACCGCTCCTTCCATATTGATTGTGCTTTGGCAACTAGATGCAGTGCTAGGCTTCACTCTGCAAGGTGTTTAAAAAGAAAAACAGGTTTACTCAGGATTTATCATGTATGGAAAAATGTAATATCTAAGTAGGCTGTCTGCTAATGTCTGGCATAATGTTTCTTCATAATGGTTAACCCTTTTGCAGGGAGTGGAATAAGAGTGCCTCTCTCTCTAGATGGGAACTTTGCTTCATGGGACATTACAGTAAGTGTGTCATCTATTCTGCGCTGTTCTACGGTTACTAGCTTAAAAATGATAATGCAAAGCTCCTTGTATTTTTTGAATAGCAGCTGTGTGCAGGGAACAGAGGATTCGTTAGCAGGACCGGGTCCTAGGTCAGGAAAGCTGCAGCTGCTGTTCATCCTAATGTTGCTGGGTGCTGGGTTTGCGGCTCACTCACTGTTGCATGCAGTGGGTCAAGGTTTCGGAGCATTTGTTGTCTGCTCAAATGTGACTTGCTTTCCTATTTCCCTCATGAATGGTCTCTGCTGGCGCATTTCTGATGTGCAAAGAATGCCAGTATCCGCTATCTGAGAGAAGGCTGGGGTCAGGGGGGGTAGATTCATGGCATGTGATTGGCAAAACCTGCCTTCTATCAAGTTGTAGGCTAACTTTTTTGACTGAAATGTTCTGTGTCTGCCTATAAATTTGCTTTACTGCCTATTAATGTCAGAGAAATTTCATTTTTAATTAGGTGAAATGAGTAGACTTTGTTTTATGAGGAATCTTATATGTCCCACCTACAAGCCTCTTTGAGAGAGAGGGGGAGAGATAGATAGATATAGAGATATATATACATAGTTCAGGTTCAAGGCATGATGTCACTCAAGTGAAAAGCCAAAGTAGCTAGGGTGGTTTTTTTAAGAGAAAACATTTCAGTGCTTTGATATATTTGGCAAATCTATTGGTAATTTTGCTATTGGAAAAATACTTTAAAATAGATTAGTCAGACTACAAGTAAATTATATTTTGTTCTGCATTCTAACGAATTTGTATTCAACAATAAAAGCTCTGTGGCTCATGTTTCTATTTCAGAGGTATTACCCAGTGATGTGGTGCTTAAATGTTTATTCAAATGATGCATATACATTTTTACATCTTCATTTATTTATTTATTTTAACTTATTTTAGTGGGGGAAAATACAGGCATTAATTTAGAGCTACTGATGCAATGAAATAGAGGAATATATTTGAGCTATTAGCTGCTTCAATCTCCTGCCCACAAATAATTGATGAGTTTCTATTAAAGATTGACAAGCCGGCAGACTGCAAAGCATTTTTTTACTAGAAAATGCACCGTAGTTAGCAAATATGCATTATACCTTGTATTCTGTTGCTATATAGTAACAGTTTTGGAGCTGAATTTTGTTTCTTATAGACTTATTGGTTGGTATTAGATTAGGAAGGATTTGCATGAAGTAGAAAGAAAAAAGAGAGAGAGAGAAAGCAAGCAATGCATGCACACACATCAGAATTCTCCTTTGCCATCTTTCCTGTGTTACTGACTGTTTCATGTAAATTTTTTTAGAATTCTCTTCAACTCATCTTTTATCTGCCTGGGTGAGACTATTGGGATACATCAAAAAATGTAGAAATGTAAATTCTAGTAATGCTGGCTGAGCCTATGAAGAACAGCAAGTTCTTCATCAGCATTGTTCATATGTAAGCAGAGTGATAAAATACCTAAATAATTTTATCCTCATCTCTGCTTTCTGGGAGAAGTTATGGATCTATAAAATAAAACGGGAGGAAAATAAATAGAAAATCCTTTATGCATAATTTTTAATATATAAAGGAAAAAATCAATCAGTGTGAAATGATAAGAACTCTGCGTTTTATTCATAATATATTTCCTTGTGATATGTATAATCAGAAAGATTTCTTGCTATTAGAAGCAAATATTTCAAGACTTACAAGTTGTCTGTAAACTCACTTTGTATTTCTTTCTTATGATGCTTTGTTGAATAAATATTCTTGCATTTCATTCTGTATAACATCATTCTTATAGAAGACATGGTCTTTAGCAACATATTAGGAACCAAGCTGAAACATTTTTTCTGTGAAATAGACTTGTAAAAAGGAGGGAGACAACAAGGGGAAAAGCAGATCTGGATATTTTAAAATTTGAAATCTTAATATGTGTGTTATCAAATAAGAACTAATTACATCAGCTTGTTTTTTATTTACAACATCAGTGGTTTTGATTTCATCTTTAAATATCTGATCCTAGGCAACAAGATAAACACAAAAAATTAGAGCTTAGGTGCAACTTAAATTAGCTTTATTTATTGTAGACCCATCATTTTAATTTGTGGCAATGAATTGTAAATATTATTCCAGAATGCTCATACAGTAATAAAGAAGCAAAGCCTAATATTTTTAAGTTGTACAGTGCTTGCATATTAAAATGAATATTCAGGGAAACTATTTTTTTTTTAATTTCAGTGTTTTTTTTCTCTGAGATAACCCCATCTAGCAAGCAGTTAATATGCTGATGTGTACAAGAACATTTTTGATGACACAGATCTTTTAAGGCAGATTGTCTACACGCAAATAAACCTACATATGCCACTAATCAAAAGTTTCTTCTTCAAAAAACTCCACTTGCTAGATGAATAGGCCTGGATACATTTTTGACTCTCAGTGCAATAATAGGTTGTGCAATAGGATTTAATTTGACTCTATGGATTAAAATATTTGTTATTGCCCACTTTGGGGAGACAAAAATTAAAGTGGCTTGGTGCCTTACAAAATATGTAAGGAATAACAGAAGCTGAAGTATTTTTGAAATGCAGAAGGTATATTATTAAAAAATAATAGAATACAAATACTAGTGAATATCTTTGTTATGTATAATGTTACTGGCTACGTATCTTAGCTTCATTTTGTATTTATGAATATATTTTCAGTAGAAGGATAAATAGGTGAAAATAGTTCACTACCATATGATTTGTTTTATCCTTAGGCATTGCCTGGGGTTACTGGTACAGCCCTGGCTCTCAGTACCGAAAAGTGAAATGTGCAACAATGAAAATTTTATTAAAACGTATGTTAACCCATTACAGTATGTTCACTTCCAATTCTTTGTAAGAATGCGTGATGTATCATTTTGTGTGTGTCATTTTTTTAAAAAGATATGAGTCAAGTAGAGGAGCAAATTTAATGGGAGAATTTTATGGGAAACATTATACAAATGGCAGAGTGTGCGATTCCTATTATTAAAATAATTTGTCATTGTATGAAAAAATCGTATAAATTTCAAGAAAGAGTCTTCTTTAGTTATCTGCCCTTTTTTAATGACAGCAGCTTTTGTGCAGTAAAGGCAGACACGTTTTCAAGCAAAGCCCATTTCAGACCAGAATTTCTGAGAGCCCTATTAATGTTTCATGCTAATCAAGGAGAGTGGGAAATAGAGCTGACAGGTGCTTTCTACTCTGCTTATTCCTGTCTTCCTGCATTAGACATTACTAGCTAAAAAAGAACCAATATAGTTCCTTTCCAGTACATGTGGTGGCAAGGGCAGAAATAAAATGCTTCTTTTTATAAGTTTATAGTTGTTTTTCCTATTGCCTTCACTGGTAACATCCACAAATGTACAGATGTAGCAATTATTAACAAAAATCTATTTTACTTCAAACCATGACCTGAATCAGACCCTGAAATTTCTCCCCAGTGCTCTTTGGAAACTCAAAAGCCCTTGTAGCACATCTGAGATAAACTGAGGTCCAACTGGGATCCTTGTTTTTTGGTAGTATTTCCATCTAAGCCAGGAAGAAACACGTACCTTTACTCTAGGACAAGTCTTTTTGATTAAGGAATGTCAGGGTGAGGAACAAAAGTAGACTCTTCAAGAGGCAGCTTGAAGATGAAGTGTGAAAGCTGCAGTGGGCATTGCTGGGAGCTGCCCTTTGCCACCCTCCCCTACCCCAGGTACCTGACTTGTACCCCAGTGTTAGCCAGGCAGAGCAGCAGCACTCTGAAGTAAGTGCTCAAATCCCAGAAACAGCTCCAGGAGAGAGTGCCGTGCCTTTGAAAGCCTGTTGAGCAGTCCCATCTGGCTGAGTTTAGGTACACAAGTTAGGAAGACTGGAGGCTCTCTAAGGCAGGTGTCTCTGTTGCCTGTGCGAAAAGTTTCGGTACTTCCTTTGGGAAGCCTGCTTCAATAGGCTCCTAAATGCAGATGCAAGTCAGGTGCCCAAGTGAGGAACACCAGATTGTAGACAGTGACAATAAAATGGCTGAAGACTGCAAGCTGGGATTTGCTCAGTTGTATTTGTACTACACACACACAGAGGGAATTTCATAACTATAGCAGCTAACAATCCTTACTTTAGCTTTGCTGGAATAATCAGGAAAAGAAGAAACCAAACACACTGTAGCAGTATATGGCTTTCCTCTATGCAAAGCAGACATCATTAAACTCTCCCAACAGTGCATTGCACTCTACATAGCTGTTTTTTAATGCAAATTATAATATATAATATATAATAATAATTCAGAAAATAATGATTTACTTAAGTATCTCTGTAGACTTTTTGAGCAATGAAAAAAAGCTTCATTTGCTTAATTGAAATTATTTTCTATAATAAAATTTAATTGAAGCACATCTTGAATCAGGAATATTTTACACTCTTGCTTACTTTTATTTTGGTCACTAATAATTTACTGCTTTAAGTTGAAGTAATAAATACGTACATACACGTTTGAATATGTACGAATCCAGCTTAATTTTATATTGAGAATAAGAATATTTAAACCAGGGTAGCCTCTCTCCATTATATTGAGTTAAATTTATTAAAAAAATTGTAATTATAACAGGAAAACAATTACCACCTTTGTCTGTCAAGACACAAACCAATACTGCTTATTTGTTTATTTTAAGGAGATTGCCAGCATGTTTCTATCATATTTATTTTGCTGTTAAGATAGATTTCTGCAGTAAATAATGTCTACATTCAGACTCATAATCAGTGTGAAGAAATACGATTAGGACAATAAAGTTGAGTTTGTTACAGGAGCGTTTTCACAATGTCATTATAATCCTCTTGAATAATGATGGTCAAGCACAGGAGCATGTAGCTTGTAGTACCAAAAGACTTGTGCCTATATTGTCTTGTTTACTGAGTCAAATATTGTGTATTTCCATTATTTTTTCTTAAAAATAAAGAAGCCAGAATAAATCCTTTGCTTCAGTCAGAAGAAAATATCATTTAACATAAATTTGAAGATAAGTGAACCATTTCTCTCTACATATGTTTTGCCAAGTTGCCGCTGTCTATATGCCTCATGTAGGAATGAGAATGGTCCCTGCAGGATAGGAAAAAGCGTTATTATTTTATAAAGAAAAAGTTGTCAAAGGAATAATTCATTTCATATACCAAAAAATAGAATTATTTAAGAAAAAGGATCTCCTATTAATTAATCTTAAATTTGCACCATAATTGTCTATAAACTTATTTTCATCATTCACCTATCTTCAGTTCTTGTTTAAAGGAATGATACAATGAGACTCAAGAGGGTTTCCTTTCTGACTTTCAGGCTTCTCCATTATGGCTGGGGACCTTGGTAGTTTTAGCCATGTCATCTGAGCTCGTCTCTAAAACCTATGGAGAGCACCTCAGAAGCGAGAAGCCTTCTTTTTGTCTGTTGGATAGCACAACTTCCATTGACAAAAGCCCCATAAGCACATCCTGCCCTAGAATTCCCTTGACAGATGTCTAAACTTTGTTTAGATCTGGCCTCTAAGCTTAGGGAAAGTTGTGTAAGCAAGATTCACCATGGTCATTGTCTTTTTCACTTGGGAAATGTTCACCACAAAATGCAAATATGTAGAGTTATAGAGTGACTCTACAAGACTGTAGGTGCTGTTGCCATCACAGATTGGTCCAGTGTAACGTGACTGCTGAAGGCTGTCTCCACAATCTGTTCTTTTTTCCAAGTCACTTTTCTTTCCCTCAGTGCAAAGGAGACTAGAGGAAAAACCTTTTTCTTAGGACTGATCATGGTTTCAAAAGTCACAGATGATTCTAAGGTAGGGATGTGTTTATTCACCCTGCAGTCCTGAATAACAGATTGTAATGTGCCAAAGCACTGAAACACTCTCTTGTAAATTATTATGAAAAAAGATCTGCTTAATCCTAAACCATTTAAAATTAAACATTTTCTTTCAGTTCCTCTATCTGGAACAGTCACATTGAAGACTGAGATTCAATATGTGGATATATGCTTTAGTGTGTTTATTTCTTTGTTATCTTAGTAAAAAGATGAAGATTTTAGTGTGTACTTCTGAAAGCAGTATGGGGAGCCCTTCCAAAACCTAGCAATAAATTCAGAATATCAGGTTTTTAACACAAACCTTGGGCTGGTCTCATAAAGTACCTCCTAGAAAGTACTAAATGCTGTTTAAGTTTCACCTATTTAAAACAGTTATTGCTTTCACCAAAGCAGAAAAATGGCTGCTTTCATCAGGATTTGAGACCTTGGTGGAGATAAGTGCATGCGGAAATAGTAAACTGAATATGTACATCCACATTCCAAAGCCCATAAGCCCATTGTCATTAAATCTCAATTTCTTAATTTACTCTACATTTACATTTATGCAACCAAGATTTTGCATCTGTGCAAATAGGCTCTGCCTAGGAGAGTCCCATTGGGACTATGAAGGGAAACCCATAGAAGGCTTCACATTGACATTTCAAAGGCTTTAGCATCTGTGCTCTATATCTATTAATAGATATCCCTTGCTCAAAAATTAGTTACTCCTTCCCCCTCTTCATCTTGCCTTCTTTGCAACAATTCATAACATGACTGTTTATGTATGAAGACTTTTGCAAACAATATTATTACTCTTGCTCCCTCAAGAAAGCTTAACTAAGGCCATTTGGCCCATTATGGCAGATTCCTTAGTTTTACCAAATTCCAAGTAAAAAAAAATCCCTTCCTGAGGAGATTAAAAATTTGAGATAGAAAAAACATATCCAGGATAAGAAAAATGTGTCTAGAGTTCATGTTTGGTTTTCATTAACTGTCCTTTGACCTCTGAGTCTTATAGACACCTTTCAAATTAATATCCTTGGAGCCTGATTCTTTATGCTCCTTTTAGGTGTTGGGAGAAAGAAAAGGTGAGCTTGTCCCTAGAAGCAAACAGTTGCCTCTTTAAAGAGCATCTGGGCAACTCTCTTGTACACAACTGATCTGGAATTCAGAGGCAATGGCAGGGCTAGAAATGAAGCCCAACTTGTTGCCTCTGAGCTCAGGCTACAGAAGGGCAATGCTTGGCCATAGCAAAGGAGCCTAAAAGGAAGTCAGTTTGCACCTCTTGGGTTAAAATGAGCAAGGCTCTACAGATTTCCATCTATGGTTATATGCTCTGACAAACACTTTAATTAGCAGGACCAAATTCTCCTTTAATTTATGCAAGTGAAGCTCTATTGGTTTCAACAGAGTTAGCTCTTCTGTAATTGAGAGAAGAATTTGGCC
Organism: Sylvia atricapilla; assembly: GCF_009819655.1. Lineage (NCBI taxonomy): Eukaryota > Metazoa > Chordata > Aves > Passeriformes > Sylviidae > Sylvia > Sylvia atricapilla. The sequence continues at coordinate 66,710,175 of NC_089141.1, forward strand.
CAGCATCTGTAATAAATCATTAATGAGCATGTAGTAAGATAAGTTTTAATGATTAATTAACAATGTATTTTTTGGAGAAAAGTATTCTTAACATGCCCTTAATGTATCAAGTGATAATTACAATATTAAAAGCCTACTGATTAAAGCAATTAATTATATGCCTAATTTATTTACTAATTAAGCTTTAATATATGTATAGTTAAGTAATTGCTAATGAGTATTTCACATTTGCTAAACAGGTCTGGCAGTAATTACATGGGAAACACCATAAAATGATTCTTCTAGTGATTATATGAAAAAATACAACATTCTTTGGGGTTTTTTTTCTTTCTTTTTATTGGATTTTCCCCCCCTAAATTAATTTCTTGGCTTGTGTTTTCCTCCTTGGTGAACTAAATGTTTATTAGGATGCAAGTTTCATAGGTCTGAGAGGTCAATGTTTCTGCATGCATATGATGAAATGTGCTTCACAAGCACAACTCAGTCATGCCTACATGCAAACAGAGATCTTACCCCCTTGTTCACACAGAGCTAAAGCCTGCAGTTTTCTTAGCCTCTGTTCAGACCTTAGGTAAAATTCAGGCTGAGGTTAATGGGAGTTTGCGATGTTAGGACCACAGCTCTTTGTTGTTTGGTTATGCAAGAACTTCTGGCTCCTTAGCTGGACTCTTACATCCTTAATTCTTATATAAGGCAGGAAAGAGAGATTCATTTTTCAGTCAGCTATGGGTTCCTTCAATCAGAGCACAATGTGATATCTGCTGTTGCAGTCCTTACTTTTAGTTCTATAATTTGCACAGAAAAAACTCCAAGTAAAGCTGATAAAAGTTTTATTTAAGCGAAAACCAGAGCAATAGAATCACTTTTAGACATAGCCAACTACGCACAGTGAACTCCTGAGGTCTTTATCCATTTCAATTCCTATTGCCTCCTAAGTGAAACCCAGAGCCCAAACTTCTGGTCCTTGCCCAGCCTGTGTCACCAACTAGAGAAGTACAGATAGTCCCTCTTTTCCCTCCTTTTTGCCTTTGTTGCTCCACACATTGGCCACAGGAAGATATTATCCTAGTGTAGATTCTGAAATGCTTAAAAATATGAATGGCACTGGCATACTGCATTCTGTGGCATGGTTTGGTGGAAAGATACAGCAAAACATGGAGAAATGTTCAAGAAAGGGTCAGCATTACCATGAATGTAATTATTTCTTAATCCACTAGGAAATAAGTGAGCAGGACACCTACACCTACCCATTGACCTGTCAGGGTGGAGCCTGGTCATGGAGCAATCCCCAGCCTAGTTACCTCTAACTTTTGCAGCACACAGATCTGGAGATATTTTAGCACTTTTCCTCCCTTTTCTGATCTTATGCTTGCTTCTCTCACTTCAAGCCTTGTGTGTGTTTCTGCAAAATCCCATCTGCTTCTATTTTCTAAGCTTGGAGCCTGGGGACAACATCCCCCCAAATCTTCTCTCTGGATAGATGCATCTTCTCAGTGCTCTAATTTGTATCTAGCAGGTGAAAGTGCATGTTGACCCAGAGCACATTCCTGGGAGAGCAAAATTAAATAGGTTCAGTAGGTCTGGGATGCACATAAACAGGTCTTAATGTAATGTGTATTCTCATCACATGCATTAATGAAGTCGGGGATGGACTGAATCTCACCAAGGCATGGTGTCTTGGTGAATTTCTTATGCTGTCACCAGGTCAGAAATGGACAGGAGTGACATATGGACTCAAGGGACTACACCCCAAACACAGGGCTTAGCCTTGGCTTGCATAGAGCCGTCATTTTTGCCAAGACTCCACACTTCTACCTAATTGTGAGAGTGTGACAAATCCAGAACAATCTATGGTAAAATGCCACAATCATTCCCAAAGAGAGATAAAATAGGTGTATATATGGCTGACACCTTTACTCAGTTATATAAGAATGCATTGTTATGGTAAAATTGGTGTTTGCAATAATTTCTCTTATTTATTTAAGAGATAGCAAACAAGAGATAAGGGGATAAACTGAAGATGGGGAGTTACTGAACAAAGATTAAGGAGTTGAACAGGCACATATCTATTTTTGTAAGAACATTAGAAAGGAATTTCATCCAAATGTCCTCTCAGAGGAATTGAGCTGGTATCTGAGTGACTTCAGCACCCATTGACACCAGGGATTGTTTCGAGCACCAAGAACCTCTGAAGGCTGACAGATGTTACCTTGAATGATCCATGTAGGCAATGTCTAGAGATTCAAATAGAGATGTTGCCTTCCACATGGGAACAACTTCTGTCAGGCTGTGACCTGACATGATCGGCAATCAAAATTCTTCCATCAAACTTCATGGATTCCATGATGAGTTTGGGGTAGTTTGAGGGTTCACAGAAGGAAGATTATCAGCATAAGTGGTAATTCAGATTGTGGTACTGATGGTGACCGATTGTCAGTGGTCAGGAAAGATTTATTTGTTCTTTGTTCCATTCTTTGTCCTAGGGGGACAAGGTTCACTTGTTCTGAAGAACTCAAGACCAACCATGAGAGCGATGGATTTTTATACTGGTCTTAATGAAGTTAAAAAACTTCATAAGATTGAACCTTAACTAAAATATCAAAAAGTCTTTTTTCTAACTGCTCACATGGTAAAATTCTAATCAACAAAACTGAGACAAGACAATTCCACAAGTGCTCTGCTCTGCTGGCACCACATCATCCCTTCTCTGCCCACATGATACGTTGAGCTACCACCCAGAAATACCCCTATATTCTATGGAAGATGGGCATGAAGGGTTAGAGTCTTCACCTCATTTTCAGATCAGTGGAAGATGCTGTATCAGTGCCAACGTGTTTAACACAATAAGAACATAACATTTATTCATCTCCTGCAGTCTGTAAATCTTTGCAGCTGAGTCAATGCCTTAAGTTTAAGCTTTCATATTTTTCAGCTTCTGTACTACCTTAGTTTGTGACTCTGAATTTCATATGAAGTGTTAGTAAGATCTCCTCACAGTTTCGCTAGACAAAACAATCCTTTTCCAGCCTGAGAACCAAGAATGCTGTTGCAACTTCAGGCCCCAAAAAGGTATAAACAATGGCAAATTGAGGAAAGCAAACTGGGAGGATGGGACTTCACAACCTGAAGCTTTATTTGGACAATTAACCTCAATATATGAATAGACCAAAACTTATGAAAGTGTGAAAACTTTTGACTGATTGTCCATCTTGAGATCATCTTGGGTCCATCTTGGGTCCATCTTGGATGTAGCTTTGGTCAGGCTCTTTTACTGCCCAAGGTCTATCCTTTGAAGGCCTTTTAATAAATTCCTACTTTATTGCTTTAATTCTGTCCAGCCTCTGTTTCAGGTACCTCTTAGGCATAAAGAGGTTCTCAGCTGGACTGCAGAATGCTTTGTCTGTAGCTGACTTCTGAAGTAAAGACATGTCTGAATGGCAGGCTGATAGAATTGTGACCCATGGCTCAAATTGTTCCAAAGAGGAGTTTAATTTTGGTTAGAGTGTGGTGCTAATAACACCAAGGTTGTGGGTTTGGTCCCCATACGGGCCATTCTCATGGAAATATCTTTCAAGGTTTCTTTTTTTACTGCAGTTCTTCTCTAATCAAGGTGCACACAAAAAAGAAATTGCTGATAGTAAGGTACAAAATCATGACGCCCAGAAAGCTTGGTGTTTTCCTGAGAAAATCTTTGCTTCTACCTCACCAGGACCTTTTTTCTCAGTAAGATCTTTGAAATGGCCACCAGGAACTGGAGAGCTTGGAGCACAGAAAATGGAAATTCAAACCATCTGCATATAGCCTTCTTCATCCAGTCAACCTAAAGAGCTCTGAATTTTTAGAATGCATGCATAGGCTTGGTTGGTACTAGAAAATTCAATGGAGATCTCTTTTGGACAATATTTTCCTCTCCGTCCCATGAAGTGTATTTGGTATATATAAATTCTATGGAAAATTTAAAGGAGAAAATTTCAGGAACAGCGAAATATGTTGGGCAAAGTTTTGAGACAGCTTTAGGTTCCTCCTAAAAGGCTGCAACGAGTTGGGTTTCCATGACTCTACATTTTTGTACTTTTGTTCTATCTCAAGCTCATACTGAACATGCCTTTGTGCTCCTAACCCATATATAACTCCCACAGCTATGAGCAGTGCAATGGCCATTAGCAAAATGTATCAGAAATTGCTATAGAGGCTAAATAAATTTAGCACCTATGCTGTTGAATACCACAGGTCAGGCATTGTTACTTCTCTCTGAGGCCAACTGTCACGGACTTGCATCTACCTATTTAAACTTTCCAACAAACAGGGAAGCCATCTCCATGCCCCCTTTAGGGAAAGATCTATAATGTTTTCTGTTTCTTGAGCAATAACCAGACATAATTCAGCAGAGCTTTAATCAAGACAGGCTGAGTATTAATGGTTAGACAGACTGGCCAGTGCTTGAAGCTGTGCCTCATTGCTCTTATATTTCCCATTATAGGTGTAACAACAACTATGTTATGGTGGAAGATACGTTGGAAGAAGCATCTAAGAAAACCTACAGTGAGAACTGTACATTCATTGCACCTAATTACTCACATAACTTTCAGAAATGAGCTCCCTATGCAAAATGCATTTTACTTTGTTTGCTATTTTATGCTAGTTATGTCAAGACTCCTTTTTGAAAATCCCACTGATTTAAACAATGGACATTCCCCACAGATGTTAGTCTCATCTGAGGAATTCATCAGCTCTTTCCAGAGACCAGCTTGAAAAATTATCTCAAAACACACCACCTTTAGTAAAGTGGTGCTGATGGTGGTGTTTACCCACAGAGGAAAAATAGGAAAAAATAGGGTAGAACAGTGAGAATTGTCTGGCTTAAGACCCAAGACCTCCACCTGGTCAAAAATCACATCAAAGTGACCTTTTCCTTGCACATCAATGACATAACCATTTGGCATTGGGTTGTGAATTAGCCTTGCAACTTTCGGGATTAAACCTAGAACAACTTCTGATTAAACTGGCTTAGCAAACGAATTGATTTGCCTTGATTTAAATAGCTGGGCACAAGGCACAAAACATGTCCATCCCTGTACCTGATTTAGTGCTACACACAGCTCTCTAAGACACTTTCCCAAATGAGTGTAGTGTGGCTAACAGCCTAGAGCTTCAATACTCCTAGAGCAGCTTTGATCTGTGGCTTTGTTGAAACAGATCTCTTTGACGGGAATATTGGTTGGGATGTTATTTAGCTCTTTCTGTGTCCTCCATAAGGCACTTTGGAAGCATTGGTCACTCGTAAGTGTGTAATGCAAATATCTATGAATTTCTTGAAAATACCTTTTGTTTGGTCTGTCTTCTCTTTGATCATTATGCAGCATTATGCATTTGGAATATGAGAGGCAGAAATAAAAAGCTATCCTTCAGATGTTATTTCCACTTTTTTTTCCTCTAAGTTATGTATTTTTGTTCTCTCCACTAGTTTTAACAACAGCTCAGTAATTCAGAAGGGAAGGATTTAATATTTACATTTTCAGTGATTTAATAATTTTCTTTTTTACTTTTTAATGGATTAATTTAAATGCTTTATGCTCACACCCAACTTTTTTTTAATTGTTGGCTTGATTTAAATATATTAGCTAAACAGCCTCTGGTTCACTTCTTGTAGGAGAAGGAAACATTCAAAGTTACCAAATATTTTACTTACAGTGGCTGGTTTACCACTTATTGTTGGCTTCAGAAAGGGTCACTACCAGCACTGTTTTCCCAAAGGCAAGATAGTAGTTCTCTCATTGAGTAGAGCCAGCTTTTTTTCCCTCTCTCTCTTTTTCACTGCCAATTCTACTACTGATCTTGTGCAATAAAATGTGCTTGTCAACGAAAATGTCAACTAAGTTTAAAAAGAATAGTCTGAGTAAAACTAAAAAGTAAATTATTTAAGTAGAGTTGTAGTTGAAACTTGAAAGAATTTTGTTTGGTGGTTTTCTTTACATCATTCTGCCAATGGAGGAGGAACTCTGAATTCCTAACTAGTGAAGCCCTGTCATAAGTGGGGCTGACAGTTCACATTGAAAATTCTGTTTTCTTCTTTCCCAGGAAAGCAAGTCAAAGTTAAACCAACAAACTATTGTTGGCAAGTGCCTTACCTTTGTTCTGTGCTTCCTTATAAATTAACCACTTCTGTTTTCTAGGTTGCCTGTAAATGGAATTCCTAGAATTTAGGGTCTCATATTAGCTATATTGTTTTAAAATGCTACTGCATCCTTTTAGACACTGACTGGATTTAGAACATCTAAGAATCTCTATCACAGCTTGCTCACAAAACAGTAATGAATAAAAAGGAAATAGACTGTAAATGTTGGTTAGTACATTATGAAAGCAGTTAGAAATTGGAAGTTTGTAAGGGTCAAATATCAGTTAAATTGAGACATTTCTGTGAGCGCATCAATACTGTGTCTGATCTATCAGTATGATGACATACTGAATTTTGTACTTGTTTGCATACAAAATTTCACTGAAATTGCCAAAACAGGACATTTGCACATTAGAGTTAGAATGTATCTAAGTGTAAAAAAGAGCTGAATTTACTGTAGAATTGCTCTTAATAGCATTGTATGCTCGGAACTCTATAACCATACATTTTTTTTCTATATCTATATATACATAACCTCTATTCTCTACTAATTGACTTATCAGTATATACTACAGTATATACATGGCCAGTTCATTAAGGTTAATTTGTTCAAAAATATTAGAAGCATTAATTTCTGGCTTATAGCTAATGTCTGCTCCCAGCCAGTATCTTGTTTCATCATTAGTGTCAGCTAAATTATAACTCACACCCAACTGTTTTTACACTATCTAATAGAATCAATTGATGCAATGGTTGACAAGATGCTGTTTTGCATTTTGTCATCTCACTAATGCACATGGCTTAAAGGCATTGGCATCCATAATGTGGGGCAGTTTTGTAGGAGGCACAGAATAGGCTGAAGCTGCAAGGGCCATTTTCATAAAATATTAATGAAATTGAAAAATACACTGGGGTTGAAGGCTTGTCTGCTAAATGTAAGGTAAAATCTATTCTGTTCTGCTTTCTGATGACTGTAATTAGCAGCCCTAATTAAAAATTCAAACCTTGTGTATATTTGAAAGCATGAATCTTAGCTCTCATAGTGTTTATTTCCTTTACAAAGTATTTTATTTTACAACACTAATTGAACAGGATCCTTCCTAGCCTGACAGCCGCAGCTGGCTGGAGCCAGTTTATGTATCCAGTCTCTCTAGACTACTTCCTTTTGTAAGCAATAAAACATCTTTAAAAAACATGTATATGCTCTCTATGAACCATTAACTCTGTGTCACCCAGTGTGGAACTGGCCATCCGCACACATGCATTGTTGTTTCCTTCACTTAAAAGTGACCTCTTTGAAAAGGCAGCTTTTTTCTGATCTTCAATATTTAATGTGGATTTACTTACATTAAATGACCACCTTTCTTAAGGGGACTTGGCCCAATTCTGACATTATTTATGAACAGCATATGCTGTGCAAAACAACGGAAGGAATCACCATTAGTTCCAGTAGAAAAATCTACTTTTTATCATCACTTTGTGTAGTTATTTTGAAATTCATGGTCAAGATACTAGGGCCTCACTAGGGAATATGTGACTGCAAACCAAGTCCAAATTGATTATATGCATGTTACACTTTGAAATCCAATGTACAGTGAAGAAGAAGGTGTGAAGGGGTTAATTTTTCACTGTTGTATTTCCTCTTTTCACTGTTTTCCTCAGTAATGTCTCTAAACTGTACTATTTCCTATTTCCCTTTCCATACTCTGTAAAGAAGACAACACCAGAATTTTAATGTCTCATATAATGTCCATAATCATAAGGAGTATTTTCCCTCCGAACCTTGTATTTTTGGATGGGTGGACTTCTTAACTCCTTGTGTCGGACCAACGAGGCCATAAGAGGAGGGAACAAGGTGAATTTAAGACAGAAAAGGGCCATGGAAGAGATTCTGTGGCTTTGTTAACAGGGTTCTTCACTGATTTATGCGAGAAAATGAAATTTGATGATACACCCACTCTGTGACAAAGGGTCTGATATTGCAATTCTTGCTCAGGAAGAATTGACTTCAGTGGGAATTTAGCCTGAGTAACGAAGGCTGGATCAAGTTCAAAGATCAGCAGGAAAATAAAAATAGTCAGGAGAAATCCAAAATAACTCAGTTCTGAAAAACTGGGATCCATGTGCCAATAATTAAGGTTGTAAAGCTACAAATGTAATTTTATGATACTTAGCACTAATTTGTAGTGTAGAAATGAGAATTTAACCTGAAGTGTGTGTCTGTTTCTAAGTGTTAGAAAATAAGCTATCAGCACTGCTGGTGTTTTAATTTCTGAAGATTGTTTCCACTCTGCATTCTAATATAGCTGAAATTTTCCAAACAGTTTTCACAAAATGCCTCGAAATTTTAAAATTAAATTCTGTTTCTAAAAGTTACATTTGGATAATTTATCGTTCATGTTCATGCTTGCACAATCTGTAGCCAATGAGCATGCAATCAAGAAGTCTTTTAAGCACCACATTCTCACAGGGCAACCTCCACAAATGTTTCAGCTCAGGAACAGCAGCACAAGTCCATGAAATTTTGTTTTGCTGAGAAACATTCAGACAAGTTCTGTTAGGTTGCTCTAAAAAGCATTGTGAGTTGCAGAGGGGCCAGAAGGATGACACAAGCTTTGTTTATTACCGTCTGTTCCTCCCTGTGGTAGGATGTTTTCCCCTTTCAAGCATTCATAGATTTGGGCTGTGAGGCACACCCATTATTGGTCCTGTGTTGTCATCCAGGCATTTGAGTAAATGATTCAGACATATAACCCATTTATCAGAATGAGAATGGGATTTGCAGTCTCTCCCTCCTTCCATGCTGTATTTTCCACAGGTAAGGCCAGAGAGAAGACACAACCTGCTTTACCTACCTGACAGCATGGTCTGAGACATCCCACAGGTAGATCTGGAGGCATCCAGACACCTCTTCAGCACATTTGTCCTTAGCACTCGTGTTTCTCTCACTTCCTCTCCTTTTTTCACTTATCAGTCTTGGATCTAAAAACATGTGCAGGACCTAGTGAAACAAACACACTCTGAGTTTTTACTGAAGTTTCACAGGGAGGTTCCCTCCACCCTTTCTAGGATTCTTAGTGAAAACACACACTTGAGTATTTGGGCAAGAATCCCCTCCCCTCCTAAAAGCCAAACCTGTATCCAGAGATCAACCCCTCACCTCCTAGAGCAAGCCTGAAGTTTCCAGATCACTTTGATCTTATCATGGGCATCAAGTTTAAAGTAGTCAGCAAGTCTCCCTTTGTATTTAAAGGGGAGTATCCTAGAGAGGCCACCTTTAATGAGCACTTAGCAAGGCTGAGCTGAGCAATCCTTCCACGAGAGTGATCTCTCTTTCTACTGATATAAACCACAACTCCTAGATGATCACAGGTAGGTGTGATGTATCAACCCTAATGCCATTTCTCTGGATGATTGCCACAGCTTTCTCCTCTCATGACAATAGTCCACTAATCCTTTAGATGCCACTCCACTTGTAGAGGACCTGTTCCTATAAACATCCCCGTGACTTCTTATCTTGAAGGATCTGAAAATCACAAAGCAAATGAACAGTCCAAGATTGAGAACAGACCAACATGTAGATAAACTGGGTAAATTGTGATTTTTTTCCTAGTTTATTTAAATTTGAAAATTATAAATTGTTAAGGGGAGTTGAGCACAGAACTGTCTCGAGTTTTTTAAACCATTTCAAACAGAAGAATATCTATAAGTGGTGTCTGGTACTTAGATTGTGGGTTACTCCAGTACAGAAAAAATTACATGTATATAAGCACCCAAGAAAAATGTATTCATTAGTTTAAGGAAAGTACAGAGCTGTATAAGTTAAAGGATGAGTCAGTGTTATGATTCAGGTGATATATTTATTATTTGTTTAGTTGGATTGAAAAACCATTAGCTGGGTTTGACGTACCACTGTTAATAGGTAGAGTAAAAAGATTATGGTCCGAGTCACATAGAGTGTGCTCTCTGTGGTCTTTAGATGATTATTTATTGGTTTTTGAAGAGCTGTCTGTGTTCAGCTCCAACATTTTATATAAAATTTTCTTGAAAATGTTATTTTGCACTTTATTGTTAAATTTCCGTTTAAGGTATATATTACAGTGCTTTTGAGGAACTATTCAGTGGACTAAAAAATTTCCATACTACTCTTTTTCCTACAGAGATTCTTTTGAATTACATTAATACAGCAGTTTATGTTAAAATCTATAGTAAATACAGAACAACAGTTAAAGACTTCCTCAGTTAAAGTCAATGTAAGGGACATACTGAGCAGCATTGGTGCAGGACACCCAAGGATATACTGGTTAAATGCTGTAGCCCAAAGTAAAAAAGCCTAACATTTTCAACACAAATATCACTTGGTCTTATGAATCAGCATTGCTCACCTGTGCTATTGGCACAGTGAGTTCCTGTGCTAACAGTTCCTCTGATGGAACTCACATAAGTTTAGTCTAAAAGAGTGCCATAAGGGAAAGCTAGAGCAAAGACAGTAAAACTTAGTAGGTTTTAAATTATGGTTCAGGGATTAAAGTAATTACTTTTAAAGAGTCATAAACTGATATGTTGCTGAATTTGTCTCTTTCCTCCCTCAAGTTGTCATACCCCAGGCAATTGCCTTCACATTAAGTATATCATTACTTCTCATCTCTCCCACCAATGAGAGCATCTCCCAGGCAGGGATGCACTCAGAATGAGTAGAGACTTTCAGGGCATTTCAAGTCCATCCTCCTTTTTCTGTTCTTTCTCCTAACAGGACTGTGCTTATAATACTGTTTCAGAACCAGCAGGTACACATTACCCTTGTTAACTTGTTTTGCACTTGCTCATGTAGAGAAATAGCTCTAAGGATGAGCAAAAGGGAGGAGAACTTGACCTGCTGGCCTGAGCAACTTAGCAAGGTCATCAGTTCAGTGCTGACATCTGCCTCCAATCCACAGATGGTGCTGCTCTAAGGATTTTTTGGAACCTATTAATACAGGGGGAGGAGGCAAGCAAGCTCTCATTACCTACTGGTGAAGAGGGAAATAGTCATATATACTCTTATAATTCATGCTCATGTCAGAGAGGTGACTGAATCATTTTCTCCTATACAAACCGAAGCTATAGAACTTTTAGGACAGGCAGAAACACCTTATTGCTCCTTTCTGAGTCACACACACTTTGTTTTCTTATCTTATTTTCTGTACAGACAGGTCTACTCACATATGCATATACTGAAACATATAGGAAGCATTATAGAAACTAGACTAATTCTGTGATGTAACAAAAATCCCTGGGAAAGTTCTATTGTCCAGTCTAGTAATGTGATCATACAGAGTGCTGTCTACAGCACCGGCTTACTAAGCCATATGTGAGCGAATGGGAAGAGCTTGTGGGAAAAGTTTCTGTATTTCAGATGCAGAGGAAGCATTTATCAGTGGATAATTTTTATGATAATGATGCCTGCTTTGGGCTTCAGATAGCTGAAGGAACTTTTCAGAAGTGGTTGTGGTCAGTTTGGTTTGATGATAAGACCATGTGGTTCATGTGTACACAAGTACAGTGCCTATATTAGAAGAAATAGGCAGCTGAAAACTTAACACATAGGTGAGGAAAACACAGTCTCTAATGTTTTGTAATGAGCCATTCTTTATATATCTTTTCCTTTGCTTACATGTTTTCTGATTGTAGGTTATGTTTTCAGACTCTAACATTTACAGTTTCAGGTCGTGTTCAAACAGTCGTCTTATTTAAAATATTAAAAACAAATCCTATTTACCAAATCTTACCTATTACCTCTCCTCTCCTCTCCTCTACCTCTCCTCTCCTCTCCTCTCCTCTCCTCTCCTCTCCTCTCCTCTCCTCTCCTCTCTCTCCTCTCCTCTCCTCTCCTCTCCTCTCCTCTCCTCTCCTCTCCTCTCCTCTCCTCTCCTCTCCTCTCCTCTCCTCTCCTCTCCTCTCCTCTCCTCTCCTCTCCTCTCCTCTCCTCTCCTCTCTCCTCTCCTCTCCTCTCCTCTCCTCTCCTCTCCTCTCCTCTCCTCTCCTCTCCTCTCCTCCTCTCCTCTCCTCTCCTCTCCTCTCCTCTCCTCTCCTTACCTTGCTGAGAATTAAAACACCTCTTCAAAATCACAATTTCTTACAGAAGTATTTGTATTCAGACATGAGGGGTGTGAGATCCTCAGAGATCTGGTTATGAGTGGGGAGTTCAAATAAAAGATCCTTTTCATGCTTTTGAAACAGCACCAAAAATTATGTCTGTTACTTTCGCTCAGCTCATGAACAAAAACTGAAGCAAATTAAGAGCAACAGCAGTAAAATGACCAGCCCACATTGCTTTGGAGTGCACATAGCATGGGAAAGAATTTTAAACAAAGCCTAATGCAAGGCTAGAGAGGCTCTGGGTGGTATATTAGCCTTTTCACATTCACTCTGTATAGCATATATTCCTACAGATCTCTGCTTCCCTCCCTCCAGGGTTTACTCTTTTTCCCACTACCCTTTTCTTTCTCTTCTCCACCTCCTTCTGCCATTTATGGATTTTGATTGACTAGAGTTAAAAGGCATACAGCCGGCCTCTAAAGCAGCAGCTGAGGCTGGCAGTCTCTCCACTTAGACGTATAAGGATACCTTCAAATATTCCATTCTGTGATAAATCAGCATCCCAGACACCTGATGTAGGAGTGATTGGATAGCGCCATGTGTCCTTTGACCCAGAGCTGCTTTTGCTATGACTGCATCTTTCCTTCTGCTGGCCCCAGCTCCCCGTTTATTTTCAAGATAACTGTCTGCCATTTATATAGATGCAGGTCAGCCAGGGTGGCCTTTCCTCCTCCTGGTACATTGGCCCTGGCTCCTGTGGGCAGAGGCAGCCGTGGCACAGAGCAGCTGTCCACATCTGGGACTGCAGCCCTCCGAGTGACCAGCACGGCCCTTACCCCCAGCTGTGGGGTATGAACAGCCCCCGCCAAAGTCCACGGGAGTTATTTGCATCCCACAGGAGGAAACAGGGCCAAACCTCTCTAAAACGACCAGAGGGATTCCTGGAGATTTCCTGACACTGCAGGCAGATAGGCACAGCAGGGACAAACGGTGCTGTGCATATGCACCCAGACTGGTACAGAGGGAGCACCGCTCTGCTCTTCCAGGGTCATAACCAAGTGTTCAGTTGGTTCTTACAAAAAAAATACAAAACCAAGGAAAAAGCTTCATTAGCCAAACAAACTCCCTCAAATGAGACGTTTCCTCTTTGTTTTTTTGCAAAGGACCAGTTAGTCTTACAGAAGCCTTGGACTCATCATCAGGATTTCTGAGATTTATGACTGGGCTTTGGGGGTAGCACAAACAGAGCTGTTGAAGCTTAGAAGAAAAGCAAGAATAATAATTTTATTATTAATTCTTTTTACTAAGGAAACACATTGCTTTAATATATTTTAACTGATTTTTGCAGAAGAATTCACTTTGCAGAAGTGGTCCAACTCAAAGTGTCTAGGAGTGAAGTAAGAAAATCCCATCGTACTAGAAGCCAGGCTATCCCAGCCAAGTTTAGCTTCAGATTGGTGAGGATGCTACTCTACATGTATTAACTGCACTCAGGGGCACTGTTTAAATTACTGTCCATCTTTTTCAAAGACCAAAGGAATGTATATTTTTTTCTTAGTTTTGTAAAGTGCAGGGAAGTGTGTGGGGTCCTGAATCACCATATGTATGTGACACATCCACCAAAAGCAGCATCTGGGTTTAAATGATCAGGAAGAAAACCAAATTTGTTGACAGAGCCTGGAGGTCCTTGCAAAGGCCTATGGAAATCAACTGAATGTTACTGAATACCCGCTCCAAATAATACATTCATTTTTCGACTTTCAATTTTAAAACCAAGACCCTCTGGCGGGCCAGATTCACTGCTCTGCCTTGGCTGCACTGCACTGTTTGGGTGATGTAAAACATCTGTAAACTTGAATTGACTGGACTTGTTTGGGTTGGCTTCCTATTGGGTTTACAGCTGCTTCACATTTCCAGAGCAGTGCAGAAAGTCTGTCTAAGCAGACAGGTCTATCTCTTCTGGCTGCTGTGAGGCACAGGGCAGGGCAGTTGAGAATCAGAGCCACTGGCAGGAAGCAAACATTATTTCTAGTGGTAAAGAATAATTATATAAGGGTGGTGCAAGAAAAAAATTATCATTGTTGTGTACAATTTTAGGGAAGGGAAAGCAAGTCAGGAAAACAACTCTGGAGGATTTTTCCAGTTTTAAAATAAAATCACAGATAATTTCCAATACACTGTATGGTCTCTGCTTTACACAGATAGTAAAAAGGAAATGGGTGCTCACATTGGGAATTAGAACCAGAATCTGTCAATAGCATTATGCTTTGATTCTTGACTGCATCCAAGAGCAGTTCCTAAGAAATTTTAATGTCTTTGTTGTTCCCAGGAATGTCTTGTTAGTAGGTCCCCATGTTTTATGAATGGAGACACGTAGACCAAATGTCTGCTGACAGGCAAGGACAGAAGGTGAATGTGGGGAAAAGTCACGTGCCATTTCATGGCAAAGGACAAAAATGTTAGTACATGCATTAAAAATGAAGTAGCCAGTATAGATATTTTAGTTTCAGTGTGAGTACATGTTTCAAACTGCGTCATTCTCTTCTTGGCTTTCTTTTACATCCGGTAGCTGCTGCTCCATAAATAGCTCCCGACCTACCAAAATTCCTTCAGTCTTCTCGCTGCAGGCATTAGGTCCTCATTTTTAATGAGCATAGTAGATAATAATGTTAACTCTAGCACACTGCCAGCTTTTCAGCAGAGTGCATTCCCCAGCAATGAACACAAAGTGTCACTGTGACCACACACTAATAATTCCAAGAAATGCAGAAACTTTTGCCTAATTTTACATCTATTTACTTGTCATATGTGTGCTCATTTGGAACTTCTAGCATTAATTATCTTTGCTCCAAGGTGGGCCAATCTGAATTCTAATTATCTTAATTTTTAACAATTCATGTCTCTGAGGTCTTAGTGTACTTTGGAACTGAAGTCTAGGCTGCACATAATCAGGGCAGAAAAGAGACAGGTGGCAATATTGTACATTTCAATTGCCTTGTCTGATGTGCCCCTTTTGTAGAATAATGAACATTGGAGAAACAAATTGGTCTGTCAGAGTCAATAACAGCCCAGTGCCCTGAGCTGCTGGTCACTAATGCTTCCTGTACTTAATCAATGTGCTGCAGGAGATGTTCTGTTCAAAACAGTTAAAGATGAGCAGCAGCAGCAGATTTGGCAGCAGAACTGGGAAAGCGAATGAAAACATCCACATGGCTGGAATTTCCTTGTGCTAGGAAAGAGACAAGCCAAATATAACAAAGTGCTTAAAGGAAAACCTGCAAAGAAGCAAAGACTCTCACCGTCCTGTTGGTAAAGGAGGAAGAGGAGGTCAGTTCTTTCCTCCAAAATGAGTAACAGAATATTCTACAAGAAAGCATAGCAGGAAAAGACCTTACTCTACACCTCCACAATTAAACCTTTAAAACAATCAATATGAGAAGTGAAAAAATTGAGAAGAATCATTTTTTTCCTTCCAGTCATGATCAGAAAGCCTGAGTTTCCAGTGGAAATGGTGCTGGTAGCAATGTTCAAGACAACAAAT
Organism: Sylvia atricapilla; assembly: GCF_009819655.1. Taxonomy (NCBI): domain Eukaryota; kingdom Metazoa; phylum Chordata; class Aves; order Passeriformes; family Sylviidae; genus Sylvia; species Sylvia atricapilla. Next base: position 66,725,909 of record NC_089141.1, read on the forward strand.
TTGAAGCAAACTGTAAGGGAAGCAAAACAAATAAGGAAAATCTTGCAATGACATAGCTTTTAAATCATGTCTGTAAGTAGCTTCTGAAACAATTAAGTAGGCAAACAGAAAACAATTTCTGAGCAGGAAAAGGATAAAAGGTGATTATGCCTAACACACTAGATCAACATTTTTTCAATGGGTCTTATGACATAAATCTGGACAGATGAAGGATACTCACGATTCTGCACTCAGGAAAATACAGAAGATAACAAGAACAGATAAACCTCCCTTTTCTTTCTGAAAACTAAAGCTCAAAAGCAGCAACTCACACCTGTGTGTTGTTTCCAGAAATACAGTCTTAGTAGGCGGAGCAGACCATTAAGGAAGTTCTTTGCCCCCTCGGCACCTTGCCTGGACAGTATGTGGGGGCTTCCATATCTCTTGAAAAAGAACAATAAATAAGTCTACAACAACTTATTCTTAGGAGTTTGAAAGCTATACCTGCAGCTCAACTTTGACTTACTTGAGAGTGGGAAATATAAGACTATCACAGAACTGAGGGGACCAGTCCTTGTCTTGAAAACCTGACAACAATGGGAAATAAAAAAAGTTAGAACAAGGGAAGCTTGAGAGCAGTCAACATTCACAGAGAATCTCACTAAGATTTCAGGATGGGACTGTGATAACTTTATCAGTCTGAAGTCAATTGTTTCTAGTCTAAGCGAGACACTCATGCACTCAAAATTGACTGAAATAAATAGACATTTTCAAAGGTTAATACACCTCTGGCAATTGGTATAGGTTTGTAGGATGAAAAAGTACTTATCTTTCTCCACTGAGAGCCTAATGCCTCTTTTCTGAATACTCAGGAAGCTCCTCTCTGACTTTTTCTAGTTTTACTTTAAACTGGATTTGTTGCCTTCTTTCATATCAGACAGATTTTATGGATGAGGATGACATTTGATGAACATTTGTAGGAATAGGCTAGTGTTTCCTAAAGAAAAGAATAAAGATAATGAGAATTGGGTAATTATTCTTCATATGGTGATAATTTTTAAAACTTGTAAACAATTCCTCTCAGTAGGTTTTTTTTTTCTTTCATTGGAGCAGAACTGGAAAAGTAGATGAGAGAGTTGGATCCAGGGGTCACAGAGATTGACTGATATTTTGTTTCCAGAATAAAATATTTATCCTGTTAAAAAAAATGTTGGGACTAGATCTGATTTTAAAATTACTCACTCAAGACAGGTTTGTCCTCCAAAAAATTTAAAGTATAGGAGTATAGAAGCTCTTGTGAAGGATCTACAGATTTAGCTCTAGATGTATTCTATCCCTTTATAAAAACCTAAGGAAAAAAAGTGTATTTTTAGTAGCCATTCCTTAAGTATGTTCACTATTAGTTGACTCAATAAATAAAGAAGAAATGATCCAAACTAACCCAGTAAATTGGAAAATACTAAGGCCAAACTCCTCTTCACCCTGGAGAATCACAGGTTATGCACAATTATTATGCCAACTTACGTACCTCTGGACAAACACTAAAATCCAATTCTTTCATCAGTGGTGAAAATAGCAGCAGCTACAACTGACACAGGAGCAGAAAGAACTGTTGCAGATTCCCAGGACAGAGAATGAAATTAAGGAAACAGTATTTGTGTTGAAAGCGGGAAAGCCTACGCCCCCGATGGATTTGCTGTAGAATTTTTAAATACATTTGAAAGTGAAATCATATCAGGCTTACAGGACTGTGTCACCAAGCTTTTGAGAGGATCGCTCCCAGACTCCCAAAGGGAAGTAACCGCCTTTCTGCTTCTCAAAACCGGATTATGATCCTCTGGAGGGCATGTCCTTACCACAATTAAGGTTACAACCACAGTCCTACTTTTATGACTGATTTTGATATTCAATATGAAACTTCCTTACGACTACTCGATAAAGTCCAACAAAGTAAGCCAGAGAATTTGCTCCAGTCTTACAGAAATGTATGTTAGTATCCCTTATTTCTAGCCCTGAATACAAAAACACACAGATGTACAATTTTTTGTCCACAAATGGTTAACACAATTTCTCTTAAACTATTTAAACACACTATTCTCAGAGAAACAATTATATTTATTGCCAGATACCATCCCACAAAAGAAGGAGGCCAGGACATTTTATGTGAGTTCAATATATTAAGCTTGAAAATATCCGCTACTCAAAAAACAGAGAACAAAACAAAGCAGAAAAATTATACTTATCCAGGCAAATTTTCCCCACTAACTTGAGCAATGATAATGAAAAGAAGAAATTTACACTGTGAATTAACTGAGGTGAGATAAAAGTGAGCAGAACTCTTACCCTGTCCAGGAATGTTTATTAGCCATTTCAAAAATTAAGCATAACTGTAAGTTCCCTTACCTAGAGTCAAACATTTATGGTGTTGTTTTGTTGTTGTTTGGGGGTTTTTGGTGTGTGTGGTTTTTGTTTGTTTTGGGGGGTTTTTGTTTGTTTGTTTTGTTTTTGTTGTTGTTTGTTTTGTTGTGGGTTTGTTGTTGTTGTTGTTGTGTTTTGGGTTTTTTATAAAAAGACAAGATTTAGTAGTTTCCTTCTAATAATTATGGACTGCACCTCAGGCTGACAAACCTCATTTACAGACAGATCTCCATGTAAGTCAAAGTATCTGCTTCCTATTTTTGGTAGCTGTAAGAAAATAGTACAGGACCTCATCACCTTCATGTCATTGATAAAAATTTTCTGGTGCTATAGAAACAAATGTGTAACAGGAAAGATTTTTGGGAATTTACCACCAAAGCCCAACCTGCCAGCACGTGTATATGTCCTGAAAGCATTTTAAAATCAGGCCAGAGGAGTATCTCCTATTTGTCCACTTATTAACAGCCCTCTTCTCCCTGAGGCCCTTGGAGGCAACCTCTATTAATTGTGGAATGATTTTGACAGTGATGACTCTCAGAGATATTTGTAATGAAAGAATATTCAGGCCCTTTGAGGATATTAGTGAAATATAAGCCATATACCAAAACAACACGTTTATAGATATTTACAAATAGACATTATCTGTGGGAGATAAATTGAGGGATTTTGTATCCCTGAGTTCATTCCCTTTGAATGCTAGTTTTTAATTATGGATAAAAACCCATGAAAAGAATCTGCACTAGATATCCTTTAGATGAATAAGATTCCAGGGGCAGATAAAGCTAAGATCAAGTGCATAAAGCAATCTGGATCAAGATTCTCTGATGAAGAATGGATTGAGATATGTAATCAAACACAAACAATCTCCATTAGTGTAAGATACCAAGATGTTTTATATTTAATGTTATTCATAGAATATGTATGACTACAGAAAGTATGCACTAATAAATAGGTGACAATAATGATACATATATAAAATCCAATTTTGAAAAGCAGTTTCAGCATGTGGAATAGGACTCAAGCAGTCAGAAGCTCTGACACAAGGTTGCAGAATCCTGTCAGAGCTATTCTACAAATGTATATGTTCCTTATATAAGCTTGCCTCATCATCTATCTGACTCTTTTAGACAGATGCAAAATCAGGTTTGTGGGTATTGTGTTGCCTGCTGCTAGGGTATTATTATGAAGGGTACATCAAACACAGTTTAGGGGGCTGGAAGGGGGGGTAGGAGAGGTTGAGGTGCAGTAACCAAAGCTGGCAGAAACATCTAATCTGGAAAAAAAACCAAAAAAAACCTAGTGAAGAAACAAGAATACCTAAAAATATGTTGATAAAATATGGAATGTTAGAATAATTAGACTGGAATTAAAAAGAGAGAAGATGATCTATAGACTCCATTATCACCCATGCTTATAATAAGAAAGTATTTTTTAAATAAAATAAACTCACACATATTTTAAGTTAGCTTTGTGTGGAAATACTTTCTGCAGCCAGCTAAAGCCCTATAGCTTTTCTATATACTAAACTCATTTTCTGTATTTGTACCTAAAAACAGAGTCTTGGTCCTCATTGGTTCCAGACATGCGAAATAATGACAAGATGTGAGGGATGTGGTTTAATTTGTCCGCGACTTTATTAACTGAACTCACCTGGGAATCATTCAGCAATAACATACTCAGTGCAGGTCATCATTTCTTCTTCACTTGTTTCACACATTTGGGGAGAGCTGTCACTCATATCAGGCACCCCACTGCCCTCCCCTGCAAGGAAGGTAAAGAGCTGCAAAGAGGGTGATGCCTATTGCTGCAAGAGCCTCTCTTCTTTAGCATCTTTACCAAGCAGCTGCTCTTTGATTTGCTCCTAACCCTGGTTTATCAAGGAAGGAGATGCCCTGGGGAATGAACACAGGCACTGGTCACCTGCCACCAGGAAACACCAGCAATCATCTGGGTTGCCCGGTCCAAGTTCCCAGACATCTAATCATCCTCATGACAACCAGAAATACAAGTGAGGAGGTGGAGCCCTCTCTCCTGGATGGCTTGTGTATCCCAATGATTGTGTTTATTTGTGGGAGTTCATAAGAGGTGATCCCATCCCTGAACACATCCAGCCTCTTCACAGTTCACGGACCTTGAGGTCTTGCTCACCTGTTCAGACTTTTTGGTCTGATAGCACACATCCCCCACCACTCACAAAGCATTCTTATTCACAGCACTACCTTCACTTCTTTCCTCCCTTTCCCAGTTCCTTTGTATACAAACTGCACTGGAAATACCTTCTGGCATACAAACCTCCTTTCAGAGCAGTCCTATTGAACTGGTTAAAGGATTTCCAACACTCAAGACCCACCTCCCATCAGTTAATTTGGTCTTTAAAAATAAATAAGTTCTGGCAAGGAGTAAGGACTTTTCCTGTATCACCAGCTGTCTTAGTCAATGCCTGAAATCTCGCCATTATAAAGAATGAGCAGATACCTGTTCTGTCTTTCAACTGAACAGCATAGTTGAAGGATGGAGTGAAGGACTATTTTTATCACTGACAGTCTCCCTACTGGGCAGGTGTGTTGTGCATGTTGGGTTGCATTATGTCCTCAAATCCACCTTTCCTGGAAAAAGAAATAGGCTAAAGTACCTCACAGAAAGTTTGGCATCCACAAAGACTAAGTACCAGATCACATTTACTCAGTATCGCATGGGGAAAAGGATTAACAGCACCTTTTGAACATCAGTTCATGGGTAAAATGGAACTTTTTATGGAAAGTTGTTGACCTCTGCTGCATGCCTACGAGTGCCTCAGTTTACCAGTGGCTGCCTGAGACTTTAACCACAGCTGCTCTGGCACTCCCTTTCCAGTTTTAGGGGCTCAGCATTGACAGCTTAGTTGGACCATTTTTATTTTCCCAAGGCCTCAGTTCATATTTTTACCCCAGATGTCTATTAACATCTGGGATGTTGAGATTTTCTGTGACATTTTGCTTCTCCAGAAAGGCAAAAGACTCTTGTGCCCACTACCATGAACTCTAAGAGGTGCACACAATATTGAGGTGTCTCAAATATACCAGGTAACTCTACAGGCAGCTCTCAGCAAGCGCCGAAACTTCAACAGTTGCATTATCTTCTACTCTGCTGCATGAATCTTTATCATTGCTTTGTACAACCATAGCTTTGGTTTGTCCAAGAGTGATATCTAATTATTGTGATCTGGGCATTTTCTTTGCACTTGTCCAGTAACATCACTTGCAAAAAACAACTTTGCACAACTCCCAGCCTGGAAAAACACAGCATTCACCTATGGGGATGTGCATCTTGCCACAGGAACATTCCATGTAAGATCTCTCAGTGGTCTCTTTTCCTCTCTCTCTTGCTCCCCACATGGTAACCTGGATATTGAAACTGTATATTTTTCTACCTAAGCTCACTTTTGACTAAGCTGACTTTTGATGGAAAGATAAAATCTTTCCATCATCTTCACAGCTGCTACGGAGCTACTCTCCAGAAGCTGTGTATATTTCCAGAATGGACATTATAAGGGCTAGAACATTTCTGCCTTTTCCAGCCCACACAGGGGAAAGGGAACAGAGTCCCATTATATTGTGCATTTAGCTTCCTTTTGTCTGTGAATGTGGAAAGTTTTTTTTTTTTTTTTGTTTTTTTTTTTTTTTTTTTTATATCTGCTCAATACCTGCTACCTTTTCTGCACCCAATTTCATGAACAGCTACCTTCTCACCCTGAGCCAGAAGGAAAACAAAACCAAAAAATGTTCACTGAAGTGTCAGCCATACTGCTTTTGTTCCTACTTGCCTACCCTCTAAGGAAAGTTTCTATTTAAAGTTTTCTTTGAGCCATACCAGCCATTGTGCAACAGCCACCAACTCCCTCACTGCAGACCCACAGAGGGCTTTAGTCAGGTCCACAATTTATCTTCTAGGGGACCCTGAAGCCTGATGTACGAAAGCCTTTCGTCTGGATGCAGTTAGCAAGTTTCTCTGCTGTCTCCTTGCTGGTAGTTGCTACATTTACTTTCATCCCAGGTGCATTGAGCAAACAAATTGTTTACCGTCTTCTCTTCTTCCCTTCACTTATTCCTCAGCAAGATGTCAGCTCAGGCACTATCTTCCTTTCTTCTCATTTTTTTCAGATAGCCCTCTTCACTCCACACACTTCTGCTCTTGTTGAAGCTAACTGGAGATTGACCATTTGTCCAAGCCAACAGGGAATGTGAAAACTAAGAGCCAAGCCTAATGAAGCTTGGAGAGAACAACCAGGTTGTGCCTAATTGCATTCAGGATTTTTCAAGCATTGGCCTTCCTAACTCACATTGCAAGAGCAATTCCATTGGAGGCACGCTCTGCTGACTGATGCAGCAGTTACAGCTTACACACAGGTTTCACATCTAGGGCTGCCATCCTGACCTGGACATTTGAGACAGAGAGAGCACACATGCACGCTGGCTTAACAGCAGCCACTTGCAAAGCTCACAGAAATGGGAACTTTCTACTGCTGCCTGTGCAGTTTGGATGAAGTCCCAAAGCAGACATTACAACATGACATAGCATTGCTCACAATTTACTCTACTCCTTGGTAGGGCTCTGAGATCTTTTCTTCCCTGAAAAATTGTAGGGAACATGGTTTTCTTCCTCCTCTGAGATCTTTAAGTCTGTTTAACTAAGAGTATTGGCTAAAAATCTGCCAACACAAAATATTACTAAATGCTGCACTTGTCTAACAAGGATACCGGAGACCTCTGAAGAAATGTCAGGGGTCTGCCAATATCTACTTATGTTGAAGTGCCCATGGCATTCATAATGTACAAGAAATAAGTGCAGTCATCCCAAAACACTATAATAAATGTCCACAACTTAGAGTAAATACTAGGCAAAATTATTTTTCTGCATTATACTCTCACACAAAGGTATTTGTAATTGGTGCCGTATCAAATTCTTTATTAAATATATATGGCTTTTTATAAGATGAACTTCCAAATACAAAAGGTTTGTGTTGATCTACTTGAATTGTTTTGCTGTGAAATAAAAATGTTAAGAAGTCATTCCAGAGGATTAGACATAGGAGTTAGCTACCCCTATTTTTCTTTTTTAAAAAAATATGCTTAATTCCTGCTACATGAATTAAATAGATAAGGCTGCAGAGCAGGCTGCTCCCACCAAAACACTTCACAGTTACATGATAAAATGTAGGTGATAACACGGCAGTGCTGTAAAACAAGGTTGTAGAAATGTGGGCAGGTACTGACAATTGTGCCTTTAAATCTTCTTTGCTAATATTTATAGGCATGAAATCTAAAGCACCTTTAATGTGGCCTATAATCCTGCCCATTTGACAGCTGTTTACATATTTTAATAGGGAAAGGGTGACCCGATCATCCTAGGCTGTTGACAGTGCAGCTGAAATGGCCCTCCAATAAATGAAGGCAGAGTTATCCAGACACTATGGCAAACAACAGCTCATAATATGCATCAAGAAATTTCCATAGCACATCGGATCTTTGTCTTCAATGACACATGGATCATGACGGGATTCAAGAACACACATTTCCTAGACACTTTATAAGTTTAATGTAAAAGTATAGCATAAAAGGGCTCCCTTCAGATAGGTTCGGTTTTCCATATTAGAAAGAAATTGCTTTCAATCTGGAAAACTACAAGCATAGTTTTAAGCTGAATTATCATGTTAACTTATACTACTTAGTGATAGCTGTGTTCCCCGACACTTTGAATACATTTATGATTTATTCAGTTAAAATTATAAAACATTACAAGAATTTTTTGCTGTGGTGAAGGTCACTATTGACATTAAATAATTTGATGAGAGGTTGTAATAAACTAGCAGAAGTTTGTTCTGAAGCTCTTGTGCTTCTCTATAAAACACCTTACACAAAAATGCTGGCTATATGCCTCCTAGGTTTACATGATAATGTCAAGAAAAGGTTTTGATGCCTGCTGCTGATCCATACCAAAGGTACCATGTGCTATAAATTTAGTTTATATGGGGTAATTATCAGTGACATGGCCAGATTGTATTAATACCTCTGCTCCTATTGCTTAGCCTAGGTACTTTACAATTTGAATGCCACAAAATATCAATACTGATGCTTTATGGCATCATGCCAGAGCAGCCTGGGGACAAGCAAAGTAGAATTGGTTGACAGTTTTTGTTCGAGCATGGAGTTTGTTTGGTCTCATAAGACATTTATGAGGTCAATTGGATGTCATTTAGAATATCAGGAGAGAAACATATTTAAACTACACACCATGTCCCACTAGGAACACAGAACCCTGTGAGCAAATACTAAAAAGGCATTGTGAGCGCTGCAGAGATAAGAAAGAAAAAAAGACTGGGCTAAGGGTGAAAAATAGGGATCTTCCCCTGAGTAATAACTGTCCCTTTGACAATCCGCAGAAAGAAATTAGGCAAAAAGAAAAACAAAACCACATGCAAATACAAAAAAGCTTTGAAAACAGCAAACATTAATTTTCCCTAAAAATAAAGTTTGTACTGATAATACAGATGCTTGCTCAAGACTTAACAGGGGACTGTCTCTGAAACACCTAGGGAAAAACTCTCAGTATGTGTCTTCCGGAATTTTCTTTGGTGTGGGAATAGCTATGAACACTGATAAAGTGAAAAAAATAAAACAACAGAATGTCCCAGTTACTAGACTGGAATTTTCTGTTATTATCTTGACATTTGTCCCCCTGGAAAAGAATTGCATTTTTCTCTCTCTCCATTTTTTCTTCTGTTAAAAATTAAGGTGAGTGGCATTAAAGTACATTGTGAGGACTTTGACAGTTCCTTGTTCATAAGAGGCAAATATAATAACATAATAAATGATTTGTATTCACTGATATAAAAAGACAGCAGTCAAATTCTATTGCTGATTTTTAAAGATCATTTAGTTACAAGTCTTCTGCCATGGGCAGGGACACCCTCTCAAGGTCCTGGCCATCCTGACCTTAATATTTTCAATAATGGGGCATCCACAACTTCTCTGGGCAACCTGTTTCAGTGCCTCACTGTGCTTATAAAAGATATCCAATATTTGTGTTTTTTTTAAATTTTGTTTTTTAAATTAAATATGTGTAAGAGCTGACTGCCTCCGTGGGTTGAGCTCTTAAAATCAACATCAACCATATCAACAGGAGAAAAAATCACCACATGTAAATTGCACATGTTCTCACATGTCAGGAGATTTTCAGTGTCCTCCTGAAGAAAAGGGCAATGTATTATGGCTGAAGAAGTTGTGGCCATCTTATCTAGATACTTTCTCAATTGTCATGTCTACTCATGAATCCCAACCAACCCTTATTTATATTTCTTCAGATGTGTTTGTGTGGCTTTTTGCAGTCCTTTATATAGTACATATAATGTGCTAAGCAGATTCAGCAGAGAACCTGCCAGTTTGCTACCCATGGGTGACATTCACCCCATCAATCAAGAGAAAAAGATATGTACTTCCAGACTGTGACTTTCCCCTTCCACCTAAGGTGGGTGTTCTGGAAGTGCCAAGCATTGGGAACAGTGATCCCATAAACAGTGCCCCCCTTGATTGTGGAGATGACTTCAGTATATCTGTTTACAAATTGCAGTGATAACGGTTGTTGTGATATTTTTCTGGGGTATAGAAAATAAAGATATTTGAGGTAAGGTGTTTAACTTCACTATCCTAACCTCTTGTACATGTAGACTCTGTCTGCTGCACAGTGATCTCCACCAAAAGAGATAACCCACTGAAATAAAATATTTTTATGGGATATAGATTAATTTTTTGGTCTTCTTATTTGAATAACAGAGTTGAACATGTCTTCCTCTTACTCAACAACTGCAAAAAGTATCAGGTTCTCTACTACTACCAAAAAGATCCCCCAAAAAACTCCACATAAGAAACCAAAACCAGTTTCAGAAAATCAGAATTGTCCTGATAATGAAAAGGGAAAAAAAAATTACATTTTAAAAAAATCACACAATGAAAACTGTTTTCCCTTACAGTTCTGCTTAACACTCTACAGCAATATATAAGGTATTTCTGTATTCAGATGCCAGGGGAATATATCTTCTTAGCTGACCTAGCTGCTGGCAATTCTGGTACTAATTAAATAAGCTACACTGATTTAGCAACACAAAGGTAATCCTACACAATATGGTAAAATCTTTATACCAATGGCTATGCTGAAGGAATAAAAGTCTCAAAATCACTATAAAAATGGACTTTTCATAATCAAATCATAATTTTATGACTTTTTTTTTCTTCATTCATGTTTCATATTTAGAAAAAAATAATGATGCTTTATAATAAATTCAGAAGCTTTAAGATTTTTTTATAGACTGGTAATCTGCTCTTTATTTGGGTGTGCACAGTGTTAAAAGTGCGCAGAGAGGTCCCAAAATACAGAAAAAATACTGTTGTAATTGTCTTCAGATGCCGAGATATTCATGTTGCTAGCACATTTGGTCATGGTTTGGGGAAACAGTGTGCATGACCATTTCCACAAAGTCCACCAAAAAATGAATACTTTGCAGATGTTATTCTTATCCATATTTCTATGGCACAGAACTACTCATACTGCCTTTAATTTTCTCAGAACTTAAAGTAGCACTAATATTATTGTAATGACAAACTAAGATGTATTTCAGGGTATTTGCAATAATCTACCCTCCTTAAAAATTCTTTTTTGCTTTCTTATGTGTTCATTATTGTCAGATAATAGTCACTAATTTAGCAAAGCAGGGATTACATTCTATTATGTAAGAAAATAGATAGGGGTGGAGGTGGTATTTGTTTTTAGTAATGGGTAATGTTGAAAATATTCAAGCAAGCAGATGGGTCAGCAGTCTCTTTTGGCATGGAGTGAAGCCATTTAGGGAAATTATTGCCATTATATTTTAGGTACTGTTTTTCCATAATAAAGTACTTTGGACATAACTTCAGAAGGTCTGGAACATGGACAAGACAAATCCAGAATGCTTCAAGAATTGAAGTGGTTAAGGGAAAGAGTCTATCATCACCAGGAGATGGGGACTCAGAGCTCAGAGCACAGATCTTTTGGATCTCTGTTTGCACAGTGCCAGAAGAATGTGGCCTTTGACTGCATTTATCTGCCCTAACTATGTATCCTTACATGTATGACCACCTGTGTAAGATCACCACTTCAGGCTCTTCTCCAACCCATAAAAGGAAACAAACGCCCATGGAGGATACTTCATTTTTGATGCTTTTGTTATGGAAAGATGAATTCTTCTCTGAACATGACACATGGGCTGTCACTACACTAAGGCACAGGCTGCTTCTCTGACGAGTGCACGTGGTGCCTGGAACAAGAGAGCTCTGCTCCCTGACATCCCTAGCACGGCAAGACACTGCTGCAGTGGAAACATTTCAGTCCTGAAAGGGCTAAGATCATATTCCAGTGCCTTGGTAGGTCTCATAGCAGCAATTCCTCTGAGACATAGGGTGATGACAATTTCTGATTGTGTTAACAAAGGCACTTAATTCTTTGAAGCTAAGAAATGTTGGTAGCACAAAATGGAATTTACCAAGACTCCATTACTAACATGCCTAATCTTGAAAATACAGATGATATCATTATTTATTTAACAGCCCCTTCATCACTTTAGTGATGATAGTGTGAAACAAAAAGGCGGGAGAAGACATCACAGTGCAAAAATAATTATAATTAGGAAGTGAGGGTAGTAAATAAATCATCTTCTATGTTGCTTTCTTCTTTTCTCTTTCATTTTGGGTATGTTTTTGCACACTGGTTCCAGGATTCATTTGCATTCCAAGTGTTCTTATTAAAACAGCACCATTTATTCTACAATATATACAAGATTTTCTATTTTTAAAATTCTATTTCAAGGCATGAGCTTGGCATACAAAGTCAAATCCCGGGAGTGAGTTCCTTCTTTTTCCTTTAAAAAATAATAGTAAAAAATTTTTTCTGAACAGTTTTAGGTTACATGATGGGAAAATCAGAAGATGGTACTTTCATCCACTTGCTCCTGTTTTCTTCCTATTTCTGTAACACAGCATCTGCAAAAATGAAAATGAAAAAAGAAAAAATATGAAAGATCCCTCTTTTTTCCTCCTGTTTTAGGCATTTAATTACATGTAAATATATCAATGAAAATAAGAAAATTCAGAATCCAATATCCAACATAATTACTTTCAATGTCTAAACCCCATGCACATATTCAACACAGCACTGATCCAACATATTGCAGGGTCCCAGTTCAACTGTGATAGTCTATTTGGTGAAAATCTACATGCTAAAAGAAGTTTGAATCATTAATGTTCAGAAAGTTTGCTCTTTGTAACATTAAGGTATGTAACAATGCAAATACACTTCCTACCAAAGAGAAACTTCATTTATAAAAGCACATTCAGATTTACTTGTTAGAACATGATTGCATGGCAAGTTCAGCTCCATCTGGAGTCAAAAGCCTATGCTTTTCAAGGCTTCAAATGAATGTTAACTTTTACTTACAGTCTGGAGTGATTTTACACAAATATATGACATGGCTTTCCTTGGAATATAGCAATTTAATCAGGCATATAACCTCCCACACAATCAGGAAAGAAGGAACATGTGAGCAGAAGTTGTCACTATTTGTCCTAGGAAAATCCCAGAGTGCCCATAGAGATTCAGCTGTCCCTGTTAGCTGCTACCACTATTCCACCTTTAGAGACAGATAACTACATGTGCAAGAGCTAACTTCATTAGCAGCTGCAAACAGGAACACATTTGTGTCCACTGGGCTTCCATTACCACAGTATCCAAGTACTTCATAAATAAGAAGAAACACATCTTCCAAAAACTGCAAAACTGGAAGTATTCCCTTCTTTTATATATTTAAAAAAAAAAAAAAAAAGGTATTTCCATTCATATCAACTTCACCCTGGATTTTTGTTCCTCTACAGTTCTTCAGGCTAGACCCTATGAAATGAGTTATCCCTGACTGCTGTGAAGGTCTGTAGCAAAGTTTGAATGATAAGCCAGATTTACATGTCTGGCTGAATGATTTCATAGAAGAGCAATTAACACTGCAGAGAATGAAAAAAGTTTGGTGTTACCTGCAGGAAGAACCATATATGTTATCATGAAACACCATATATAATGGCATGTATGGGAGTGGAAATTTCTACTTTGGTATTGAGATTTAGTCTTTAAATTTTTATTGGACAGATTGCTAAAAAAATTAAAAAATAAACTTGCTGACACCATATTTTGGGTTACCTGAGGAGGAAATGGATGGAACTACACTCTGCTTTCAGTCAAATGCTTAAATCTCTATTCAATTGCAGAAACTATGTACCAGGGCCAGAGTTCAACTATATGACTATTTTCTCATTTCAAGGGAAATGTTCCAATATCTGTGATACCTTTTTCATATTTCAAAGGTTTTGATGGCAAAAACCGCAAAACCCTCCATTTTAATTCATACTCAGTTGATAATCTGCATTTAATTTTATTACGTTTAAGCTAAACTTAAAAAACTATCCTTCGAAGTATATGTCTGGATGAAAATTAAATGCAAATAACAGACTATATTGGTTTATGGTGTGCACAGTTTTCCTGGGGTTTTAGTAATATTTTTATTTGACAATGTATTCCAACCACAGAAGAGTCTAAGTACTTTTAACAAAACTCAGTTTTAAATGTAATGAATAGAGGAATTACAAGTTATTTTAGGTGTGAAGTTATGAACAATCATTAGATCTTCGTCTGTACCTGATTTGATGCTAAGGACTGAAAAGAATGAGTACTGACTTTTCCCCCTCAGATTTTCTTGATGCCCAAACAACACAGGCAAGGACTCAATTCGGAATCCTGAACCATAAGACCGTAAAGTTGCAACTTCCAGTTTCTTATTCAGGAAAATTAGTAGTGTGGCCAACAGCAATGTGCTGCTGAACAGTTGGAGGTGTTGTTAAATCAAATCAAGGGATATTGCTAATTTTAAACATGTGTCATAGCCTTGCTGTAAAATAGTTAGAACAGCACTCACTTCAGATAGCGAAAATGTAGGAAATTGTTAAAACAAATCCATTTGGAAATATGGTACCAGGCTAAATGGCAGCAGAAACAGCAGTGGGAAACCCCTTGTACCAAATACTGTGTTCAAAATGCTAAATTTTTATTCCTCTTACATCCCTTTTCACACACTGTGCAGTTGTGTTCCTGAGGGATATCATAACCCATTCTTTCAGATCTACTTAAAATTAAGTGAACAGTTTAAAGTTACAGTTGAGCCTTCCTGTACAATCAGTAGAAATGGAAAACACCAACTCATCTCCCTATCTTCAATATCTATCCTAGAATGGGTTGAACTGTATCCTGGTTATGCCTCTTCCTCTTCTCATCAGAAAGTCAGCCTTGGAGAGCACTTGAAGTGAGAGCCCTGACTTTTACTTAGCTAATTTTCAGTAAATTAAATTCCACACTTGTGTTAATTATGCTCCTAGCTGCAGGGAAAATGGAAAGGAAAGGGAAAAGGTAGTTCTAATATAAACAGGATCAAGTCTACATCCCATAAAGTTAATAACCAAACACAGCAAGGGCAGCAAAAGTTTTTGGAGCTCTGCAGCTGAATATGTTAGCTCTGCATTTAGTCCTATAACTTTTAATCTTAACTTGTTAAAAGAGTGCGAGGTTGATTATAATGGCCATGAAGCTGAGAGGCATGGGAGCATTTTCTTTTCAAGGAGTACATAATTTTTTCTTTTACTACAATCTCATTCACTTCAATTACATGAAAACATGCGAGGCTATCTGTTTTTCACTAGCTTCAAAATGAAGATGAAAGACAATGGGGCCATCACTCTCAAAAAAAATCCACAGAAGAGAAAGTATAAGAATTTTAATGGCAGCCTTAAGGAGATATCCTTGTTTCTTTCTTTTTCCTTCTAACGTATACACTTTCCTATAGATTGCAATAATTTTTTTCCTAGAAACTGAACTATATCCTCCAGTTCCTTTAGATCCTTTTATAAAGCCCACAAGTCAGCTGTGCAGCTGAGCATGAATTTGCTCTCTGGTGTTCTCCTTACCTTTGCTGGAGTCTAATCTTTTCTGTCTGTTGTATTGACATAAACTGTATCTTTTTCCAGAGCAGAGAGTGGCCGTTATGCCTTTGCAAAGCATAGGATTTCCACATCATCCAAAGTGTGGATTATGGCAACTACACGATTCTCTATCCTGGGTTCAAGAATATGTTGTTGACTATATGTTTCTTTAATGAAGCATGAAACATTAGTTTTAGGAAATGTCTTTCAGGAAAATAAGATGAAATTGCCATTGAATTTTTTTGGTACTGGGATTAAAGTCTCCAAAAAAATACCTGCATTTTTTGTAAGATGTGGAAATGACAGTGGTTATAGGAGCAAAACACAAGACCCAAATATTTTCTTGCCCTCTTTCCAGCCCTCTGGGATTTTGGCAGCATGAGACTTCAAAGGGATAAGTAGCTTACATAATCAAAGAGAAGAATACAAAAGGAAGGACTGTGAAATGCCCAATTGTCTCCTTAAGAATGCATTATGATCAAGTGAAATCAAGAAACAAAATTAATAGGAATAAATATGGTCAGCAAGAAATCTTAGATAAATAATAATCATGCAGTTAGGAGAGGGAATTAGACATAATTGCTGTATTAGTGCATTGCTAATGAAGCTGGAATGAAACCAGGTGGAAGAGATATATTTGTTGCCCATTGGCTCCTGCAGTCTGGAGATAATAATATGGAAAAACACTGAAAACAGAGAAAAATTTAATGAAAGTAGACTGACCTGCCAAATCAGTAATATAATCTTTTCTTATAAGAAAATGTAGGTAATATGACATCACCCTAACATTAGTGTAAGTATTATAGAAGTTATCCTATATGAGCCCACTTTTGCATATTTAAGTGGCAATTCATTGGTGGGGATTTTTTGTGTGTTGTTTTTTTGGTTTGGTTTGCTTGTTTGGTTTAATTAAGAATGTTTTCCTGGACAAGGAGCATGAAAAAAAAAACTCACTCTGGTAATGACAGAATTATTCTCTTCCTCTGCAACATACTAAGAAAAATCCTTCAGTTCATTATCTATAAACTGATGATTCATCATCTATAAGCCTTTATTTACAGCTATGAAATGGACTAAGGATTTTTACCAAACATACTCTGGGTAAAGTATTTTTTGTTTGTAATCAAACTAGCTTTTACCTCCTCTCCCTCTTTGTTTTCTCATCCCCTTTTTTCTAAAAAGATCTTTTTTCCCATTGCTGCTAAACATGTGGTTACAGGGAAAAAAAATCCTATTCCCTAACTGATTTTCATTTAGTGCACCAGGAGCCTTAAGCCACTTTGTGTGCAGATTTCCAGTTTCAATTAGAATGGGTTTTCAGACATCAGATGATGTGAAAAATTATCTCATTTGAATCACATGAAACCAAACCACTCTGACGGCTGATGAGAAAAACAGTGGTCTCATCTTTCCTGTGGTGTGCCATCTCTATTAGACTTTGTAAACTGCGGCAGTTTGAAATCTTTAACCAGCCATTACTAATAAGCATATGTTAATTGTAGCAGAGATCATAAGCAGGTCAATTAGGAGGCAAAGACTGGAACAGAATGAAACATTCAGCTGGAGGGAGAATTCAGGGCAGGTGTCGGCCAGCATGCGCTGCCCTGGCAGGAGCTCTAAGCATCTTGGGTAGAGCTCATTTAATGTTTTGATTTGCTGAATTTGCATTTCAGATTTCCATTCCTAATAGACAATATAGTCAGTCTTTGTTAATGAGGACTCTGATTACATGTGCCATTATAATTGGGAATTAGCAGGCCAGCCTTGTTTTGGAGATTAAATCCAAAGTAAATTGGATTAAAGACAATCCTGCTGAAATCCCTTTCTTTTTTGTTTTCTCAAGCCAAAGGTGAGGAAGACTCCATTTGTTTTGTACATATGGCTCTTACCTTGATTAGCAGGTCTTGTGGTTTGTTTATGCTTTTTGAACATAGCATCTATTAATGGTTCCAATATTAAAAGCAAGTATGAAATTACTATGTTTACTTAAATGATCCCGACAAAGTGCCTGGCTTTATTGCAGTGAGCAGACGAATGGAATGCCAGGAGAGAATTAAGAGCATTATGAAATAATATTTCTTATAGAATGAATCTCTCTAAATGTTCACCTGCCAAGGGTATATCCTAATACTTACCACTAAGACTTTAACTCTTTGTGCATGAGTTTATCCCCTCTTCATTGACACCAGTTTCACTCCATTGACTTCAAATGAGTTACTCCTCTATTAAAATGACTAGATTAATATATAGTTTCATATTTTGTTATTTTTTCAGTAAATTCAGAATCAGGAAAGCAGGGTGAATTATTTCTTTCTGTTTGATCTCAGGTATTAGCAGAGAGGAATATTAGCTGCAGACATATCCAGTTGTATTTCATCTTTCATGATTATTCTGTGGTTCATTCATTTAAGTAAGATATAGTTCATATTCCTTCAAAATTCCAAAATATTTTAGTTGAATAAGTTAGTTTGTCTCCATTTTTCATTAATAAGTTTGCCTAGCAAAATTTTACTTGCAACTGAACACTGACAGTAGGTTTGCCCTGAGATTGTGGGAAAAACAGTCCTGCAATCAGCTTATTCCTTGTCAATACATTTAGCATCAGACAAGAAGAAGGTCTTCATGTATGTCATCAAAGGTAGAAAGCAGATAAAACTACCACCACAGTAAATCCAGAAATTAAGCAACGTTCTTTCTCTATCAGGAAACTAAGGAATGTTAGTCCAATGTTTTTGGGGTTTCATACTTGTTGAATTCATAAATCTCTTAAAATATCTTTCTGTTGATTACTTCCTTGGGACAAAGTCCTTATCAGAGCTAGTCAGGTGTTGCCCTGGTAACTCAACAAATCTTTGGACATGCATTCATTAAGTATAAAAGTTAAGTTGTACTAGTCCACAAGGAATCTTTGAGCACTCACTGCCTTTCAGATGCTTTTTAGTAATCAGACTATAAGAAAAGCGTGTAAAAACAAAACATGAAGAACTAGCTTCTTTTGTTTGTTTGTTTTTTTTTTAATTTACTTTTGGGTTTCCAGAAGATTGGGGCACGTGAGTTATTCAATGAAACAGATTTGCTGGAGTCTGAGTATAGAAGGCATTTCCAGCTGGGTCATGAACAGTCCAGCATACATCTTTTGGTAGCTTAAACTCCAAAGCAGGATAAAATATTGAAGTTTAAATGTCCTCTGCCTTTTCTATCTGTGAATAGTTTAGATCAGAAAATATTATTTATCTCAGGAAAAGTTGTGAATCGTAGTGATATGCAAATAATCACCTTCTATTTGTGTCAGACACTGTGACCATTCAGAATTTACTGTACTTTTGCATCAAATAAATATTCTTCTTACAACATTGTCTGATTTTTGAGTATTATGGTTTTATAGAAATACATTCTCCATGACTTCTCTCTACCTGAAGGACAGAAAGGGAAAGTGAAACTGCACAAGAAAATTTGTCCAAGGAGATACCAGCGATAACAGTGACCCTGTGCTTGATATGCTCTGCACTGACATCACCCTTTTACTATTCCTGCCATTGTCAGTCTCCCACAGTGCATTTCAAATAGTAAGGCCTGTTCTTTCAGTGCTACCATGAAAACAGACTTAGCCATTAAATTTAAGACAGGTAAAAGATTGGAAAAATTAATGTCATTTGTTCGTCTTTGGCTGTACATATCATATGCACAAATATCTGTTTGAATATGACTCTATGTGCACATTTTCATGTGTAGAGAAAACATGCAATAGAAGGGCAGAGATTTTTAGAGAAAGGTTTAAAAAATTAGCCTTAGACAGATGTAATATTCATAACATTTTGCTTGGTATTTACAAGACGCTACTACTTAGAATTAGAAATGTTGACATTGTGGCAAAAAGAGCCTGCAAAATAGTCCTCCTCGAAAAGAAGTGATAATATAGGACAACCCTCTGAAAAACAAAGTTGTGACTGCAGAAAAGAGCTTCACATATGGTAGAAAGCCAGGACTGCAGCAAAACCTACTGAAGAGCTAAGTACATATTAATTATTATCACAAAGCAACTTTTAAAAGGCTTGTGTAATTAACCTCAAACTCTTCCTCACCTGATTTTCATCCCCTAGGAGGCTTTCTCAGGAAGTTCAGCAAATGGTAGGTGATTCAACATTTTCACAGTGGAAGAACCTTTGAACCTTAACCATAAAAGACCTAATCCTGGAAGATTGTTATTGCTTATATCCCCTATTGTCCAATGTTTGTAAGGGCCTTTTTAGCTAAACATAGGAATACACAGGTTCTATCCCAAATGACTTGCAAGTTAAGGTAACACTGTTTCTGAAACTATGACTCTCATCATTCTGCTGAAAAAAAGCACCTGCATGGTTATTTTTTAGGTTCTAATAGATGTGTAATCACTTCCTAGCCTTTATAAAGGATACAGCTTTCAACAGGATCTCAACGTTTAGTTAGAGGTGGAATATTAACATAGGTTTTGCTACTGATGTTACTGAGACATTCTCTGATTTGCAGAGCCATTTTTCTTCCTGAGCGTCTCCTTTCTGTTCATTGTTTTTCTACCTTTTGGCTAGATGTGCACGGTTGTGACAGGAATGTATGTGTGATATGACCTGGTGGTGGTGGGCCCCAAGGTCTAGAACCAAAGAGGAAAAAAAGATGTAAGTAAAGACAAGCTAAGGAAGACCAGGAAAATGAACAAGGGAGACTAGGAGAAAATGTCTAGAAGGTTGATATGAAGGATATCCCTGAATGGCTGATACTGGTGTGTGCAGGGGGCACTTTTCCTTTGTGATCTCTCTGCCTTCACTGGTTTTAGCTGGGATAGAGTTAATCCTCCTATACAGTGTGGAGGCAGGGGAACAGGAGAAGCATCTGGGAAAGGCTGTTAGACCTCACAGTTCCCCTGGTTCTATATTGACACCAGAGACATCCAGGGGTGACTGTGAGCCAGTTCCTTCTTAAAAGTCAGAAATGTCAATACTGTTAAGACAATGCCCCACAGTGATTCGGTTCCTGCTTGAAGAATGAGAGAGCTGCACTCAGAATTTCCTTCTCTCCAGGCATTGCATTGACCCATGAAATCTGATTAGGAGGACTTACCTCCAGGTGGCCTTGATGGTAGAAACTGAATGTAGTTTCTGGTAATACTCAGGACACTTGAAAGCCAAAAAAATGGGAACATGTGCTTGTTTGCCTATCTTGTAGTACTAAACTAAGGAGTATTAAACTAAGGATCTTAGAATTCATATTTAGAAGAACAAAGTGTTTCTTTTCTGGATAGTCTGTTTCGCAGTGTATGTTGCTGTACAATTTAAAGAAGACATACACTTATTTTTAAAGTGCTTAAAAATTGCAATTTATTTTGCCAAGTGCAAGCTTGATTATGGTTACCAAGCTTTTCCTGAGAAAAAGACCCAAAAGGAATTTGATATTCTGGATTTAGTAGGACTGGTTCAGTCCTGGCATGGGCAGTTGAGTATGCCACTGGTATTAGTGCCTCATACCCTCTCAGGGTTGAAGACAGGCCAACAAAAGCATGAATATTACTGGGTAAGATTTCATTTTTTTCAGAGTACCTGAGGGTGTAGATAATTTGGAAAGAAGAGGAACAAAAGAATTAAAAAGGAGGTTATCAGTACAGAAAATTGAACCTCAGCCAGATTCAATCAATCAAGCAATAGAATTCCTCACCTCTTTTGATATAGATTGGCTACCTCAATTGCATGGACCTCTTGAGGCTTCACCATTTAAATTAGTATCTTAGTCTAGCAGGTAAAGCACACACGACTAAGGTTTTCAGAAGAAGAATTTGGTTTTGCAGCCCCATCACTCTGGACAAGCTCTGTCTAATTTCCACCTTGTTCCTTGACGTTGTTGGTGCCATGAAGGTGCCACTTTGCTGAAAGTTATCTCTACAGCTTTGACAGGTTCTTCACTTCTCTGATGGTAGTAGAATGGCACAGTTGTAGATGGTTCTGGGAGACAGGAGCAATACGAGATATTGTTGATAAGTGGATAATTGTTTGTATACTCTTTCACACAGGGAAAACATATGTTTCTGATCTCAGGGTATTATCTTGTCTGTGTACAGTGTCGCAACCTCTATGTTTTCCCCAGACCAATCTGTCTAAATATAACTATCACTGTAAAGATACTTAATTAGATGTTCCTAAGAGTTTTTGTAGGCTAGGTTAAGTTTCCTTAAATTGCAATACTAGACCAACATGTTTGTTGTCATGCTTTATACATACATACATATAACTGAGGCTTGCCCTGTATCCTTCTTTACCAAACTCATCATAGTTCATCACTTGAAGCTGGCAGTTTTGTATTATTCTTTCCCATAACATTAGATTTCTTTCCTTTCACCACCTTTAATTATACATATCTCCACCCATGGTAGGTATTCATACAGAACAAATGATTTATCCAAATTCACATCACACAAATGACTATATACATGCATTGATATTCATACATACCCCCGAAGAAAAATCTTGGTATTCATGTTTACACTCAGAATATTGAAATATACATTTTAATATCTCAATATTCCCTTTTATCATAGTGTCACTCTCCTCAACAATAAAATAAAAGATTTCACACCAAAAATCTGTGAAAAAATCAGGCAGGGATTGACAAGCAGCAGCACCAAAGGGCTTTCCCGAGCCACCTCCTGTTACTACGAACCATTCATGGAATCTGAGGCTGACTGGTAGTGACACTTACCTTAGGTGTCCACTGTTATCCACACCACTTGGTGCAGCAGAGCCCAGAAGTTCCAGGTTGAAGCTCAGGGGACATGTATCAGCTGAGGTTCTGGGTCAGGACCCAAATCTTCTCAGAGTCAGCAGATTTTGTATGTTATCTGTCTTGGTGACTCAGCTTGCTAGTTCATTTGCAAAGGTAATTCACACATGGTATTGATGATTCCTTGTTTGGGACCTGCTGGAAGAAAAAAAGAAAATAAGAAAAAGCTTGTAAAAGAGCAGCCTAATAAGAACTGTGCCTTTTGAATCTCACTTTCTATAAGTCTCCCATGGAAAGTGCATATACACTTCTGCACTAGGCACACAATACACTGCACTGTATTCAAGGCTGTTGCCAGGTTTCCTGTTTAAGTGTTTTAATCAAAGAACATTGAGTTGGCACTGGAATCAAAGGATGAATGCTTTTTCTGGGTTTTTTTTTTTTGGTTTTTTTTTTTTTTTTTATGTGAAAATAAAGGAGTAGCTTTAACTGAGGGGAAAAGTTGCAGAATATGTGTGCGTAGGTGTGTGGTGTTTGTATATGTGTGTATGTATGTGTGTAGGGGGTAGCAGAGGGGATGACATAGCATATGAAGTCAATAGTGTAGTTGTTATTATTTATACATGAGTAAAGATTACAAATGCAGGCAATAGCTCAGATCTCTCACCCCCTGGATCTGTGAAACCTGTCACTCAGTCTCCTGCGGTGTGTCTTCCTGTCTCCGAGCCATTGGACCACCTGCTGCCATGACTCTCATCTATTCCATCGCCCGAAGGCCTCGATGATAACAGCATTGATTCCAATGTACATCTAATTACTTCTCATAATCTATTCATTTCACAATAGTGTAGTGAAACATCTGTCACATCATAAACTCTTTAGTATCCTTATCAAACCACCAAAACATACTCTGCTGCCAATTGGCAGCTACCTTGCTTTCTCTTCTTATTAATATGATGCAAACATATCTATGGTTTTTTGGTTGTTTTAGATGAATTTCCCTGATGACCACTGAAAATGAATTGGGCAAACTGCAATTGTAACATCTATTCACAACTTAGTGAGGTACCATCATTGTTGTCATACAGATATCAGCAAAAATGGCTCAATATCTTCCAGAGATAAAGGCTCTAAATAGGGTCTTTAACATTTATAGCATAGTAATAGATGGCTCCCTTCCTTGGCTTAGTGTGACTGATTCATTTACTAAAATAAGCATCTCAGGGATTATTGCATTTGAGCAGTATATTGCATGGAAAGGCCTTTTACCTTTATAGTTTTTACTTTACCTGTGGGTAAATAATGTCCACTCTTCCTCTTTCTTCATGTAAGAAATCAAGAGCAAGGAGAGACATTAGAGCATATTTTTATTATGAAACTATAGAGAACCTATCTATCCCAATAGGATCATGAATATACAGTTGCAACTAATAAAGAGGGCTGATTAGTCCACCGGAAGGAGCTGCTGATATTCAGGCAATATCACAGCAAATAAACTCTGAATAGCGAGGCGTTGGTTTACCATTATATACTGAATTATGATGAACAGCAAATCCCAGCTGAAAGGAGTGAGGTACTAGCTGCTTATTCCCTCTCATGGTTAATGTTAGCACAAACTGGTGTATGTTCTTGTTGTTTCAATTTACGATGGAAATTAAATTAGTTTTGATTTGATAGCTGTAGAAAGGGAGTCCTTTGTGCATCTGCAGAAGGGATACAGCACAAGAAGCTATTCTGAACTTCCTCACATGTTTCAGACCAGTTTTCAAGGAACTACTTTTCCATGGCCTCTCAGTAGCTGGTGAGGAAGCTAATTTGGATTCTCTGACAAGGCTATATTAAGCTGCCATTGACTGTAGTTACTTTTATTATCTGAACATCTGGCAGTAAGGAAGTGGACTGCCATTGCCAATTCAGGCCACATTTTGTTAGTTCCTGACCTTGCTAGGATTCACAAGGGTGACCTAAAAGTAAAGGAGTCCATATCTCATTAGGAACCCCCAGGATATCCAGTTCTCCTTTATCCATTTGTCAATATATAATGCAATCCCATATATAATGCAGCCTGAATATTTATGTCTCTATTTCATCACTTGTGCATTTTGTCTTTGAAATAGATATAAATTGTACACGCTTATTTAAAGTCTGTATTTTTACATCCAAAGTCACCACTCTGGCACAATAGGAAGAGATTTTAGTGCTCTTGACATAGCTTGCAATAGGCAAATGTCCAATGCATAAATCACTTAAAAGTGAATGTTTGACCTATTCAGTCCTTGATGTGCCTTACAGGAGGATTTTTGGGTTGGAGATCATTCATCTTCATTAGGGGTAAAGAAAAAAGCACCTAAAGAAAAAGTTTCAGAAGAGCTCAGTACTCATAGAAGAGGTCAGATCCAGACTGATCCCCTGATACTCCATTCCAAGTACCAAAACTACTTTTACCAGGGCTATTGAAGAATTCTATTTCCACCTTCTTTTATCTTCGGAGCTACAGTTCATAGTTTGTAGTGAAATGGTGGAGTCTTACTGGGCCAGAAGAGAGGGTGGTGTATTTACTCAGTAGTTAGAGTACAGCCCCTGAGACTAATGCCATCTCTGGATTAGGCTGCCTCATGTATCTCCTACATGGGTAAGATTTGCTATTCATGATTCTCCTGCTGTGGTTTCACCATGGGCCAAAATTGCCGTATGGACTGAGCAGAGAACATGAGCCTGGCAAAAGAATGTTGCCACTTTCAGTAATGCTTCATCTGTGAAGGAAACTCCTTTGGCTTCTCTGGTACCTAGGCATGTATATGCTAGGTAGGAAATAAGATATATAAAAGAAATCAATCTGAAAAGAAAACAAAGATACATAATGTTTTACCATAAACTCAGAATATTCATGGGCCCTTGGCAAGGTAATACTTGGTAGACCAAGAGAATAAAAAATGAAGAATAAAGTAAGATTGAATTACAGTTTTGAGATTTAAAAGAATAATTTGCAGACAATAGAGTTAATTTGCTTTTAATTTTTGAGATTTTTTTCATAAGCTTCATAGCTAAAGCTGATGTTTTTTTTGAAATGTAAACTGAATTCTCATGCTGCCACATGAAGATAGGACATAATTAAGAGTTTTAAGAAAATAGCAGTCAAATCATTCATATAATACACAATGTCAGATTTATTGCAAATATTTTTCCCACTACATCATCTAAATAGGGATTGCTGTTACCAGTCAAAGACTAGTGCCAGCACAGTAGACATATGACCATTAACAGGAACCAGAAATTTGAAGTGGGAAGTTTGCAAATAAGTATTAAAAAAAAAAAAAAAAAAAAAAAAAAAAAATGAAGTGTACAGGGAGCTAAGATTAACATCTATGAGAGGAGTGTAGGGAAAGAATCTACAGTCAGTGCTATGCTTGAGAATTGTCCCAAAACAAAGTGATAAAACATAGTTTGGGTTGATACCTGTTTTGAAAGGGAAATTTATAGAAAACAAAGCAAACCAAACCAAACCAATCCCCCACTTGCCATAACATGACACAAGGAATATTTAATTTCACAGTTTTAGAGGAGAAAAACAATTAAAAATTAATCTAGATTAAACTTCAAAATTTTGTTCAGCATAAACAAACAGGTTGTCTGTTTGTAAAACATGTCTTTTAAGATACACAATTGTACAATTGTACTGGAGAGGATATCAGTATTTGCTTGTTTTTTTCTAAATTTAGGTCAATTTTCAAGTAAAATGAAAAATTTCAAACCAAAAAGACCAAATATTTGTTTTCCAAGTATCAAAATAGGATTTTTAAACATTATCAAAATGTAATCTTTATTTCTCCTCTGAAACCATAAACTTGACCTAGATTTTTTAATACTTCAAGTTCTTCCCAAAGGGAATTTTTCAACAAATTTACTGTCCATCAAAAGTAAGTAGATAAACAAATGAATAGAAATGGTTCAGTGTTATTTCAATGTAAAATGTTGAATTGAGAGACTTAGAGACCACATAACAGAAAAGCAAGTTGTCAAATATGTCTTACAGCAGAGTAGCACAGTGCATTAACCTTGGATAGGTTCAAATTCCCACCCAGCTGCTCACTCACTATCTTTCCAAACAAGATGAAGGGAAGAAACAGGATGAAAAAGCTTATGTGTTGAGATAAACACAGGCAGAAAAATTGCCAATTACAATCATGGGCAAAACACTTTTGATTTTGGGAAAATTAATTTCTAGACATTTAAAATAGATCTGGGTAGTGAGGAACAAAGCCAAAAAATAATACACCACCACTCTCTCACTCTCTTTATTCTCACACTCAGTTTCAGTGCCTTGTTCCCAGCTCCTGTACCTCCTCCCTGATGGGGATGAGAGATGAAATCAGTCCATAACAGCTCCTCTCTGCTGCTCCTTCCTCCGTATGCTTTCCCCTGCTCCAGCATGGGTCCTCTCTATGGGCTACATTACTTCAAGGTCTGCTCCAAAATCGGCTCCTGAGAGGCTGCATTCTTTCAGGATAAACATGGTTCACTACCTGAGCTCTTCCACAGGTCCCAGTTCCTTGAAGAAATATTCACCTGCTCCCTCAAGGGATTCCCCACTGCTCTGGGAAGGAAGAGCTGTTCTGGTGTTGTCTCTTACACAAGCTGCAGGGTAATATTTGCTATGACACCTGGAGCACCTCATCTCCCTCCTACTCCTCTGACTTTAAAAAAACCCAAGTGTTTACACATCTGTTTCTCACTTATTTCCCTCTTTCTCTGCCCATATGCATTTTTCCCCTTTTCAAAATACATTTTCCCCAAGGTGCCCCCACTGTGGCTGAAGGGTTCAGCTGTTCCTTGTGGTGGGTTGCCCTAGCCACCTACACCCAATACAAATCTGATGCTGCTTCTGAGTGCCAAATATTTTGTATTTTAGGTTTTTCTTTAAGCTGGGAGCTCCACTTTGTCTGACGGCCACAGACTTAATGCAATAAAGACACATACTACAACTAAACCCCCTAAAATTTCCTACAGGTTGTGTCGTTTCTAAATCAGCAACATGGACAGAAAAAGAGATCACTTCTGTGTTGGTTTCAAGTTTGTTTCAAATCTTTCCAGGACAGACTAAGTAAATACAGATATTATATACTGATATAAAGCAGAAGAGCTCTGTTGAAACCACCTGAGCAATGCTGATCTACCACAGCCAAGGAGCTCAGGTACTCAGTGAACAAAAATGCCAGACTCCTTGCACAACCTCACAGGTATGATACCATGACACCATCAGCATTGCAGTTTGTATACATGTGCAGCTCTGGCAGCTACAGGGGCAGGAGGAAAGGAGGCAGGCAGGCAGCTAAAACAAGCATTCTGTTGTTTTGGATGTAACTACTCAAAACTTACTCTAAAAAGCTGGTGTTGCTCATGTTGCTATGTCTCATTCTTCAGAGACTGCCACTTAGATCTCAGCATCTTCATAATGAGCATGATTTGCATACCTCAGATGTAGAATTAATTTCTGAACCATTGCAATAGTGGAACCTGTGTATAGTAAAAACTTTGCTACTGCTAAGATGAGAGTGTGAAAGTTTTTCATGTGTTGGTTTAGTTGCACTTCAAGGATCTTCAAGTAGAGACAGTTGAATAGGGACAGCTAAACCCCACTGGGTCCCTGTCACAAAGTTAAATTGGGATATTGAAGGTATTCACAGTACGGGGAACACTGTCATCTGGAGAAGGACCAGGAGAAAACAGAAAGTGCTAATTGGACTAATCAAAAGTCTACCTTTCTAGAGCCATCATTATTTATAGAGTTTATCTTTAAAGACAGATGTTTAAAAAACTTAAAAATGCATGGGGTCTCTTTCTATCTATGTGTGAGGGAACCTGAGACTTGTTTTAAGATTATCTGTAACCTGAAAAACTTGCAACTTTTAAGCATTATAGCTAACAATGCCATTGGGCAGGATAATATTTGCCATTCTGTATTCCTGCAAAATTTTGCAAAAAGTACAATCAAACTTTATATTAAGTGCAAATAACTTTGAGTACCCAGCTGGGTTGACCAAGGTACACAGAAAATCCATGAATAGTGACAAACATTCCCAGAGATCAAATCAACTTATATCAAACCACCCCCTGAAATGGAATGTGGATTTTCCACCTTGGCCACTTTTCTAACAACTACACTGGGTGCTTAAGGGCACTCAGATCAAATTTATCAGTAAGCCTCATAAATTTACATGGGAAGAATCTGTCCATGTATGGATTTCACTCAAGCAGTCTGCTATGGTTCCCTCACATTCTTTTCTGTTTTTTTGTGGGGTTTTGTTATTGTTGTTGTTTTGTTTTGCTTTGTTTTTGCATTTTGGGGTTTGTGTGTGTGTGTTTGTTTCATTTTACTTGCATGCTTTGGACTTAGTTCTCCTTTTAGTTGAAGTGATTATTAGCCTGAATCTCACAAACTAAAATGCAGTACTCAGGTCTAGATTGAAGTCTTGGCAGGACATTGGTGTACATTTCTGTGGTCTTCAGGACAATGGAATAAAAATGTGGAGAGGACCTTTACAGTCACAGAAACATTGATATTGCTGAAGTTTTTTATAGAGTTGAATGCAAGAAGGGAAGAATCAAACATCTGTTGGCATAGCATCAAAAATACTGTCCATCCAGTTTATTTTGAAACATTAGAAATTTTTTTTCAAAAGTTGTAATTTCCAACACATTACAAAGGGTAGCAATGAATAAAATAGTCTAATTTTACTGACTACTGATATAGTCTTATATGATTCCTAGACAAGTTTTTGTAGTTCCACCTAAAATAGTAGATGGTATGTTAATGTTGCATTTATGTCCTTAGTTTCAGGTGTGTTTGACTTATATAGTCATACTTACATGCTCTGAAGCATCTCCTGGAAGAACCTGCTTTTTTCTATCACCCAAGCAGGAAACCTAGGCTGCTATCTTAGAACACTGAACAAGATCTGATGTGACGTCCTTCTTTTCTTAATACTGCATAGATTCAATTTGTCTGGCAAGAGAAATCTGTCTATACATTTTGCAAATCTTTAGGTCTTTTCCTGCCCATGTAAATCTGCATAAATAACAGTCTCACATAACCCTGCCATGTTCCAGCCAACATTTACCTTCATCGGGTATTAGAGTTGTTAATGGATTGTTAATAAAGTGCACATGCTGCACAGTATTGGAACAGTCTTAACATGACTCATCTGCAATCGAAGACGTTCAGATGTCCATTCAGTTGGACATCTGAATGCCTAAGCATTTTTAATCTATGCATGCAAGCAAATAATCTACAAAATTCAGCTCAGGTTCCCTCATGTCTCAATAGTCCTCCTGAATAGTCACAGCTGCTCTCTCACAAGGGCCAATTTTGAGATTTAAAAGAAAGAAGGTAGAGCAAAACTACAGAGAGTACATGTGTACAGGTTTTGCAAGTGCGTTTGAACTCATACTGTCTATGCTCAGGCTTATATTCCAGACTCAAACTGTTGGAACCAGCAGTCACATTGCCACTTCAGCATATTTCTGTGACCAAGCTAATAGCACCTGTCCTTTAGTAAGTGGTAGGAGAGTTGCCTTATTAGGAACTAAGCTTTGAAGGAAATCTAGCACAAAACCAGTTTCATTCATCTCTTCCATTTTTACCTGCTTAGTTTCAATGGCAGCTGATATACTAAGGTTAGACAAATAGATTAAAAATTTTTAAGGAAACACATTCAACTCTTTGGCTTGTGCTGAAGTTTCATTTTACTAGGTATTTTGGAGAAAGTACACTGCAGCAGATTTTCCCTGGGGATTTTTTATTACACATGGTGTTAAACTTTAGTGACAATTAAAAGAGAAACAAAGCTTTCATAGGACAAAGTCACATAACCTGATAGCCCTAAACATCTCAGTTGGATGTTTCTGGTAACCCCAGGACGCCCTCTTTAATGGTTTCTTTCTTTACTCTACTTTGACAAATTTCCTTGATGGTTCTTCATTTTTCTGCTGTATGGGAATCTAGGGGAAGCAGTGCTGTGTGGATTCAGTGATACAATTCTCTCTGTTGCAGCTCAGTGCAGAAAAGTTCACAGAACCACAAAACTCCAGAATCATTGAGGCCAGAAGGAATCTTTGGTGACCACCTAGTCCAATTCACCACTGCCCAAGGAAGGACAAGACCAGGTTGCCCAGGAACATGGGGCTTTTTTTTACCTCTTGAAAAATGGTGCATCCACAACCTCAGTGGGCAATCTGATATTGTCCCTTAAGGTTAAATAGAAATTCCTGTGTTTCATTTTGAGGCTATTGTCTCTCGTATGGTCATGAGGCATCACTGAAAAGAGTCTGACTCCGTCTTCCTCTCACCATCTTTTCTACAAATGGATTTTGCTGGTTCATTATCAACTTTGTGTCCATGTCCACCAGAACATGAGCCTTTGCAGTCTTTCTCTTCAAAACTGCTGCCCAGCTGACTGGTCCCCAGACTATGTTGTCTCATGGTTTCGCTACTTTTCCCATGAACAGACAGTGTCCATTACGTGCTCACTCCCAGCTTGCTGAGATGCACTTTTTCAATTGCCCCCTGAACTTTCAGACTTATCTGTACTCATGGTCAACAAACTACCATGACTGGAGGGTGTCCATGAGGAGATATTTTTGCAGTACATTAATTTGGGCTGCAAAAGTTCCAGTGTTTTTGTATACTCACAACGCTGAGTGTCACTTTATCCAAACAAAGTTCTTGTATTAGCACACTCTTTAGAAACTGACATCTTTGCACAGATTTTTAGACTGAAATGGTATGATCTGCTCTTTTAAAAGGTGCTTTAGAGCTCTGAGTTAAACAGGAATATCCCCTATTATTTGAAAGCATTTTTCTCCTTTTCTGCGATAGGCTGATTTCACTATGCAATGCAAATTAGACTTGCAAAGAGTTAAGAAGCTATGCAGCCAAACAAATCTATCAGAGTTGGGTTTTGTTCTCTGAAAGCTAACAAAGGTATAAATTCAACATATGTGCATGTTTGTGTGCTTCCGACACAGCATTCATGCTTGGATAAGCATGTTTGTATTAATTCAAGGTCATACATGCTTCACAGTGTTGGAAACATGTACAGCCCTTCCCAGGTTCCTCTCCCCCACATTCCCTTCCCTCTTTGTAATACACACACTTTGTAATACCACAGAGGGGAATTACTGGCTTGGTGCTAGCAATTCCTTTCAGAGAATTGCACTGTCTCGTGTGCCACAGTGGAAAATACATCAAGATAATTCCCTCATCACTGCCTACCCACCCACCCGCTCCCTGTAGTCTGAGATGAACTGTCTAGTCACATATTCTAATGCTCCTTCTGGTAAAATGTTTGATTATTATTTCCCTTCTCTCAGAGCAAAGCTTTTCTAGACCCTCTATTTATTCCATTTCCTTTTTTTTTTTTTCTTGTACATGCACATCACCTGTGATGAGTTCTTGGTATAACGTCATTACTGATACATAAGAAATTCCAGAAGTAAAGAGTATTTAACGTGGATTTGTGTGTGAGGGATTTTATAGGTTTCTTGGGTTTTTTTTGTTTTGTTTTGTTTTGTTTTTTTCAGAAGTTTCTTGCTACTTTCTACTTAGCTCAGCATCATAATGATTTAAGAGAAATATACCTATGTATAGGGTGTGTTCTGTGGGATGGGAACTAAGAAAAAAAATTAACCAACTGAAAATCTTTTGTTCTTAATGACAGAATAATGGAAACCTAATCTCCTACTGCATATTATCATCAGGCAAATTAGTTACACATATAATAAGGTTTTTCTGTATAAATTATAAATGAAATAAACAATTTTGTCACCATGGTGGGCAATGAATACACCACGTGTTATATGTAAATATATTAGTCATTTGCCTTTTGTTTATGTGTCACAGGAATCCATTTCCTTCATTGTGTAGTTCTCATTCCCTACGGGTTCTTACTAAAGTCATCTCAACCCTTCCTGTACATGCTTTTTAAAACAGAATTACTTTCCTTTCTTTTTTTTTTTTCTTTTCGTTTTTCAGCCCAGTTTTAATAATGGCTGCTTTCGTGCCAGTTTCATTTAGCGCTTCAAACTGTAATTTTATCTGAGAGAGGAAGAAATAATAAGAAAAGCAGAAAGGGTCTACATGATATATCAGTATAATACCAAAAATATATTGAAACCATTTTTTTAATTTTATTTTTTCCTCAAAAAATTAAAATATCTCATAAAGCAACTATGCATATTTTTTCTGTTACCAGGCCTTTCATTCTTTAATGAGATAATCAGTTTTTAAGGAATGCATTGTTCAGTCTTTCTTTTCAAGGCATGACATTTTTATTTTCCAGGCATTTTATTTTCTAGTATGTGCAAGAATAATGCAAATTTGGGCATTTTCACTGGGCACTGCACACCAGCCTGAGAGCCCTTTGAAACCAACACAAGACACAGCTACTCTGAGTGACCAATGGCTTTAACATACACGTTCCAATCAATAATACAGAGTTTTATATTCAATCACATTCAGTTCACACTCATCGAGGATTATCTTTTGTGCTCCCATAGGCTTTTCCTATCATCCAGAGGGAGACAGAGTTGAATTTAATATACCTCATTATATTTGGGATGGCTATGGACCCTAATGGAAGAGGCAACACTTACCACATAAGCAGACTAAACTTTCATGATCAAGACCAGCTAAAAAGGATATTTGTCACTGCTCTCTTGATTTCTCACACAGTGTCAGACAATACTTTCTACAGGGTGAATGATTGTATTTTGACAATGTTTACAAAGCCAATTATACCTTTATTTTGAGAACTGATCCAAAGGCTATTAGAAGATGTTTTTTTCAACTTGTATTTTTATAAGGAGCAGAGGCAAGTAAGGATGCTTCTTTTCACGGTTTACTTGCAGCTATATCTCTGGGGAATGTTTTTTTTTCCTTTTTTTTTTTTTTTTTTTTTTTTTTAAACTGGAGCAGACAGTGGTTAGCAATGGAATACAAAAAAGCAATTCTACTGCCTCATAAGCCACAAAGTGGACTATGGAATTAACGTATGAGATGTTATTTCTAATTTATTTATCTCTCTCTATAGTACAAGTACTCTCAAAAGCACTTACGTATTTGAAGTCTCATAGAGACATACCAGATAATGGGAAATGGTTTGCTGTGAGAAGTGGTCTACTTGAGTGCATAGAAGAAGCTTCTTTCTATCAAATATTTCATTGGTAATGTTTTACTGTTTCTCCTAGATGGCATGCTATAGAGTAATAAATTTCAGTTTGTTTATATTCTGTGTCTGTATTTGCACTTGGGTGATTATATTTGAAATCATGAAAGACCTCGTTTTTAAAAAAAAAAACAAAAACTTTAGCATAAGCTTCTCATTAATCCTGTCCTGTTTGTCTGTTATTAATAGGCCACTGTACAACATATCTGCTGCAAAACTCCACCAGGCATGACTAATTCAGATAATTAATTTGCTAGAACATTAACACCATCAAATGAGCCTGCTAAACCGGTAAATTTAAAGTAAATTAAACTTAATTTGCAGGTTATTGCAATTAAGTCTGCCTTGTCTTTCTGAGGGATTTCAACATCCTCAGTATTTAAGAGGCAATCATAATGCATGCAAGTGGGCGGGCTTTTTCACTAATTAACACGAGTCTAATCTGCTTTTCAATTAGGGTGGATGTTTATAATGTGCTGGTGACAGTGTTGCAATTCAGTACAGCATAACAGGAGTGCATGGCATAATTATAGCTGAAAAGAAAAGCTCATGCAGGGCCTGTTTAGGGGTTAATGAGACATTGGCAGCTTCCAGCTGAGGAGATTGAGCCAGTTTAGTGCAGCTTCAAGAGGAAACCACCCATAGGGGTTTCCTTTGAAGTGTCAAAAGGTCCCCTTGTTCTGGGTGGCTTATGTTTCATTTGTCTGAGTGGCATATCAAAAATTGATGAGCTGCCAGCAGCAGTCCTCATGACATTAATTCACCAATTGTGTTTCTAATAGTTCATCCTTAAATACATTTGGATGATGATAATACTACGAAAAATCAAGGTTCCGAAAACAATGAGAAGGTCTGTGCAGTTCCAAGAAGTGTATACAGACTACACAAATGCATCAGCTGCAAATGTTAATGATGCAGATGACCTACACTGCTCGTTACGAGCAGGAAGAAGACAAAGAGGTATTGTAGCTCTGTCCTCTGAACAGCATTAGAGCTGTGACGGGGATGTGACATTTATTGTTAGCTGGATTCTTGAAAAGCATAAAATGGTTCACATTCATTTGTGAAGTAAATTCACTGGCTTCAGAGTAGCTGAGTCAAGGATGGATTTGGTCTTTTATAGCAATAGTAAAGGAAAGAAAGTAAAAAAGGAGAACTAAATAGAGTCCTAGGCATCTCTAATGCAGATACTGTTTTGTCAGTCCATTTAGGCTATGAAGTCTGAGCATTGTGGTCCCATACTGAGATACAGGAGGTTCTCAAAACTTTTGCACAAAAATGAAGGTTCAGGGACAGAGTGTACTGCTTGTCAAAAGCAGTGATAAATGTGATATCAAGGAATGTTGATTACATAGACGAATAGTAGTTGTTAAAGTACAAAAGTTGGACTTGATGATCTTGATATATCCCTTCCAACTCAGCATATTCTGATTCTGTGATTCCATGATTTAAATACATTTGAAATCCTGAAACAAAGAGAAAGGGCTAAGTGTAAGTCTGGCTACATTAGTTATAGAATTCATGATTTACAGGGTTTTATTCTACAGAGTTATTATCACAGCATGATAAAATTCCATGCTAGAGGAGGGTGCTTTAGTTTTAGCATGAGTGTAAATTTCAATATATGGTGTGAGCCAAGTACCATGCTACTTTCCCTTTAAACCTGTGAGCTGTATTATAAAACTTCCCTTTTCTCATGTGATGAACAGGAAAAAAACCCACCCTGGTCTTACCACTCTTGAAAGTTTTACTTGAACTCTTTGTAATTTCATGGAAGTTTTGTATGGAGATTGATATGCACAAGGAAGATCCAGTCCATCTTACTGGAGATTATTAGACCTGCATCCAGCCTAATTTTAGGCAGTATAAGATAGCCAAGTGGAAGTACAGTTGCCCTGTACTCCCAAATAGCTACTGTAGATGTCATTCAACCTACCAAAAAAAAAAAAAAAAAAAAAAAAAAAAAAAAAAAAAAAAAAAAAAAAAAAAAACCCCAACCCAAACATTGCCTGGAAATGCTCTTCCTCTGCCTTGTCTATAAAAGAAGTTTAGGCTGATTGGGCATCCAACTTGGGTGCTCGCATTTAGTCAGGCAGAATAAAGGTCATCTGTATGGGGAGGGGGCACATGCACCATTCTGTAGAAAAGCTGAGTGCTCTCTTTTTGGGGTGTCTTCTGCTTGTGTAAGACCAAGACTCTTTAGTATTTCTTTATGAGAAATGGATGCAGAAGTGCTAAAGTGAGAGTGTATGGAAGATTTTTGGCTGCTGCAGGGAGAAAGGGCTCTTCCTTGCTATAACCTGAGATAAATTAAATGGCTGAACAAGCTGAGGAGTGCACAAACAGTGCCTCCAGTGAAAGAATATTGTATGTTAATTTGTCACCGTAAACATATATTATATATAGGTCAGTAAGACTAAATCCCTGTTGAGATTTTTTGTTTTGCTTCCCCGCCTGGACTTTTGACTGTGACTTGTGGTGTCATCAGAAAATGGGTTTACTGAGATAAAATACTACTGCTCGTGGCAGAAGTGTCTTCTAAATAACTGAAATGTTCTCATTTGAGAAGCACTTTACCAACTCAGCACCTGAAACTCAAGAGCACCTGAGAGATTTTTGTGTTTAAGCTCTGTGACTGATGGACCAAATGAGAAAGAAGGAAGTCCCTCTGCCAGGGAGGCAAACTGTCTTCTTTCAGAGAGTCTTTCTGTCAGTCTTTCCTGACCACCAAATTTGAGATGACACAGGTGCAGTTGAACCTGCTGTTGTTCACAAGCACAGAAAGGAGTGCAAGTCCATCAAGGAGCATTGAAGAAATCCCAATTTTAATTAATTGTACAAACAATATTAAAATATATAGATTCAAGTGGCTTACAGTGCAAATATTTCTGTCTTATACTGAAGAAAAACATAAAAATATAAGGAATTTATTGTGTAGACAGTATTGGCAGCAAAATCATAGTATGGAATTCAGTTTAAATTTTATAGTACCAGCTGTAATAACAGAAAGATTATTTGCCAAGTAGCTATCTTATCTAATATAAAGTATATCTTGTTACACCTGCATCCAGGAGAATGGTTCATCTTAATTCATTTGTCCACATATCAAGAGATTTTCAACCATTTGTAAACAAACATCTTGATAAACATGAGTGTAAAACCAAAAAGAAAGCACACAAGCCAAACCAGTTGTTGAAGACAGAAGGACATACCATTGAGATCAACCAATAAAAAACATATAAAAATTGTATGACCTCTTATTCTTCCCTTATCAGAGACCCGAAAAACTGGAATACCCCAATTCTATTCTATAAGGCCTAAAATGCTTGTGGTCTGCAGATCACTCAGCTCTGAATAAGGATCTACTCATAGAAACACCATAATATCTGCCACTTCTACTGAGCTCAGTACACGTTGAAACACAAAATCCCTTCAGAATCTTAAAGGCCAAGTGAGTCTTCACTGGGAGCACTTTTGATGCTTCTGGGACACTGACAGTGGAGATTAATGCAAATGCTGCCAGTTAACTGACACTGGTGAAATCTTTATCCTCTTTTTACCAGCGAACCTACAGCATTTAAGGGGCTATTAGGTAACCCAAGTTCTAAATACTGTATGGGGTATAACATAGCACGTTCATAGAAAAAATAGATGCATTAGGAAGATTAAAGTAGGCTTTCCTTTCCCAGATGTCTACCTGCTTCTCTCCTGGGATCACAGTAACACAGTTGTGCCAGGTCTAGTGTTGATTTTCAGTCTGTTCTCTGTGGGAGCCTTCCAGCATTCCTGTTTTATAATTGAAGCAAAGAAGCAGAAACTCTGAGAAGGTTCTTTTTACACAGATCGTTAGTATTTGTTGAAAACATGATGGGGCATTAGCTTTTAGCTGCCTGAGTTTTTAAGGGAGTTTGGCTCTTGGAAAAAAAAAAAACAACACTATACAAGAATTAACGTTTTAAATTATGGCTGAGGAAGAGAGAATACACTGTCGTAACACTTGATGTGAATATCAGTGCATAAATTAACCAACGCACTTCACACTAGCTGGTTTCAAAACATTTGCTTTTGGACTATGGAGAAGTTTTGATAAACTTTGACATGAACATACAGTTACTATGAAGCAATTTATAAAACCAAATGCTATTATTTTAAAGTGTAACAAATGTCCTTGAAAGTAGCAGCACTACATGAAACTTCAGTGTTGAGATGTCAGCTGGACAATATCTGTGACCATCAAAGATGATATTCTTTCATATGAAATCCTTTTCCTCATGTCTTTTGGACAAATATGATTGAAGTGGGATTATATGGAGCTAAAGGTGTTTGATAGAAGTCTAAAAGTGTCCCTAAAGGAGAGTTTGCAGTATGTTCCCCTCTGATATCCTTAGTTGATTTAGTCTGAATGAGGAAGAGAGTGAACAAGATAATACTAGCCAGGAAGACGAATGATGTTGATAAATTGGTAGTAGAAAATGGGGATAACTGCCATGGCCAGATACGCATAGTTGAATCCAAAGGCTCAGTGGACACCTTTAAAGCAGAGGATTTATAAATATTTGAATAAATTCACTAAAAGGGAAAAGGTATTTATTAGAACAGCTGTTTTTGCGTGGTATGATAGTGCACAAAGTGCAACAAAGATCTGATTAAATGCTGGGCCACATTTCTGGGAAATTGGGGAATGTTCTGGTAAAGTAATGGCCATAATAGAATGGCCATTGGCTGTAGCTGGGCAGGAAAAAATAAATTATTTTGCCTTTGAAAATGCCAGACGAGCCTTCACAGAGCTTTGTGTTATGTGTTGATTGGAGAAAACAGGTCTGCAAGGCAGATCCATGGTTGCTACTTTCTTTCTCCACAAAATAACTTGTTTTTCAGATGCTTTATAAAGTGTAATATTGCATGATTTAATGAGTGGCCATCTCAAAAAACGTGGTGAAAGGAGATGTCCCATGTATTGTTAAAGTAAGTTGTTTTTCAAATCTAAAAACCATTGCTTTTGCAGTGAAATTACATAAACCTTGAGGACTAAAGATATACATAGATATACGTAGATGACTTTATTTTCTTAACACAGTAAAATATAATTTGAAATGAGAAATGGAGAGTACTATAATATCTTGATATCTTATGTGCCAGGAGGGGAAGGCATTAGGAAGAAGAGTAAAAGCACATTCCAGTCCAGTAAAATCAGTAGCTGGGCCAGAGAGCTTTGAAAATGCTTTTACTGGAAACATCATCTAGAGTTTGTGTGGATGGTGTTTATTACATTTTTAAAAATACACAGCTCTATGACTGCTGAGAGGCAAACTGCTGAGGCTAACAGCTACAAATGCAATTTATGAAACACATGGCATTGTAATTTGACCAAGACAAGAGAGTTCAATCCAGAATCAAAATTTGAAGATCACAGTTACTGTAAAAATTAAAGAACAACCCCATACAGCAAATAGAGATGTATTTATCCAATAAGTTAAGGAAATATGGGGAAACCAAAATGCATCAGTGGTTTCTTGCTCAGAGGGAATCGTTAAGATCACTTAACATTGTTAAGGGAGAAATGTTCCTGTTTTCACTGCAAGAGTTATTACTGGGTTTTACTCTGAAAATAGTTTTAGATTACTTATATTGTGTTTTCCTGTAATGATTTCCAGCCATTGGGTATGGTGCTCTGCTCAAGGAGATAATGTTTTTTACCTTGCATCTGAAATACAACAATAACATCATCCCCCTCCCCCCATGGAAAATATCATTCTGAGTTTACAGAGACCTGAATAATTAATTACTATATTAACTTAAGGTTATTAAACTCTAATTTGTGTTTGCTGTTGATTATTTATTATAGAGATATGTTGATGTAACTATATTACTTGGAAGCTTGTGACATAAAAATAATATGTTCTATGATATCACATGTATGAAAAAATATGCAGTTACTAGTTCATGATCCAAGCATTTAAAAGATATTATCTCAGACTAGAATTCAGGCATCTTTTTATATTTTACTTCTTTATAAGGTATGCTTTCAGAGATTCACTTAAATTTCATGGGGTTCCACAAAAGCAGAGGTGAAAAAGTTCCAAAAAGTAGTGTAATATAAAAAGCATATCTACCAAAAACTGTCTACTAGGCACAGAAAAGGAAATGTCAAAACTCAAGAACACAAGACTCATCTAGATCTTGGTCTATTTTTTCAATCCAAAAACCTGCATATGTAGAAATTTCTTAGAATTACCTAATTAGGCTAAAAATCATGTATCGTTTTGTGTTATGTGACTGAGGATCATGTACCAGTATCTATAGTAACATAGCATCCTAAAAAACACCATAGTATCCTAAAGTTGCTCTTTTTTGCTAATAATTTGGTACCAAATAGGTAATAAATTTGACACAAGACTTAGACTCTCTGAACCATCGCTGCAGTTTCAAGTTCAAAGTTTTCTAAAGACCAAGGTTTTCTCTATGAAACTCTGTAAAGCTCTGCTGCGCAGTCAAACCCTTTCTCACACCATTTCTCAGAGCAGTGTCAGTCAAAACCCTTGTGCTGGTGGTTCCCCATTTTAGGCCTGGCAGAACCCACAGACTGAGCAGTCTTGAAGTCTTCTCTCTGTTTTTTTAAGTTAACCCACCTAGAAAGTATTAAACGATTGTGCCTGCTAAGTCATATTTTACAGGAGATATAAGGGGAAATCAAAGCAGGAAAACTGTTTTATCGACTAATACAGTTATTACAATTGTTAGAATATGAAATAAATGTGAGACTGCCTTGAAAGTTAAACTTCTCTATGCTTAGCATTTTTGTTTCTGTCTCCATCAAAAAGATGGGAGACTCAAAGATCTGACTGTTTTATTGTGACAAAAATATATAAGCTCGATCATTTCCAGTCGTTTAGGAATCAATATATGGATTCTTTAAATGTGAAGGAGGGGTGAGAAGTGAAGCATGAACAGGCAGGTAAAAGAGTTCCTAATTGCCTCAGCTGTTATAGAAGAGTTGACTAGTAAAAAATGAGGAAGACATCTACCCAGCAGATCCAAA
Organism: Sylvia atricapilla; assembly: GCF_009819655.1. Lineage (NCBI taxonomy): Eukaryota > Metazoa > Chordata > Aves > Passeriformes > Sylviidae > Sylvia > Sylvia atricapilla. The sequence continues at coordinate 66,766,390 of NC_089141.1, forward strand.
TTGGCTCTGCATTTTTCAGAACAGGTAATTTCTCACGTAATTCATGTAATTTGAAAGACATGAACTGTGTAGCTTCTGCAACTGATGAAGCTTCAGTTGATAGTACTGATAATACTGAGCACTATCAATGAAAACTCCTGAGGTTATATAGCATTTTTATAGCATAATAATTTCAGAAATAACCCCCTGTTCTCACAGAAAGGCTAGGTGGTATGTACCATATTGGTTTATTTACCCTGATTTTATAGACACAGTGCATGTAAATGTGAAAGTTTGATACAATCATTATATTATTTAATGATTTCACTTAACTTTTTCACCATTATTGTTATTTGTATTCCCAGTCCTGCTTAGAGTTCCATTCAGAATAAAACCCACTTGTGCCAGTTAGGATACAGGATTATAATGTGCAAAGTCTCTTTTCTGATCCATCCACAGCATTTGAAGGGTGCTACTATACCTCAGTTGGAGCTGGCTAAAATGTCAGTAATTTCAAACTAGTGCCAAGTTTCCTCCTATATCAAGAGTTTACAAAGCATCTAGACCTAGATACAGACATAGGCAGATACAAATATCGAAGTGCAAAATTGTGAGTGCAATCCCCTGCCTGCCTCCAGTACCACTTCTCAGACAGGATGTACCCTATATTCACTGAGCTCTGTAAGTGCTCAGTTTGTTTATGTTACGACAAATCTCCCGACTAGAAATGTCTAGAAAATGGGCATTACCCCTGGGAAAATTGTTACAAATCCAGGAGAAATGTTCCCTCTTTCTATGGGAGAATGGTATCATGCTTTTAAAGAAGCACTCAAAATCTTCCCTCTTTGTGGTTGCTGTGTCTTATTCTGTCTGGGAGTCAGAGAAAAGGAGACAGAAGAGTGAAGAGCAGCAAAACTGTTATCATCACAGCATATCTTCACCTGTCATGGGTCAGCTTCTGACTTTCATGTGTGTGTGGAAGCCTTAAGTTCCAATGGATGTAACATACAAAGATAGGCTGGTTGCCAGTTCATTCTCATTTATTCTGAATACTCTCTTTTGGTTTGTTACCTCCAAAAAACTGATTTTGTCACTGTAAGAGGAAGATTTTACATTACCGAAGGTATATTCTTAAATTGTAATTACTTTTTCTCAAAGTAGATAAACCAGAGAAAAACACATGACAACAGAACATGTTAGATACAGAAGCACCACCATCACTTTCCATATAAATTGAAACTGTCTCACATTTACAGGTCTTTAATAACAGTTATCAATATATCAGAAGAATGTCCAGATAATCTGACTAACTGGGTGTTGCACTTCTTACACACCTTTCATAGCAATCACTTTTTTACCTGTTTATATGTTTTTTATATTTATCAAGAGATATTTCTTTTTTTCCAAGTAATTATATAAAATGTTATTCTTCAGGAAATAGAGAAGTTGGAAGTAAGGAGAAATTGCAGGATAGATTTTTCTGTAAAAATCACATTCATGGAGCTTTTTCTTGCAGAAAACTGATAGAGACAGATAACATTGAATAAGAATGTGCGCAGATTCAAGCCCTCAGTTACAGGATTAATTTATTTGTAGATTGGAGAGGAGAATTTTCTAGTGCTCCCATTGGAGTTCTGTACAAAACAATTTGCTTAAAAGGAATTGATATATTCCGGAAAACTTTGAAACTAGTTGAAAGCACTTTGTCTGGATGTCATGTAGCTTTTGGTTTTTCTTCCATCATTTTTATCATTAGGGACAAGACAATATTACTGTTGCATGAGAGTGTACTTGCTTCTTAAGAATTTATCTGTCTTTCACCCTAAATTAATTCATGGCATCATAGTAATTCCCACAGCAACCAGATGTGATGTAACAAGTAGAAGATTTGAGTTTTAGAGGAAAGTAAGACTGAGCATGGCATATATGGATGAACAAATTTCTGAAAAATTGGTTTCTGTTTACATATAGTGAAGGTGGTGTAAGTGAGAGTCACTTGAGTTAACAACACAGGTTCAGAGTCCTGTGTTATTTCTTATTCCAGAAATTTTGCACTTCTTATTGGCACAATGAGGTACAAAATTTGTTGAGGGAATGGTTCACATTAAATACTGAAACAAATTTCATTACTACCATTTGAGAATGCTGGCTATTAAAGTAAAAGATGAACTACTTGTAAAAATTTAAACAACCTTGTGCAAGACATGGAGGGGTCTCTCAAAACAGTGTGTTTAGAAATACATGATAATATATCATAAATTCTGCAGCCTCATTAACCTTACTTTCTGTGTTTGAATAGAAAATTCCTGCAGATTTTGTGTAGATTTATGGAATATTAAAAAGGCCATTTACTGAAACCTGAAATGAAGCACTAATATTAAAACCATGACCATTCTTTGCTCCCTGTAATTGACAGACTCCTCAAGTGGTGAATGAAGCAAGCTGCAGATATCATTCCTTTGCTATAGACTTCAAATGAACTCTAGGGTGACTTTATGCATTTGACATCTCACACTTCAGCAGAATGAATTTGTGTCTGAGGGTCTTTGTGTAAGGATACTCATGTGCTGCATGAGATTAGAACAAAATTCAACAAAAATAGTAAGTTTTCACTTTGGTCCTAAATTCTGTGAATTATTTCGTGCTTTATTTGAGCTAGTTGTTATTCTGATCTTTTATAACATATGTGCCTATCCAGATACAGTTAGACTCAGGGACCCTTAAGGTGAATTCCAAGCCTTCTTTAGTTGCAGTGAGAACTGTAATATACATATATGAATATAGATAATGTACATAGGTATAGAAAAGTATATAAATAAAAGAAAAATCCCTGTAACCTTCTTCTGCTAACCTAATATGAAGTGTGTGCACAGGCTGTAATATATAAAAATATCCATAGGACATTTTAATGGTTATTGGCTCAGGAACTAATTCATTCTGTTGATATTAATTACCTCTTTGAAATTACATATGAATATATCCCAGACCAGGTATTAAAGGAAAAATCTACGCTGCAAAATACGGTCTAATTATGCAGCCACCTTAGTACTATGCACAATATTATAGCCTTTAACTTCAAATGTATCTTCTTCATATAAGGAGTTTTTAATGAAATATGTGACTCAGTTATCCTTCCCCATCCTCAAAAGCCAAGAGGGAGGTAGACAAAAATAATAGGTTTCTTTTGCATGATTAGCTGTCAGTTTTCTTTCGCATTTTTCACATTCGTTGCCACTATTTTACCAGTTCACTTTACATTTAAGGAAAAGAATGATATATTCAGATAAACTTCTAGACTCAAAGAAAATTAAAAACTGGATAGGAAGAGGCATCTAGTCCAGTCTCTTACTCAAAGCAGAACTATTGATTTGATGCTCTGGCTGTAGTAATCTATTATGCATTTCTCCTAGAATACTTAGGAGTTTGTTTTCATTTTGTGCACCAAAATGGAACATTAGCCTACAAAAAGTCTTCCAAGACTGATGAGACCTTGGGCTATGATTTGATTCAAAATCTTATGGATTTAAGGATTATCCAAATAACACCTTTCCCTAAATAGATTTTAAAGATCATCTTCCTAGGTTCCTTCTTTGATTTCCTCAAGCAAAAGGAAAAAAATTGTGTGAACTTAGCACTGTACAATTAAAACCATTGAAGTCTCCTATTTCAAGTGCAGAAACTCCAAACAGTTCAGCCATATTGCAAGCAAACATTAGAAAGCTATTGATTAAAAGAAGAGAAAAAAAACAGGAGACAAAATAATAATTAAAAAAAATTCATTAAGAATGGAATCAGAATAAACTAATTTTTAAATCAAAGAGCATTTTCAAAAAGAGAAGGTATCCATAGAACTCTCTAGCCTTATCAATCAAGCCGCTTTATTAATATCAGCCTTCATCAGCAGAGAAGAGGATGTTAGTTCTGCTATTCAATTTTGAGCTGGCAGTTACAGTAATTTGGTTGCTTCTGACAAGAAGGGTAAATGGAGAAGGGAAGGGATCAGATGAATTGCATCAGGAAGCAGAGCTTTCAGCTTGTATTTTAGGGCTGCAAGGCAGCTGGATAATTACAGACATATGGGGCAGGAGGCTGGCCACAGCAGCTTTTGTTCCAGACTCTGGCACTCCTTTCTTGGCTGGCATGTCAACTGAACTTCTTTCCTATCACACTGTCTGCCTTTCAGACTGGATATCCCCACACTGACACATCCAGCCCTGTGGTTAGAAGCCATCCTTAAGTTGCATTGGCAGAATTTTTTATATTAAATTATCCTTTTGAAAATTCTTGTTTCCAATAAATATTTATTGCTATAGATGGGGAGTAGTCAAACTTGATCCTCAAAGTTTCAAGCTCCTTTTACTTCAAATGTTCCTGATATCAAGGCTCTTACTTTTCTCTCTTCCCCTTCTCTTTATTACACTACTGAAGCCATGAATCCAGTAGCATATTCCTGACATTCTCTGCCCTTCTACTTCCTCGATGCTATAATCCCTTCATTGTGAGAGTACACTTTTCCCAAATCCCTCAAAAGCTTTCTTTATCTACTTCCAAGACAATCCCAGTGTGTACCCACCTGTGGCTCACTGCGTCCCGTGACTACCATAACTTCTGGCTCCCTGAGCTCCTCTTGTCCTCCCTGCTTACAGACTTGTAGGCATGTCAGCACTGCTGAATAACAACAGGCCAGACACTGATCTTCAGATCACTTGGGACACAGTGGTTTCAGATTTGTTGTGGTCTTGGTCCTTAGGACTAAGAGACAGGGCATGAATGAAAACTGAGCAGTGGCAGTGGTTCAGATCTTGAGCTTGCCCATGTGTCCTTCCTCTTGTCTTTAACAGCACAAACACAACCCCTGTATCCCAATGTCTACACCTGAAATCCAGCCACAGCATCACACTGGTTCTGAGCACCCCTGACCCAACAAGGAAGTGTGTTGGAGATCAAAGTGACTCCCTCCTGCAGAAACAGAGGCATAGAGGGGCAGGAGAAGGGGAGAAGGGTACATGCCTCAGTGCTACTCTGATGAATGAGATAACCGCTGGGATCTGGAGAGCACTCATGGTGTGATGCGGTTGGATCCACACACCAGTTTGAATCAGGGATATATCTCGCTCTGCATGCCCATAAATACATGCATGCACTGGGGTGGATACATACATACATACATACATATGTACAAACATATATGCACATAACAGCTTCCCTTGTTTGGCCACAAGCATCTAGAGAGATAATAGCAAAATGACAAGAGACTTCACTCAAGTTCTCTCATCTGACAGCTACTAAGTTTTCACAAATTATCAATTTGCAGGTAATATTTATGCTATATATATGACCCAGACGTATTCAGGTTCCCCAGATAGATTACTATTTGTGGATGCTAATTGGTTTAGGTCCTTTAAAAAAACATTGAGTTGTTCTAAACTTGTATCTTTATCTAACTTAGCCCAATTGCAACACTCTACTAAGTTCCTGATCAACACAAAACTTCTAGAAAGTGATTTTTCACTATGTTCTTCATGTTAATTTTCTCATTATTTTATTCTTTCCTTTTTTTTTTTTCTTTTTTGCAAGGGGTTGAAGAAATAAAATAAAATTAATAAAATATATTAACATAGCCCTTGAAAACTTGGGAAAAACTGAGGGAAATAAAGACAAGAAACAGGCTGTGAGGAAAATAAATTCCTGCTATGGAGAAAACTCAGAGAATAAGAGCAATTTATATTTAATTAAGAAAACAGACAAATGTTTTTTCACTGAAACCTTACAACCAAAACACATTTCAACTGGGATCAGAAAATTGCTACATCTGTACATAAAAGAAGCAGCATAATTTAAACTGAAACTCAGTAAATTACAAATTCTGATGTCTTACATAACTTTATTATGAAGAAGGCTTCATTTTGCTAAAAACCCTTGAGTAGTAATATCTGTTAGCTCTTCTTGCTTTTAGCTAATTCTGTTTTAATGGTTTAAATAAATATTACAGAGGCATTTTTCTGCTTTTGATAATCTGAATTTGAATTAATACTGGCTGTAAAAAAGTGATTTTATACATGAATGTTTACAAGGTAAAATGTGTGGATTCAGAAAGCTGCAGAATTTCATCATTCATTTGATAGCTGGGGGCTTAATTCCACAATGAATTAAAACCTGTGCCCAGTTTGTGGCCAATCCCCCAGTCCCCAGCTGGTATGGCCACATGTTTAAACTCATGAATTTGTGGGGGAACCAGAGCCCAGGAGGCATGTCAAACATGAGACCTATTCTCTGTTGGGAAAAACTGGGCAGCAAAGACTTCCAAGTGTTTCATGAATCTCTACAGCATGTGGCTATGTTTAGAGCAATAAACATTAAAATCCAGGCTAAAGGAAAGAGTGAGGGATCTGCAGCAGGTACTTACATTAGCCAGAACTCATCTACTGCAACACAATGCACAGATTTTTATCTAGGCCAAATAAATATATCCTCAGGCAGATAATCTGTCCACTTAATAATTCAGTTACTGTACATATGGAGTCCCATTTTCTGTGACGAAATGGAACAGGTTCCATGTTAAAATGAATACTCTTTTCTGTCTCTTCAAATTAGCAGACTGACCCTGCAGTCTCTATTCTAGAAACATTTCCACTGGCAAAACCAGGAATTGGGACTAAGAAGTACCAACCATACACATTTTAAGATTTTAATGGGAGGGCTAGGGGGCCGGTGTTTGAAGGTAAGTCTCTATCTCAAATAGACAACATCTCATTTAAAGAAGGACTTAAGGTCAGATTTGCACTCCAAAGATTCTAGATGGCAACAGGCCTTCCAGATTTCTTACTTTTTGCCATTTTCCTTGTCATCAAAGAGTTTGTCTTCTGGTTCCTGCCATGCTATTTAGAATGGAAAATCACATTTCCTATCATGTGTGACCCAAATCAGGAGCCAGATAACTAAATCCGGTGAACATGTCCAGAATATGAACACAGGAGATATAAACAAACATATAACCACAGAACAGCCTAGTTTCCAGGGAACTTCCAAAGATAATCTGGTCCAAATTTCCATGGGAAAAGGCGACTAGACAGCATTGTCCGGCAACCTGTGCCATTCCACCTTGAAAACTTGTAGTGATGAGGACTCTACCACATCCCTGGAAAGATTGTTCCAGCAACTGATTGATTTTACTTTATACACTTCTTTCTTATGTCAGGATGGCATTTTTACCAGAGCAATTTGCACCCAATGCCCCTTGTCTGCTCCATGTGGCTCCTTTTGAGGAGACACTTTGCCCTGTTTGCAACCATCCTGTTAGTATTGTTGTACTGTGATTAAGCTCCCTCAGAGACTCCCCTTTTCCACACAGAAAATACCAGCTTTTCTCTCTCTCTTTTCTTTCTCTCTCTCTCTCTTATTTTTTCTGATAAATGACATATTATGATGCTAGTTCAGGAGACTCATTTGTAGCTCCCATAGCTTTCCCGAAGGATTTGAACTCACAGCTATTCTCTCTCTTTATCCCTCCTTCCAGTTATTCTGGAAATCAATTTCTGTTTTGGAATTTACTGTCCAAATCAGGGCTGTATCAATCATTTCTATGATATTTCCAGATCTTAAGGGAAGCTATTTGGAAAAGGAGGAGGAAACGGTGACCCACCTAACCAGAGGGACTGGAGATTTGTGCGGTCCTGATGCTGCAGCCTAGAGAGGGCAGGTTTTGGACACATAATCTGTGCACTGTTAGCCTGACAGGAGTGGTTTTCTGGGTGTTAGGAGCTATTGAATGATAACCCCATCAAAGTGAGTGATATCTCAGAAAGGCAGGATTTCATTTTCTGAGTAACAATGTCGTCACGGGGAAGGCACAGATGTTACCTCTCACTAGTATTTTCACTGAGATTTCAATTAAACTGTTCTTGAACTGTGCTTGGAGATGAATTAAGTATGATCAGTACATATTATGAATCATCAGAGACCACCTGAAAATTTTACATCCCAAGGAAATGGCAGAACTCCTGCTCAGCAAAAGAGGAAAAGGGATCAGGACACACAGTTCAACCAAAGTGACGGTATCTCTGGAAATAAGTAGGTGAAAATAAAATTCCTGCATATATTGGATTCCTGTGATGTGTCCATTTCAACTGCACTTCGGCATGACATAAATTAATGCAGATGCTTTAAACATTTCACATTTTTCTAAGTCACCAGAATTATGGAAACATTCATAACTTAAATATTAATCACAAAACCTAAGGGTCAAATCCTTGATCTTATTTCCACAGACATGTTAGAGTCTATTAGAAGTGCTTGCCCTCATGCAATGTATGTGGATCTGCTGTAGGTCTATAAAAGGCATACCTATATGGGAAAACTTCCTATTTTTATTCCTGAGATGGGTCACAGGATGAGTTCAGAACATCTCAAATCTCCTCATGCAACCTTGCTCCGCTTGTCTTTTAGGCCTTCTGTTCTTGTTGTGGATTCCTTTCTTGCCCCCATTGCAATGTTTTGTGAGTTTCTACTAGCAGACGGTTACCTCATTCAAGGCTGGGACAATTCTGTATTTCCTGCCCTTTTGTCCATGTTTATTTAATTAAAATTCACCAAATATTCAATAGCTCTTAAGAATATTCTTTATTATTTCTGCTGGGCTGAGAAAGCAATTGAACACTGGGGTATATTATAAACATGTTGTGAAAAGGGTTTGAGACCCCTTTAGAGGGCACTTTGCTTTTTATTCTGCCTGCAAGGTACACCTATGCATCTTTGGTTAGAAGTGTTAAAAAGAAAAAGCAGATGAAAGCAAAAGACTTTTTTGTCAAGCTGTGACAGAAATCAAATGCAAATAGATCTCAGTTCAAGACTGTTTGTTAAGTGTCACGTCAGTGAGTATTAAATGCAGCACATGTAGTTTTACAATGAGCATACTGTATATGAATTTTATTGATTTTTTTCAAAGAGGATACATTGAATAATGTACTCTTCCTTACCAGCACCAGCTTACAAGTGTCTTCATACTTCTGTATGCACATTCATTAGGCTCCTAAATGCTGCTGCCTTACTTACCACATCTTGTTTTGTGGAGGCTGGGATTCAAGGTGTAGAAAGACCTACACAAATGATTCTCTCCCTCTGAGAAAAGTGGGACAGAGTAATTTAGACTTCCCAGCATGAAGCTGTCAATGAGCAGCTTCTCAAAATGATTCACAATTAGTGCACAAGGCTTACACTTGGAACAGGTTCTCAGCTGATTTTCTTTCCACAAAGGAGTGAGTCTGGGGCTTCATTTTGCTATTAAGAATCTTACAGATATATAAAAAAAAATCATCAGAGCTGGTTAACTCTGCTGCACTTATGTTGAAGTCTTTGTACTATAGTATGTGATAAATCTGATTTCTTTATATTCACTCAGGTTATGGTTATGTGTTTTTCCAATTAATATCTGGAAAAAACGTGTGTCAGCATTAAATTACATGTGAAAGGTAACAGCAGCAGTATCAGACTTATCTCCATGCACTAGAACAGAGCTCTTAATCATTCAGCAAAGGGGGCACTGCTCCGTGGGAGATGCCATGTACGTCCACTGCATTCATTCGTGTGCAGTTGCATCCCTATTTCAGCTGTGTTTGGTTTCATCTGTGCACTGCATTTCCATTGTTTCGTGTGAGATGTCTGATTCCACAACCATCTCCTTATAGTACTCAGGTCATTGAGGCACTTAGAAAAGCATATTAAAATCTGTGTGATGTAGGCAACTTGACAATATTATACATACTGGACCATAATGTCTAGGTTTAGATGTTTAAATGCCAGGCTAAAGCATGCTAAAATTGTCCATAAAACAAAATAATTTAATGCATTTATCGGTGATTTTAAGTATCTTACCTGCAGGCTCAGTGACAGTCACTCAAGGTCCTATGGAGGCTGCAAGTTACACAGAGCATTTGTAATCCAGGCTTTTGTCTCCTGATATTTTCTCTTCCACAGGGGCACAGCAGTGTTACAAGTGAGCCAAAACAGAGGCTAAAATTCTGGATGATACTCTGAAACGCTAACTAACAAAAGGCTAATACTGAGAAAACTCTTCCTCACCCGCTGGGTGCTGTGAAGGTCTAGATTTCTGCTGGAAATTTGCTGCTTGTGCCCTTATTCCACACACAGATATTATGGATTCTTCAGAATGTTTATGATCTTAAAGAAAGGAGGCAAAAATAGTTTTATATACACTGTTTTTCTACATCCATGTAATCTTAAAAGTCCTCAAGCTTTAAATTTCGTTTGTTTGAGAAAAAGTACGATTTTAAGCAATATCTAGTGGTACCTAAATGGGCAAGTATCATTTTCTTAATGAAAGCAAAACTGTTAGTGTGACAAAGCTGTGGTCTGAAAAGGGGGCAGAAGTTAAAGATTCAGCTCCTGGAGTCATGTGATGGTACTGAGTCTACTTATTTATTCATTCACTCTCCATCTACCCTATCTATATTTTGGAGAAAATTGATAGACCATTAGGCAGGAGTTCCTTCTGCCTTGCAGAGATTATCTCCCTTCCAAGAAAGGAGGCAAACAGCATTTTCTTCTGTAATATGATAGAAAACATATGGGATTTCTGTATTTCTGTGAGCTAGGGAGTAATAGACTGCATAACCCATAACTTTCAGTAGGAAAAGTTAAAAATAAAAGTTGAAAGTTGTTTCCATCTAATTGTGCTCTGAGTAAACACATGTCAATTAAATTTACTGTGCTGTTTGTTACTGGTACTTTCACTGCTGCTTTTGCTGTCTTTTTAAAACAGTTATTTGCTTTTATTGAAAAGCTTAAGCAAAAATTGTTTTTTTTAAACTGTATTTTAAGTCAGATATATTTATAATATCAGGCAACATGATTTGATATAAAAGCCTATCCCTTTTACATTCAGCTTTCAGTCTAATCTCAGGTTTTGAGGAAACAAAAGATAATGTCTGCAATGCTTACCAAAATAAAAGTTTCTTGAGTATGAAAAGCATTAACCAATTCTATTTACTCAAATATAGAAAAGTGTCTCATATAAGGCATTTTTTCTTCCTCTTCTGTACCGACACTCCTCTCAGAGGAATTTTTTGATCTCCTCTTCATCTTCTTTGTCTTTTGCAGTCATCTCTTCACCATCTCTCTTTACATTTTCTCCAAAACCAGTTTTTCAGTGTTTGCCTCCTTTAGGGAGTGCTGTTATTTTTCTATTCTTTTGCTTCTTTTTCACCTCTTTTATGATTTTCTTCCAGAGCCTTCCTTACTCATCCCAAAGCTTCATTCCTGCAATCTCAAATCTTCCTTGCATTGTTTGCCTTACCTTCTCTTGTAGTTCTTCCCTATAGACCAAGCTCATTTTATATGTTCTTAGTAATGCAGCCTTGACTACAAAGAAGAGCAGTTCTTTGGCAGCTATGTTAAGAAAACACAGGCACTATATCCTAACTACATTTTTTTAAAACAACTGCAGGTCAAAAACAGCATTTAGGATTAGTGGAGAGTAGAAAGTTCATGTTGAGCAGTACTTGCAACATATTTAAGACTAAACTGAAGCATTGAGGAGGATTATGTTTATTTTTGAATAAGGACAAGGGCTCTGGAGGTTTGTTCTTTTCATTGTATCCAGACATTTTAGGGACTTCACAGATATTTGCTCAAAAATACTCTTCAAGCCTAAAGCCAAAAGTTAGCATAACAACAAGCCGCCAGCAGGCGTGGTGACTTATATTGATTTGATTTTCTAATTTAATGTAATTCAGCAAATGTGAGGAAAATACATTTTTGCCAGCGTTTTTGTCTTCACTTGTTAGTAAGAACCATGTTAAATGAGGAATCATCACAGAATCACAGATTCACAAAGCTGGAAAAGACCTTCAAGATCATTGAGTCCAACCCAGCCCTAAAGCCTCAACTAAACCGAGTGCTACAATCCAACCTTTTTTTGAACACGACCAGAGATGGTGACTCCATCACCTCCCCACACAGACCATTCCACTACTTTATCACTCTTTCTGTAAAAAACCTTTTCCTAGCATCTGACCTATCTTTCCCTTGGTGCAGCTTAAGACTGTGTCCTCTCATTCTGTCAGTTCTTGTCTGGAGAAAAAGACCAAACCCCACTTGACTACAGCCACCTTTCAGGAGGTGGTAGAGAGTGACAAGGTCACCTCTGAGTCTCCTTTTCTCCAGGCTAAACAACCCCAGCTCCCTCAGTTGTTCCTCACAGGGTTTGTGTTCCCAGCCCCTCATCAGCCTCGTTGCCTCCTCTGGACGTGCTCAAGTGTCTCAATGTCCTTCCTGAACTGAGGGCCCAGAACTGGACACAGCACTGGAGGTGTGGCCTCACCAGTGCCCAGTACAGGAAAAGAATGACCTCCCTGCTCCCACTGGCCACACCATTCCTGATCCAGGCCAGGATGCCATTGGTCCTCGTGGCCACCTGGGCACACTGCTGGCTCCTGTTCAGCTGCTGTCACCAGAACCCCCAGGTCCTTTTCCTCCTGGGCACTGTCCAGCCACACTGTCCTCAGCCTGTAACACTGCAGGGGTTATTGTGACCGAAGTGCAGGACTCAGCACTTGGACTTATTAAACTTCATCTTACTGGACTCTGCCCATCCATCCAACCATTCCAGGTCTCTCTGCAGAGCCATCCTACCTTCCGCACACTCCCAGCTTTGTGTTGCCTGCAAATCTACTAATGAAAGCCTCAATAGCCTCATCCATGTCATGAATAAAAATATTGAACAGAGCTGGCCCCAGCACAGACCCCTGAGGAACACCACTGGTGCCTGTCCCCAGCTGGATGCAGCACTGTTCACCACCACTCTGGGCCCGGCCATGCAGCCAGTTCTTGACCCAGCAAAGAGTGTTCCTGTCCAAGCCATGAGCTGCCAGCTTTTCCAGGAGTGTGCTGTGGGAGACGGGGTCAAAGGCCTTGCTGAAGTCCAAATAGACAACATCCACAGCCCTTCCTGCATCCACCAGGAGGGTCATCTGGTCATAAAAGGAGATCAGGTTGGTCAAACACAACCTGCCCCTCCTAAAGCCACACTCGCTGGGTCTGATACCCTGGCCATCTTGTAAGTGCTGCATAATATCTCTCAATATAAATTTTTATATAAACTTCTATAAACTTCTATAAACAATATAAACTTCCATTACCTTATTGGCTTCTGAAGTCAGACTGACTGGCCTATAATTGCCAGGATCCTCCTTCCCACCCTTTTTGTGAATGGGCATCACATTGGCCATCTTCCAGTCATCTGGAACCTCACCAGTGAGCCAGGACTGTTGGTAAATGATGGAGAGTGGCTTTGCAAGTTAATCTGCCAGCTTCCTCATCACCCTGGGATGGATCCCATCTGGTCCCATAGATTTATGAAAATTAATCCTGATTTCTGCTAGTTTATGTCCCAAAGGCATCTGACTCTGTAGATAATTTACAGGAAATAATATTGTTAGTGTAAAAGCCCAACTTAAAATAAGAAAATTACTCTAATAGCAATTGCAGTCTTCCTCAGAGAGTGACTTGACAATATTTCTGTTGAACATATAAGACTGTATCAAAAGTCTAAATGTACAGCAACAAAAATTGACAATGAATCTTGGCCAAAAATATTCTAGCACTTGAGGGAATGAACTTTTCAGCATGCCATGGCTGACATGTTAGGTTTGGAGTGTGTCACAAAAAAAAGCATATCCCATTTGCTAGATTTATATATCATATGACTTTTGGGATTTTCCAGGGATGTCCACAACTTCTGCATTAAGTTAGCTAGCAGCTGTGATATCAGACCTGTCTGGGACCACTGATCTTCCATAACCTCACATCAATCCCAGGCTCCTGAACAACCAACAGCAAGTTTTGGGTCAGGATTCAGGCACCTTCATTTAGGTCTGCATGTAGCTCTCAGCACACAAGCTGCATTTCACTCCACTGTAGTCAGTCATGATCTAAAATTAGATGCAATTTTCTCCCTGCACAGGCAACTTGTGCCATTTTAAGTACTATAAGGTGTGTCAGTTGATCTCCAGCTGCTACTGAAGAAAGGTAAGGATCTCTTGAAGATCCTATCTGACAGCTGTCAGACCAAGAAGGCATCTAGAGCTCCCTTACATGTCTCCAATGGCATTTGATGGAGTCAGTGTGATCTGGAGGGTTGTTTAGTTAAGCCACCTACCTCCAGTATCTCCAGAAACCACTGCATCTAATTCAACCTGAGCACACATACACAACCCAAAAATAGTTTGTCATCTAAAGAAAGGATATCTAGGCAAACATAGCAAGCAAAAGTGGGAGACAGGAATAGTTGTTTTGTCCTCAGCAGAGGAAGAGTAAAAGGCTAATATCAGGCAGCCAAGTGATGTGATTTGTTGAGTTTCACAGAGGCAGTGCTTGGCAGAGGGAATTTACTGCAGAGTCTTTTCTGCCAGACCTCATCTAGTTCTCCTGCTGTGGCTGAAGACATTAGACAAAATTGATAGGAATTTGATGTGAAGCAGACCGAAGGGCAACAAGCTTTTTTCTTTCCAAGAACTACTTCTCTTGAACACAACAGGAGTCTTACTATTACTCTCTATGGCTTTAAGCAGGTTCTGGGAGATTTCCCAAGAATTTCCATTGGTATTTAGAAAAATGTCTTTGTTCTGATGAAGCAAGTAATGGTCTGATCTCCTTCCTGCATTCCCCTTTGAATAGAGGGGAAGGAGTATCTGTCAATATGCATGACCTGCACAAACTCCCTAAATGTCTTACTGGATTTGTGGATTTCCCATAGCTGCAGTTCCTGCACACAATGTAACATACAATATGCTGCCCAGAGCTAGAATCCTTTCTAATTACTTCAGATTGGAAATGCTCTTGGTCGCAAATGGAGGATTGCCCTGTCTTGCTAGAATGTCACCAACTGATGGTTGCTCTAACTGTGGCAGGGCAGAGAGTGCTGTTGGTAAATCTCAGGGAAGCTCGAGTGGGCACTTAGAAATGCCAGAGGACAACAAATGGGTTAAGGTAAAGTTCTGTTTCCTGGTTGCAAACCATCTTAGGTCTCCATTCTAATTCTGTCAATAAAGCCTCCATGTCCCTGTTCACCAAAGGGCTTTGGTGAACAGTACAATGTGGCTTTTCACTGTGGGCTTGACTAAAATATTATGACTGCATTTACACTCATTAGAGAAAGCAAGTTATCATCAATCATATGGCAAAAAATAAGGAAAAAGAGGACATTTTGAAAAAATGCTTCCCAGTAAAGTAAAGTAATAATGTGCTCTCTTTCATGTATTTATGGCTGGAGTCTTCAACATATCAGATGTTCAGTGTGCAACCATGAATGCAGTAAGCAATTTTAAGAAAATATTAGGTCACTTCATATTATAGCATTCATAACCCATCAAGTAACCTGACCAAATATCTACAAATAAAGAGCTACCCATTGCAAAGGCAGTTTGGAGAATTCAAGCCTACTGCTTTTTTTTTTTTTTTTTCTTTTTTTTTTTTTTTTTCACTTTTAAAAGCATTTTCTCATTATACCAGTATTTTATGCTTTCAAAAACAAATATTAGCTTCTGTGTTTGGAGTAAAAAGGATCCTCAACACACACAGTGATTCTTGCTTGTAGAGGTGAAGGAATACTTAAATCTCGAGAAATCATCCAGGGCTCAAACTTTAGAAATGGGGCTCATAGAGTACATTTACAGTCAAGGCAGCCAACAGTCTATCAAGTAAAAATTATTTGGCTTCTTAAAATAACTACATAGTGTTTAAAAAGTTTTGATACCTAAGGATTTGTTTTGTACAACATCTTAGAAAGTAACAGTTCTTTCATTTTTTTATGTGGTGCTGAAACTAGAATGTTTTTTGTTGGTTCAGACTGTAAGAAATTGTTGTGCCAATTGTATGAAACAAAAGGGCACCAGCTTGTTATTGGGAGAATTAGGAAAATTCCTAATTTAAATTAATTATTTAATTTATTAAAATTAATTAATTAAATTTAATTTAATTCTCCTAAAATTAGGAGAATTTTCTTGGTGTAGAACCTTCCTGCTAAGAGTAAAGCTGGCAAGATTTATCTTTCAAGTGAATGATTCACCGATGCTTGTAATCAGTGGTAATCAGCAGAAACAATGTGATGAGAAGATGCCATTTTCTGTGGTGAAACTACTTTCCCAGATTTTTTTAAGGGCTGTAGAGAATTTCACTTTGACAAAGAATATAGTTTCGATGCTGAAACAAAATGTTCTTCCTTTCATTTTGCAGTCTTAAAAATAAATTCTTAAACTAAAACTGAACCACATTTAGGCCTTTATTTTCTATGGAGATCCCTAAAATCCCTCTGTGAAAACAAAATAAATAATAGGAATTTCTGTCTATTGAATACATAGGATTTTTCCACTGATCAACCTGTGGTAAAACAATCATTGTTGTTGCTCTAATTTTAAGATTAGTGTTAGAACAGTGTCGTTCCCCAACAGGCAACATTAACTTTTAGGCTGGACCAGATTCCTCCATTCTGATTAATTTTTGTCTCTCTGTAAATAGTCTTGTTTACCTGGTTACAGTCAGACACTGTGAATAAGCCCTCAAAAAAAGATATTAAAATGATGAATTTAAGTTTAAGAAACATGGTTCCTTTTCATTCAGACTTTATTTACATATTAGGAAGCTATTTTATAATACTGGGATTCTATTTACCAATTGATTAAAAACAACAACAACAACGCCGCCACATTCACATGCTCATAATAGTTCAAACACTCAGAAAATAACCTGTGCAATGAGTTTTTAAGATCCTCATCCAAGAAATGAGAGTCGGAAGAAAGGCCACTTCTCTAGGAACTTTTACCACCCAGATATGACTCAGTAATCTGCATGGAAAAACATTTCTGAGAAATCAAATAGCCTTAGAACTAAAACTAATAAAGCCATTAAAATTAGAGTCAATTAAGATTTATGCAAGTGGCATAGGGATGGATTCCAGCCTGGTATTATTAAGTAAATCATCCTATTAGGATGAGGATTTTTTCCCCCCATATGATCTGTTTGAAATTCTATATTGTCAAAATCTGCCAGGGTAATGGCATTATGATGTATTGTGCCATCTCAAATGTGTTTTGGCTCTTGCTTGAAAATAATGACCAGATAAATACATTCCTGGAAATTGACTGGGGTACTGCAATTTCTACTTTGGGGGTTTGAAACACATGTAAAATATTTCTAAATTCCTAAAATTTGTACATTATCCTTGTGAGTTTAATCAGTAAAGACACCTTAAAAATAGAAGGTTGGAGACTGCAAATATAATTTTACTTTTAAAATTATTCTGTATTTAATTTTTAATATAAAAGGAAATCACTATTATAGGGAAAGAAATGCAAATATGGACTTACCAGTTCTCTTAGTCATTATAGTCACATAATCCTTTCTTTTTTAAATGAAATAGCATTAAACTAGATAGTTTCTAATGCATTTCTGTCCTACATATTACATTACCTATATATGAAAAAGTCAATTTGTAAATGAGTGTTCTTATAAAATAACCAGAAGAAATAAAATTGTTATGATTGATCTGAAATAATTGATTACAGTATGACAGCTTTCTTATCTTTAATTATAAAATACAATTACATTTTTGTGCTTTCATACCTGAACATTACAAAAGCTGAGAAAACTATTTCTGTTCTACTTCTGATTAGATCAGCAATGCCACTTCTTCAGGTCTTATCAAATTGGTTTTGATAATAATTACTTGGGAAGTGTTTGATCTCAATGATGAATACTTGATTAGTTTTTCATGAAATCATTCAACCACACCACTCAACACTACTCATGTGAGACCTTGTTGATTTAGCTGTTCGAAAGAACACATTCTTTTTCACTGCAGTTATGGGATGTCAGTCTTTGGGGAAAAGAGGGTGGAAAAAGGGCAAGTTTATGGGTAATGATATTGCAGCAGCAGATATTTAAGGTTTGCTAATTCTCTTCTCAATTATGTTCATTCTCTGCCTCGTCACACTGCCTGCTACATGGCAACAGAATCAATCTTAGCGGTGGAATAAATTTTTCCTCTTTCAAAAAAGGGTTTCATGACACCATTGTCATCTCTGAAACCCTTGGAGGGTTTTGCCCTGATGAATAATATTTCATATGTGGAATGTTTATGTGATTTTCACGGAGTGATAACCCCGCTACCACCTAACTTTGATGCATTGAGATTGCTGCTTTTCCCTACTAAAGTGCTTTTACACACCACCTCCTACAAATTGACTTCAGAGTTAGAAATAGAAGATTCAACAAAACTTCAACTCTCCATGGAAAAAAAGGGTCTTATAGAGAAATTTATACATTGGGCACAATCTGCTTTAATTATTTAAACAGCAGCTTTTGCTGAATAAGGGTTGTAGGTATTTTTCCCTTATCATTTTTCTTTTCCTTTATGCAGTTAGAATCATTTATCCAAAGCTGACCATATATCCATACTTTAAAATTAATATTTTTTAACCCAGCCATTTTTAAGGATTGGTGTGCCGACCCATACTTTTTGAAGTCAATAGTGTTGTCTGCATAAGTTGAAACTGCTCATATAAGGAGACACTCAGTGGGCTAGTCTCCAAGCTATAGAGAAAAAAAACTCTGTAGCCCAGGTACTTATGGCTGACTATATGCAAAAGAAGATATTTTCAGAACAATGTCAGTCATCAAATAGCAAACAAAAGCTTTTTATCAAACGAGGAGTTAAAGCCAAGTTAATTAAGGAGGAAAATTTTCAAGGAGACATTTTCTCTAATGATTTTCTTTTTAAAGTTGTTAATAGAATTATGACAGTTTTAGCAATCAGAAAATACAATGCATTCCAAATGTTTTCTTTGTTAATTATAAGATCTCTAGAAATTGCCTAGATCTTTTAAACTTAATGTTTCACTAATAAGCTTAGATTCCTTTAGGTTGTTTTTTGGAGGGTTATTTTCCTTGTTTTTAATATCTACTGTTATTTTGGTGGCAATAAATTTATCTTTGAAGATCCAATTTAAGCAGACTCTTCTCTAGGAGACTCAGAGTACTTAAAAAGAAAATTATATTCCAGGACTATAATTATTTTGGTTATTGTGTCATCACATTGATATTGTACTGGAGGAAATGTTTATCTGAACCTTTCCTTTTTTTAAATTAAGTCTAAAGCAGAAGAAAGAGCAGTCAGTCTTTTGAGTGAAAAAATTGAATGTCTCTTTAACTGGTGAAGAGCACTTTGAATGCAGCTACCTCCAGATATAACACGAATTCAGCAGTTTTTGTTTAACTGTTGTGCACTGCTGAAGTACCTGTCATCCTAGGATATCATCTTTATGTAATAGTTGTTGACCAACATTTCTGAAGAACTCGGCTCCCAGTTAGAAGGCAAAATGAACGGAAAGGTTTTCGTAGAGGCTTGTTACTCTGCAGCTCCCATTGAAAACAAAGGAAGCAACTAGGTGCCAGTTCCTTTGACAGGTCCGTCTTCTTTGTTATTCCTCTCAGAAGGAACTGCAGCTGAGGTTTTCAATGGAACCTAAAGGATTTCGGTGTCCAGTTCCCAGGCAGGGGCTATACAAGGGGAAGGGTAGCCCAGTACCTTAGCTGTTAACATGCTGAACAAGAGCAAATATCCACAGCTGAGAAAAGGCCCAAGCCTGAGGGATGTCAGAACCAAGAAGTAGCTTGTGAATCTTGTACTACGAATAAAACAGGCCATTGAAGAGCAGAAAAGCAGTTACTCCTCACATTTTTCACTTAAATCAATTAATTTCAAATTACAACGTGCAGGCTCTTGTTAAAGGCACATGCACCAATTACCCGCGTAAACTACTAAAACTCTTGTTGTCTTCAAATTTGCATGCATAGCAAAAAATGAGGAAAATGAGAAAAGACTCTGGAACAGCACAGGGATTCCTACCACACTGTCCGCGTTATTGGTAAAATCCTTACTGACCTCTCACTTAATCCTTCTCTCATTATTCCCTTCAATAGGAAGCATGCATTCTGGACAACAATAAAAAAAATCTATAGTGTACTACCATTTCTGTCATTTGCAGCTAATGAATGCTTTTAAGTATTGACTAGCAACTGGTCTAATAATGACAATGACTCCACCGATTTAGACCAATAAATCCAAGGACTTGGCAGGCTTCTACTGGCATAATAAGCTCAAACATTCATTCAGGAAGATTAAGAAAATGGGCAGTAGACACTTGAATATTAGATATTCTCATGTTTCTTTTGTTGTGGTAACCATCTATCTGGGAAAAAAACCCCATTATTTCACAGTGTTTAGTGTGTAAATTTAAGTAACCGCCAAGGTAAATCTGAGGATCTTTTTCTTTTGCTGTAGCTAAGAGAGTGGGTCAATTACAACGAATATGATTACTGCAGGGCTATGAGAGCCCACACTAACAGCATCTGTTGAGAAAGGCTTGGGGGGGTTAAATGCCTGTGTTCAATATCTACTGTGGACAACAGCTATTACCAGTGGTTCCAGATATTATCAGAAATGTATGTTTGATATTTCTCATAACAGACCTTTCAGCATTTTATCACTAGATGAAAGGCTTAAAAGACTTCAAATAAACAATAGTGATATGCTTGCCTTCAACAGTGATGTAGGAGAAAAGATTATTCATCAGGCATTCCTCATCTGGTTGATATACATTTATTTTTCTCATGCAGGGAGAATATATGATTTGTTCTTTATTTTAATTATTACATGTACTTGAATTAAAGGAAACAATAATTACTTAAGTTTCATCAGAGCACTGTGCAAATACTGTTAAAAAGAAAGTCTAAATAAAATAAGAAATAATCTTGCTGGATAAAGTGAAATAATCAAGCCAGTAGTCAGAAAAATTATAAGAGAAATTTGTCCAGTTGGTACTTGAGTCCAATCTGTAAATTACCCTCTGAACCAATGCTGCATACTAGCTTTGGGTGGGACCCCCCTTGCATATCTTGTTTGTTTGTCTGAGGCCTTGTATCAAGCCACAGAGAAACCTCTCCCACAAAAAGGAAGGCAAAAGCCCTGTCAGGCCATGTAGAGACAGCAAGAGCTATAATAGTCCCTGCAGATAAGCTCCAGCATGGAGGGCAAAGGGGCTGGTACACATTTCCCTACAGTCCTAGAGTCATAGCATTCTTTTGGTTAGAAGGGACCTTAAAGAACACCGATTCCAAAACTCCTGCCATGGGCAAAGGCACTTTCCACAAGACCAGGTAAATGTCACATGGTCCAAGGAGCATCCAGTACTAACCTGTGAGAAGCTTCAAGGGTCAAATAGCTTCTGATGAAGCTTTTGACCAAGTCGCCTGTTTCATTGCTGTGTTTCTTTAGTATACCTTGCATTTACAACTGAGTTTTGGCAAACAGAGGTTTGTTTAGGGCTGCATGGAAGGGACAGAAGCTTGCAGCTCAGGCACTAAAGCATCTGGGTGGCAGATGCTTCCACATAATATTTTCCTGCAAGTATTGTAGCAGCTGTAGACCATAACTGTATGAAGTGCAGGAAAATGCGGTTAATGCCAGAGTTCCCATGACAGTTTGCATACAAATTTGTGGCTAGAGGTGGATTCATTAATAAAGTCAATACAGAGTTTATGTCAGCTCCACCAAAGCAGATAGCCATAGGAGAATCTGTCTAACTTAGTACTTCATCTGATGTATTTAATTTGCTGATTTATTTAGTAATAATGAGAGGATTTATTGTGCTTGAAAATGGAAAGGGCTCTACAGTGTGAAACATCCTGCTGGTAGAGATGTGGAAGCATATTGCAAGGTTCATAGCAATGAGAGAAACAAAAGAAAGTCCATAGGCCACTGTAACATAAATAAATGTAAAGAGCACTTATTCCCACATATTAATTTTTTATTATTATTAATGTGATCATGCTGCCATGCTTGATCCTTGAGAGATGATTCACTACAGTCAGAGTAGTGAATTTCTGTCACATTGGCTCCTGAATCTGATCAGCAACCTAGTGAGGAGGGAGGAGAGAGTTGGGGGTAAAGATGTAAGTATTTGCCCTTCAAGTGACGCTTGTCACTTGATCAAAACTTTATTCCAGCAAAATATCTAACATTATTTGTCAAGATAAATGGGTATTTATGGTCTGAGGTAAAAATAACGAGAGAAACATTAAGTAGTCAGTATTTAAATTCCTCTAACACGATTGTTTTAGACGAAATTGCAAAATGGTGTCAGAAAAGCCAGATAAGAGTTCAGTCCATGAACAGCCCGAAGCAAATGAGAGGTTGATGTCCTCATGGTCCATCACACAGAGTGCCTCACTCCAAGTGCACAGTAGAAATTGATGACAGTCATGGTTTGATGCTAGTCCAATGCCAGGCACCCATGAGAGTCACTGGCTCACCCTCCCCTGCCACAGCTGGGCGGAGGAGAAAAAAATTCAAACAAAGGCTTCATGAGTTGATGTAAGGACTGGGAGAAAACATTCCAAGTGCAAAACAGGCTCAAATTATAGGTACTAAGTGAATTTATCACTAACAGAGTCAGAGGAGGATAATGAGAAGTAAAATAAGCCCTTAAAACACCTTTTTACCTATACCCCTCCTTTCTTCTCACTAACAGCACAGGGACAGAGGGTGTGGGGGTTTTGTCATTCCATTGCTCTGGGAGAGGAGTCCTTCCCCTGGGAGACAATGGGGTCCCTCCCACGGGAGACAGTTCTCCATTAATTTCTCTGGCATGGGTCCACTCTCACAGGCAGCAGTCCTACAGCACCTGCTGCAACGTGGGTCCCTCCCATGGGCACACAGTCCTCCCAAAACTGCTGTGGTGTGGGTCTCTCTTCCTACAGAGTGCAGTCCTCCAAGGACAGGCTCCTCCAGCCTAGAAGCAGAGGTCCCCCTCTCCCTCGAGTCTTCCACTGGACCACAACTTCCTCCAGGCATCCACCTGCCCTGGCATGGGCATCTCTCCCGCAGGCTGTGGGTAGATCTCTGTATCCCGCATGGATCTTCATAGGCTGTGGGTGGATCTCTGCATTTCCCATGGATCCCCATATCCCCCGTGGATCCCCATGGGCTGCAGGGGCACAGCTGCTTCCCCATGGTCTCACCACAGGCTGCAGAGGAATCTTGGCTCCAGTGCCTGGAGCACCTTGTGTGCCTCCTTCTCCACTGACATTGGTGTCTCCATGTTTTTTTCCCTCACATGTACCTTTTCCTCCTCTCTGGCTAGAAAAAAACCCTGTGCATGCCCAATTTCGTTTTGATTTTCTTCTGAAATACATTATTACAGAGGCATTACCAGCCACTGTCACTGGCCCAGCTTTGTCCAGCAGCATGTCCATCTTCAGAGCCATCAGGGATTGCTGGACATGGTGGAAGCTTCCAGCAGCTTTTCACAGGAGCCAACTCTGTGGCCCCACTGCTACCTAAAACCAGGCTGTGCCAAAAAAAAGTGATGTCATGAGCCAACAATACCCTAGAGCATCTCATGTGTGATGACTAGAGAAACAAGCTCCATGTTCAGAACAATAGCTTCATGTACATGGCTTAAGTTCCAGCATTAGGTCTTTTAATACTGTGTATTAGAGGGCGCCTAAGCAGAGCTCGTATTTTCATGAAAAATTCAAAGTGAAGCTGGAAATTATTTCAGACAGCAGTTTTACTGGCAAGGTGCCCAAGGCTTGCAGATGGTATAGCATTCCTCTGTCTTGAGTGTGGAAATCAAGAAAGCTTGAAATGAGAAGCCTTCAAAGAGGAGAAGGTGTTTCTGTGACACGTGCAATTGCAAATACAATTGCAAAGATGATTCAACTGTGAGAGACATCAGGATCCACACATCTGGTCTTCACATGAATAAGACAGACAATAACTCCAGAAAAACAAGTATGTTGCAGCTTAAATGAACCAGAAAGAGAAGCGTTATGATTCGTAGCCCCATTTCCAGATCCAAAGCCCTTCTTAGCATTTTGATCATCCCCCCCAAAAAAAAACCTAACAGAAAGAAAAAGAAAGGTGATCTAATTTGCTGTTGTTTCTTAGGATGAAGCAAAAAATGATGTTCAAATGAAAAAAAAATTGTTTAAAACAAAAGAAAAATAAGAAATTTTGAGTTTTCACAAAGAATTATGTGGAAATCCATGTTCAAATGAAAAAAAAAAATGTTTAAAACAAAAGAAAAATAAGAAATTTCGAGTTTTCACAAAGAATTATGTGGAAATCCATGTTCAAATGAAAAAAAAAAATGTTTAAAACAAAAGAAAAATAAGAAATTTCGAGTTTTCACAAAGAATTATGTGGAAATCCATGCCAGACTGAAAGTTAAACAGGACCCCAGCTTGAACTTAAAGAAAATACTTGTCCTGGTTGGAAAAATTGTGTGATCATCAAACTAAGTCATAATTTACAAGGTAGAAGCAAAGACAGTTCTGAATTTATTCTGGCGTATGTAGACTGCATTTCTGGGAGGAATAGGTGACTTATATGCTGCCTGTGACAGAGGAAGTGTTCCTATTTCTGTTGATCAAAGCCTTCCTTAGAAGTGGGTCTGCAAAAGTTTCTTCAACCACACAAAAGAAGTTTTTTGAAAGAAGGATGGTGCAAAGAAGGAACAAACTCCTGAAGTATGTGAGGTAATGCCTGCCTGAACACAGTGTTTTGCAGTTTGTAGGAAAATTGGGGGAGAGTCAGTGAGCAGATTGCATGGGCATTCGCTATCACAAGCATGCATGACACACGCCGGGTGCAGAAGCAGCTGTTCCAAAGATAACCAAAGAGCTTTGGAACTACAAATAATAAGCACTCATGCAAACAGGAATAAGTATTACAGATACAGCTGCATATATTGTGCTTTAAAACGTAGACTGCAGGTCATATCATAAGACAGGAAAATCCTTTGAAGCTGTAACTCTGGAAGAAGGGTGAGATATCAAAGAAAGGGAATCAGTGTTCAGTGCTGCTGTTTACCAAAAGGGCAACTGTTGTTGTTGTTTGTATAAAGAGATCTCTCTCAAGTAGAAGTTGGAGAGATTAAACCACTTTTGCTCGCACTTACTTGAAAGCATCTTTATTGCTATTGAAATTCTGTATATATATCTCAAAAGAGATTTTAGGAAAATTAAGAAGGTTTTGAAAAGGGAATCAAGAATTCTGTAAAGAATCTTCTACAATGAAAGAATTATGGAGCTAAAGCTATTTTTAAAATGCCTCACCTAACATGATCTCAGCCAGTAAGAACATATATGGAAAGCAGAACTTTAATAATGAAGGTCCTTCTAACAAAGGAATAAAAATCCCATGAGGAAAAAACATAATATATAGAATACAAAGATCTTTAATACTGACCATACTAAGCACTGTAGCAATTTCTGGAGGTGAGTGGTAGCATTTTTTCAATTGCTAGCAGTTTTTAATTAATATGGTTTTTGTTTTTGTTTTCCCCTGAGATTTTTCTCTATTGCAAAGTAGAATATTTAAAAATAAACTTACTGTGCATGTTTTAAAACCTAATCATAATGACCATTTCTTGCAAATGAATCCACACATTCTTGAAAAGAATGAAGAGTGGCATAGATTATGAACTAACAGTGCTGTGAAGATAAATTTTGGGGAAACACAATGATTCTGAGAATGGGAGTCCAGCTTGGAGATTTGTAGATAGACACCCCCACACCCTGGCTGGGTCCAGTTTGAAGACAGACAACAAAGTCAATGAACATTTTGAGAGATGTCAGCCCTTTATGGATGTTAGGGTGCAACAAAATTTGAATGCAGCAGACGACAGAATTTGCCAATATACGAAGCAGTAGTATTACAGAGAATAACTGATTCTAGAAACATGTAATCTATCAAACTCTATTTGAAAGACTTTTTTTTTAAGCAGCTGTTAATGTCAGCCCTCTAATAGCCAGATTTTAGTTCCTTCTTCAGAAGAGTCTTTGATAGTGTCCTCCCCAAGTTATGAAGCTCTGTTATTCATCATACCCAGAAGATGGGCAATTGTTTGTGTTCCTCTGTTGTAACATTGAGGTTCACAGGCATCATAGGAAAATCAATAAACATCATCAGAAAATCAATCAACATTGCTACTCTGGTGGAATCAGACAATTTGTCTATGTTGATGCGACACCTATTCCTTCCTGGAATTCTGGAGATGCTTCTGAGAAGCAGCACAGACAGTCTTGCATGTACACCCAGAGCTACAGCACATTTCATGTTTGTCCTCTCACTTTGACATCAATTTCTTTCTCTATTTACAGTCGTATGGCTGTCATGGAAATTATGTCATAACCATTCCCTGAAGTACATCTTAACAAATTCCCCACATAATAATTAGATGGCAATGAACAATAACAGTTGCTTTGTTGTTTCCCAGGCTGTTAAGCCATAAAACAAAGAATAAAGTTAAGTCATTTTCAGTGGATTACCACAAGGACAATAAGTGGCATGAAATTCATGACATCTGACGCACTTCCATTCTGAACAGTTGTCATGTCTTTGACTGGGCACTCAACTGTCAACTTTATTTAGGGCTTCAAAACCTGCAGTTACTTGATTAGTCTCGAAGATAAGAATTTAACACTTATAACACCTTCTACAAGGACTCAAAATAAGACTGTACTGTGCACAATTTCTGGTAGAGTCCTGCATTCATCCTTCATTTAAGCACAGGTTTTCTTGTAATTTCTGGACTGATCCTGAAAGATGCTGAATTTTGACAGCTTTTATCCCTTTTCAGTGAGTCAGTCTCTGGCAGGGCTGGAATCTTAACTTAGTCATATCCTGAGAAGGGACTGCTTGCTGTTCCGAACTGTATAGGTGCTCCTGGGAATTAGACAGGAATACAGCAAAAGTCTTTGTGACCTGAGCCAAAGTTAGACACTAGTGTTAAAAAACAACTGCACTGAACTATGGTACTGCTCAACTCTATTAAATATTAACCTTCTCCCATCATCGCTAACTAACGACTGCTTGGAAGGACCATCTTTTTGTTTTGACTAGTGTATTTGAATTAATTTTTTCTTTTTTTTAATTCTGATTAGTAGAACTAAGACTTTCATTGTATTCTTCAGTAGCCAGAAAAAATGATTTTGTTATCTGTTGTGCAGCTCTGTTTTCAGATTTTCCTGTAGTCTCTCATCTGATCAATAAGATGCACTGGGCTTTGTCTTCTCCTTTAAAAAGGTGCAGGGGAAAAGTTTTCCTATCAGGTGAAGTCATCTAGGGCCAGGCTAAAGAGAAGGCAGAACCTTCTCTTCCTGGACTATCACATCTGTTGGTTCTTAATTGTGACATCCGTAGAGAATATAATTTTTCAGTCTGATGTACATCTCAATTTGAGGCTTCTTGAGAATTTCAGACTTTCCTCACTGAGGTTTGTTTCAAAAAACAGGTCTGAGTTTTGTTTAGCTTTGGGATTTGGCCTATTTTGATGCCATCATGAGTTATCTATTTCACAGGCAGTGAGTGCAGGGATCCTAAACTAGGGGTAAGGGAGATGAAGGGAAGAGTAAAGTTATATCAAAGACAGAACCGAATACAGACAAAACTTAAACTGGTCTGAACAAAGTTTCATAGATTGTGCTGGAAACCTTTGGGTCCTCACACTCTTTACTCCTATATCCAAGAGCTGCAAATACTACTGAGAAGTGCCCAAATCACACATCTCCCTGTCAATCATCTGGCAGGTAGGCATGTCCTAGGCCACCATCCAGCATTCCAGTCATGTAATAGACATTTTGGATATGCAATGGTGCAACAAGTGGAACTGCAGGACCACCAGAAAAATGGGGGCTTGGCTTAGGGCACACCTATGTGAATTAGGGATAGGGACTGTAAATGAGGCTTCCTAGCCCACTGGTTAGACACGAGGAATTAACACCCTATCTGGTCTCCATCACATGCCTGGACAATGAACTTGGGTATTTCACCCTGCCAGTTTGTGCCTATGGTCCCTACCTCTTATTTTTATAAAGTGCAAATTCTTGAGGGCTGTGTCTTGATCCAATTTTTCATAGTGTGCTTTTTTTTGTGCTGAAGCCTCTGGTATTGCTGTAATACAGATAAATAACACTATGCCTATACCAGAGATATTATGTGAAATGAGCTGGGATTTTGTATATGAGCCATTAGATGTGTGGGATAAGATGAATTCATTAAATTTGAAAACATAAACATATAGAGTGTGAGTACTCTCTTAGTCTCTTACATCACACTGAACATATATAAACTTACAGGCTTACATATATTATACATGTTTGGCCTGTTACATAAAGTGGATCTAAAATGCATTATATTAAATAAAATGTGTTCTCTAGTAGCATGCACATTATAGGCACTCAGCAAATTATAAATAAAATTGAAAGAACGTAAAAATTAAAATAGACTATATTCATCACTTCCTAATCACAACATTTAGTGACATTAGTAAAAAAACCAACAGGGTCAAAGGTAGGCCAGCCTTGCATTCCAGAGGTAGCCATGACTGGAGTTCATTGGCTTGTATCTGAAAAGCTTTGAAGTCCCTAGAACAGCAGTTGCACTAACACAGCCTGGAGTTCAGGCTGCAAAAGCCTTCCTCCAAGCTGATCACAGGTGAATGCCCAGCAATCATATCAAACATATCACCTGAGCTATAACATTATTGGCACAACAAAGCATTGAACAAATTTATTTAAAACTAGGTAGTACACATGTCTGTTTACAGTGGTGCTGGGCCTCTGGATTACTGTGTAAACAAGTTACAAAATATCATCCTCAGTATCTTTTATCACAAAAGGAATATTTAGTCTTTAGACATTGTGACTACTGCAATACTACATCTTGATTTGCTGCCTCTGCAGTTTGTACTTCATAAGCAAGGTGAACTAGAAAAAATCCTGGTCAAGCAAGATACACAGAACCTTTTGCTTAGTCTTGCATGTTCTGATCTGGTACCAGCATTGTCCCTGCTTTGGAGAATTTGTCCTCTTTTGCCTTCCTACCAGCCACAACAACAGGATGCACAATAAAAACTTGTGTTTACAAATCTTGCATGCAAATGATTATGGAACAGCCATGATATGCAGCAATTTAAATTTGTTGACAGAGTTGCTAAGAAACAAACCTTTTGATTCTGTGAAACCCTTTTTGATACAGCTCCACACTCTGACAGTTGAAGTTACTGAACAAGAGTGAGAGCTCTTTAAAAGAGGAATTTCTGACATTTGCTATGTTTTCAGAGGCTGTAACATAACATTGAATATTCCTTCAGTGTCAGTTTTGTTCAGTAGCAGAGTGTCTGATTCCATATATATTTAAACTATCTTATATTTCAAAAATTGGCTTCAGCACTTCAGTACTACCTTCTCCCACTCTCATGCACAATTGTTTTGCAAAGAATTGTGATCTTTACATGCTCCCCTGCCAAATACCTTGTAAGTTTCTATATTTTTTCCAATCTATTCTTTAAACATCCTTTCTCCAGGGCATTTTCACAAAGGACCCCATAGAATCTTATTCAGATATCAACAGTAAAATACACCATTATTTTGACATTCCAGTGTTATGAAGACAGCTGATGTTTTAAGAATATATATTCACACTGTAGACACCAAGCCATTAAATAGCAAGCTATGTAGCAGAACTTGGGGAAAAAAAAAAAAAAAAAAAGAAAAAAAGCCTAGATTCATCCCAAATCAGATTACCCATATCACTTAGCTGATAAAATTAGAAGAACTGTCATGTAAAGTCTTGTCAGTAAAAGAAGATGGTTTAGCCCTTAGGTTGGATGAAACACTTTTGGGAGGCATCTAACCTTCACTTTACTATTAAGGCAGCCTAGAGCAATTACAGTTCTAATTTAAACAACTCAGTTAGGTGTTCAAAATTAGGCAGAATTAATCCTAACCAAATTGGTCATAACTATTTTTTTTTTTTTCTTATCAGGCTTAACAGTAGTAATTGCAAGCTGCCTGCACCTATACAACCTTTCGTACACGGCTGTCACGCAGTTGAATTCAATGCCCAAAAAACAAAAGGCAGACAAATAAAAATTTCAGGTTTTTATGGGGATGGGAGATAAACAAAGGTAATTATGGGACAGAAGCAGAAATAGGAGGCTCGAGGAAAGACCATATGATGTCTTCTACCTCTGAAGGCACACACTGCCTTTCAGGATCAACATATTACTTTTACAGACATTTTGGACTTTTCTGGTGTGAAACATAGGAACCTAATGCCATGTGGCTACCAAAGTGCTATTTTAAATCAAATAAAAGGGCTGCAAAGTAATAAACTGAACCTGAAAAGGCAGAAGGATGACTCTGTGAGGAGAGATATCGATCTATGCTAGTCAGAAAACCACACTAAATGGGAGTGGGGTAAGAAAGAAGCAGTCAATTTCAGGTTTACTCAGAAGCAATGAAGACTACTTCTTCCTACCATTTTCTCTTCACATTGTCTTCATAAGGATCATTTTTTCCTTGTGAAAAAACACATCTCCTGAAATCGTGCAAAAGTGTTTTGAAAACGATTTTTAAAAATGTGAAACAAATGTAAAAATAATGAGTCATACTCCATAATGGCCATTGCAGTGTGCATTAGAAGGCAACCAGAGCACTCTCAGCATGCACTAATAGCTTGCTAATGCACAGCCTTTGGTGCCTTATTGCTATAGTCGACATTTACCACAACGAATACTTTGCAGCAAGAAATATTTTGGGATCCATTATGCTTTCACAACCTTGAGCAGTGCTGGGAAGGGCTGGAAGTAGAGTGCTGTGAGCAATGAGGGCTGAAGGCCTGGAGAAGTCACTCATGCTATTGCCTTTTGTTGGAATACAGATGGGAAAGACCCACCCCAGGCTCAGTCTTCCTGATGGAAAACTGAGAGAGAGACATTTCATGGAATCATACAATTATTTAAATTGGAAAAGACCTCTAAGATCATCAAGTCCAACTGCTACCCTGGTCTTGCTGTGTTCACCACTAAACCATGTCTCTAAGTACCACATCCATACCTCTTTTGAACACTCCAGGGGTGATGATTCCACCACTTCTCTAGGCAGCCTATTCCAGTCCTTGATGACTCTTTCCACAAAGAGATTTTAACGAATATCTGCTTTAACCTCTCACGGGGCAACTTGAAGCCATTTCATCTCATCCTGGCACTTTTTACCTAGGGGAAAAGACTGATCTCCACCTGGCTACAACCTCCTTTCAGGTAGTGGTAGAGAGTGATAACGTCTCCCCTGAGACTCCTTTTGGGGAGCACACTCCCAGCTCCCTAAGCTGCTCCTCATCAGGCTTGGGTTCCAGAGCCTTCCCCAGCTCCATTTCTCTTCTCTGGACACACTCCAGTCCCTCAATGTCCTTCCTGCACTTAGGGGCCAAGAACTGCTCACAGGATCTGAACAGCAGCCTCACCAGTGCTGGGTACAAAGGGACAATCACTTCCGTAATTCTGCTGGCCACACTATTCCTTGTACAGGTCATGATGTCATTGGCCTTCTTGGCCACCTGGGCACACACTGGCTCATGTTCAGTGACTGTTGACCAGGACCCCTGGTCGTTTTCCACCAGGCAGCTCTCCAGGCATTTTGCTCCAAGCCTGCAGTGGTGCATGGGGTTGTTGTGACTCTACTGGCTGATCCTGAATGTGCAAACCATCTTGAACCAGGGCCTTGGCTTTGAATATCTCACAGACTTTTCACTCCAACACCTTTGCAAGGTCCTTGTGTTGCTGCCCCTTTGCATCTGAACACCATAAATCATCACATGCTCTCTCTGTCTTTTTTTATTCTGAGCACAGAAAGCCTGCCCGAGACCTCAGGAAGGTACCATCAGTGCTGGGAGGGGATGTGGGGAAGGAGAATAGGGGTTTTCTGCTCTTGGTTACTTTTTCCTGGTATACCAGACTAGTAGTTCCTTGGAAGCAGGAAATGTTGTAAATATAAGAGAAGGCTGTTCAAGTATAAAGTAACATTTATAAGGTCCTTTTATAAGAACATTTATAAGATGAGTGTAAGAACTCATTCCACTAATTGACTCAAAGATATCTAAGAATGGGCTATGTGACATTTTATTCAGTGAAAACTTTCATCTGCTTTTTTTTCATTTCCAATGTCCTCGTACACCGGCATTGATAGGAACTCTTGTTACCTGGAGTCCCACAGTCCACCATCATCAAAAAGCTCCTGTTGTGCCCTGGGGGTTAGATTTCAAACTACAGGAGAATAGGCAAAAGTATGGACTTATTATTATAACAATGTCCAGAGATATTACCAAAATGTATCATTTCTGTTGGCCTAAACCCTTGTCTTGTAAATTCTTCATGTGGGTAGTTCATAAAAATAAGCCTCCATCCTCCCTTGAGCTTTGAGAGAAACTAACCCTAACCCAAACTCACAAGGGATGGAACTACAATGGAGTAGAAATCCAGATACATATGTTATCCCAGTGGACTAGAAGTGCTTGAAAGTACATTGTCCATGTAAATAAAAGTATGGAGGATCATTTCCTCATCTGAAAATATTTTTAGTGAGAAGAAAGCTCTTTTCCAAGAAAAGACAAATTAAAATGTTTCTCTCAGTTTTCTTGCTTTGGGGTACTTTTGTTGATTTTTTTTCATAGAACAGCAATTTCTTTTTGTTTTGCATGTGACCTGTATAAACTGTTCCTATCAAACAAGGCAATGCAATGAATTGTATTGAGCTGTGTAAGTTCTAGCAGTCAGAAAACCAATACATTTCATGGCTGGCTATCCTTTGTTTTCCTTTAATGCAGACAATTTAATGTTAGCAATTGAATCAGTGAATTTTCCAGGAAAAATGACAAGGCAGTCAACTTGAAATGTAGCATTATTAGCCATCGTCTCTTCTAGTTTTTTGTGCATGTTGAGTGATCTGGGATGAAAAACTAACAAGCACCTGTCAAATCTGAGACATCAGGTTTTCTGACAGAGGGCCCACTGGACATTCCTATCAAGAGAGCCTTTATGAGTAAACCATGGAAATCTCTCTCAGACAAAAAGGAAACAGAGCTCATCAGATTCTGCAGACCCTTGACTTGGAGGGCATGCTGTCTCCAATGAAAGGCTTTTGATCACAATGCTTTTTTTATTCAGATTTGACTTCACATTATGGCTAATCAATACCTTGCAACAGTCTAAGTCCCCAGTTAGATGCACATCTCACAGTCAGGCAGGGAGACCTACTAATTGAGAAAATGTCAGAGACCCAGGTACCATTGCCCTGAGGCCATAGTCTTGCATCAGCTCAATCCTTTTTTCCCATCCCTGCACCTCTTATCACAGTACCCTAGAAATGGTGGAAATAAAATTTAGAGACATGACAGGCACAGAAAAGCAGGATCAATTTCTGTCGTTTGCCACCAGTGTTTACTGCCTTCCCAGGTCTTCAGAGGATGCTTTTCTTTCATAGCTTAGGGTAACTTAACATTTTATAAACAGGATGATGGCAAAATTAATGAATTGTAAATTGTTTGATTTTTTTCTAGGCCTGGTATTATATCGACTTTCTGAAAAACACTATGTCTTTAAAATCTCATTTGCTCATATAGAAACTGGAAGACTTTTGTCATGTCTCCAATTTTTGCCATACGTCCACTTTTCTTTATTATTTTTCACCAGTCAGATTTTTCAGGTGAATAATAGGAAGTCCTGTAGAAAAAAAAACCAAGGTAACTTCAAAATTAGGACATGGGGCATGTCCTCATGCAGGGTGATACACGAGATTTTGGCAGCATCAGAAGGATGTCAGGCTGGCCTTTTCCCCAGTACCTGACTGAGGGTTTGTGTTCAGTGGAGCATCATGACAGAGGTGCTCATTTCTGGTCGTCTGTGACCAGAGATATTAAAAGTGAAGGGTTTTTCTTTTATTTGTCTCCTGCCTCCATTCGGCATTTTCCTGGCAGCATTGTTTGCCTAGCCTCTGCCATAACCAGTTTTGTGAAAAAAAAACCCATGTTTTTAAACCTGGCTTTGCAAACTATGGTGAACCAACCGCTGGAGGGAGTCACAGCTTAGGGAGCTGCTGGAACTACCAACGCCTGCTGGAAAAAGGCATTTTACTTTGGGAATCACATTGTATGTCTGTCCTGCGTGAAATGAGTTTTCCAAGGCTCTGTAAGCATTTTTACATGGACTTTGTCATGGGCTGAACTGATCTTCCACATATACAAACAGTTCCTTTATCAAGGAGAGATCTACTACCTACTTTTTCTTTGCCTTTACCTCTAGCCAAGTTGTGGCTCTGGACAGATGCTTCAGCGGAAATATATTTGGTGGTGGAGAGAAAAAGAAAGACTAGATGTAGATTAAGAACAGGTAATAGTACTGAGAGAAGGGTGAGAAAGGAAAGCAGAAGGAAGAGAAGCAGAAAATAGGAAAGCATGCATTAAAGATAAATACTTAGCTTTTGCTCTGTGCATCATTTTCCCTAGAACGCCTAGCAGAAGCTCCTGTTCTTTGTTTCCTATTCCACTTATATCCAGCAGCCCTCCTTCCCAGAACAAACGTCTTAGAAGGTCAGATTGGACAGCTGCTTGCCTTGCAAATAAAACAGTTTTAAAAAGCACGTGCTCCCACTAACCTGCCATATATATATCTACTTGAAAGTCAAGTCAAGTAATTATTAAAAAGGACTTAACAAACATACCTGCATATTGGTAAAACTTGTTTATCATATTGGAAATAGCCTTGTTTTAATAAAACCCTTTTATTTGCTTTAGTTCACATTCTCATTTCTTTTTAAAGTTAAAATATTTCTTTTGTGTCTTTAAATTATTTTGTGAGGATGGGAGAAATTAATTTGCTTTAATTTTTTTACAATAAAATTATTACTTATATTTATTTTTAAAAATTATAAAGGCCTTTAAAATAGATGATTTTTTTAAAAAAAAATCAGCATATAGATAATATCCGCTGTATTCAAAAAATGAATATTACACTGAGCATTTTATGTGCAGTGAAGATTTTTTACATACATTTGTCTTTTCAAATGGCTTAGCCTGTAAACTCTAGGAACACAAATTGAAGATGTTCTGAGTTTCCAATGGAGCATTCAGGTTTTGGGGTCAGGAATTAAACAACAAATGTCATACTTAGGGCTCCATATCCTGCTGACAGAGTGAATCCTGAGAGAATCCTTGCAATTGCTTCAAGCGTAAAGTAGGGTTTTCCCAACTCTATTTGTAGAAAGAACGTTCTAGGAAAAGACAACCTGCAGGATGAATAAGAAAACAAAGATAGAATTCTTGTTGGCATAAGAGAAGGCAAGTATTTTCCAGCATGGGTGTCTGCTTCCACATAAATATTTAAGTATGTAACTACTCACCCACATCTGAAAATGTTGGTTTGTGTGGTTTACCAAAGGCCAAGGTGGGATGGGTTAGGGAGGCAGGGTTAGTCTCTATTTCAGTTACCTAGATAGGGTTGCCTTTTATGCTGCCAAGAAGGTCCCTCCTGCCCCTTGCTGACCAGATTCATGTCAGCTGCCATTCAGGAGCAGCAGCAGTCCTCTTCCCCTCCCACCCAGAAAATCCCAAACTCAAACCTTCCCCCTCAGAAACCTCACAAAACCCAAAATAAACAACAAAACACAACAGCAACAGTAACAATCAAAGGGAAAACAAACAAAACAAAGAAAGTATCTATGGAGTTCAGTTTTACACAAAAGCATTTGTCTGGCAAGAAGAAGGTGGGAACAGAAGCAGGCTGGGGACAACCAGTAATCTTAGGAAAAGAATCCTAGGAACTCAACAAATGCCTCAGTAGGGAAAGAGTAGGTAAAGTCCCTGTATCTTCTCAGTCACCTACACAAAAAAAGAAGTACTTTTAGAGAATTACTTTAAATATGCACCTTTATATCTTGAATTTTCAGTTTAGTCCAGACACTCTGTCAGCAAGAGGAATCAAAATATGAAAATTAGAATAGAATAGAATATATAATGTCCACATTAAAATTCACGTTACTGTAGGACTAGCATACTTTTAGCTACAAGTCACCCATTTTCCCTCATAGAAGGAAAGTGCAGGTAGCCTATATTCAAAGAGCAGCGGCAGAATGCATTTTCTCTAATTCCCTCCATTATTTCACTGTTAGCTGGGGAAAACTGTTTGGCAGGATGTTAAGTGTCTGAAAGTAGGGTAGAAAAATTGTTTTGCATGCTGAAATCTGGCCAAAGAGTCCTTTTTTCCTCACTGCTCTCACTTTTTGTTGACTACCTCATGCATGCTATTTTATACCTGTATCTTCTCTGTATGATCACATTAATTACATTCCATCCATTCCACTTTGATATCTCATTAAAATCTTATAAATGATCATGCAGTGACCTTGAAGGACATGCATAATACATGAAAGTAAACCTGCAGTAAAATGTATTCTTTCACTCCTGACTGGCTACATCCCACATTTCTTTTTCCTATCCCCAATGACCCCAATATGGGGAGTTATGCTAGCTGAGCCAAGGTATGCAGTAGTGTGCAAATCCACTAACTCCATTAGCTTTCCCTACTGATGACAGCTGCAATATGTTAATGGCTTGTGTTTGGATGTGATGGCCCTGCTACTACTTAGGGCACTATGCTAATTACCATAAGATGGTGACAACAGGTGCAAGTGTCACTTCATATTATCATCATGTGTATGAGAAAAATAGCTAGCAGCACCAAAAGCAACTCAAGAAAATGTAAACTTTAGTCAGCAGCCTGTGATTCTCTGAAGAACTATTCTTTAATGCTTATGATTAAAGGATTTACAGACGGATATTGTTGCTTTTTCTGCAAGAACAGTAATTTTGAATTCATAGGGCTGTCTTCACAAGCTATTTAAAGTTATATCTCAACAACACACACTTATGTGGTAGTTCAAGTAAAATGTAGAAGTCCCACATTTATGAAGATTTCCTTACAGAATAAAAGTTTTACTAAGCCACATTTGCTGCAGTGAATACGTATTGGAACAGACATGATTTCCAGCTGAATGAAATCACTGTGTTTCACTGGCCTTGTGCTCGTAACATAGCTCTGCTCTATTGTCAGATTTGCTTATGTATATGTATACTTTTCTTCCTCCCTCTTTGTCACGGTTTAGTACATCCCTTTTTCTTGATAGACAGAAATTTACTGAAGCCCAGTGGTCGCCCTGCAGAAGGCTGAGCCAGCAAGATTGTTGCCATTTTACCCTTAACATAGTCTTACTATGGGAAGAGAAATTTAATGGAATGCATATGGACACACCTTAATCCTTTGTTAGAAACAAAAATATCTTCAGAGACAGCTTTATATGAAATAGTGAACACATATTCTATTTGACTAATTATTATTGAAATAAAAAGGGTTTTCACAAAAATCTTTTTACTATTGTTACGAACATTTGTTACTATTTTACCCTCCGAGAAGCTAGGATTAAACCTGAAAAGAGAGCTATTTTTGAATTTCTAAAAAAAATGAGTGAGTCCTGAGATTCTGTATGGAGCACTCTCAAAGCTCTTAGACCATGAAGGGTATGTTGAAGAAGAGACTTTCTTCCTAAAGGCTAAGCAGTGCAAATACAAAACTAAAATATAAATTGTCATCCAAAATAAATGCAAAACTGCATATTTGAAGAAAATTGCAATTTATACAGAAGGAAAAGAAGGATCATGGTTAATGTGTCTAAGCTGAAGAGCAGCACACTTTCTGCCAAACTTCAGAGATTCTGTTTATATATGCTATTGCATAGAACTGATGCTCAAGGGCCTCATGGACCTCCTTCTTTTCATAGCTGAGGCTCAGTGTGTGGACTCATGTGACCATATCTTTTTCTTTCACTGTAGACTTTCCACAGACAAAAATGAACACACAGGAGGAACAGAAATTTTTCTGTGGATCCCAGTGGATAAATTAAATGGCAGCAACTACAGACCTTGTGAGGTCTTGTTTTCAGTAGAAATATGAAATTTGTCAGCCTAAATAGTATTACTCTTATCAACAGGATAACATTCTCCACTGATACCTTGCCTTCCTACAAGGGTTTTTCTTGCAGTTTTTAAGTACTGGGGAAAGCAGCATCACATCTGATCTGAGAGGTGTATTTCCTCAGCCCAGAATATACTAATGCCATGTTGTGATCAGCTTGGTTATAACAGATAAAGCTACTGCTAGCTAAAACAGACAAAGGAAAAGGTCAATGATGATGAAATAAAAATAGTGGTGTAAATGCTTGAAGATTTGCACTTCATGGTACTCCATTCTCCTTAATGATTTTAAGGCTGTGGCAGAAACAGTGATGATGACTGATTTTGGTCTCTTTTATAACCACAGCCACGGAATATGTGAGTATTTTTAATAAATCCAGGTGATTAATTTGCTGTATTTGAGTTGAAATGCTTTTGTGTCTTCCTTTTTTTTAATTTAAAAGCAGTGATAGATTAGTAAAGATTAGAGAGGGATTAATAAACAACAACTAATTACACGTGAATTTCTGAAGATAGTCCTTAAGAATGGAAAAGTAAATGAAAAAGCAATAAATTTATCATTTTACGATTTTATGCCTTTACACATAGCAGTATCTGACTGACATTACACTTATTTGTTGGGCTTGAAGAAGTTCTGCTAAATGCAAGGGGATCTTGATTCATACTGTAAATTCTCAGAGCTCTAGAAACGGAGGAACAAAATTCAGTTCACCTGTCTGCATAAAGTCTAGCCAGTGTCACACAGAATTATAAGTGTTGCTTTATGCAACCTGCTCATATTTTCTTTCCCTGTACGTGCCACTGTCCTTTACATGATTGCTTTA
Source organism: Sylvia atricapilla (assembly GCF_009819655.1). Classification (NCBI taxonomy): domain Eukaryota; kingdom Metazoa; phylum Chordata; class Aves; order Passeriformes; family Sylviidae; genus Sylvia; species Sylvia atricapilla. The sequence continues at coordinate 66,805,132 of NC_089141.1, forward strand.
ATCATTCTTCCTTGTGCCCCGTCTCTCATTTGAGAATGCACATGTAAGATGGTTATCTTACACTAAAAAGTCTTATCTTCTTTCTGTATATACATGGCCTAAGAGGTGTATATATGGAGATGTAACGTTTCCACACAGACTAATGTGCTTCAGGCCAAGCTCAGTATATTCTATAGGGAGCCATATCCTAGTAGAAGAAATTACAAGGAATTTTCAGTGGAAAATGAAACTATTTTGATTTCCAGTGCACTTTTTAACCTCCCTAAATTGCCAGATTATGAAGGGATTCACATCCCTAAGACATGTACCTGTAGCTAAGATAGAAACCAAAAACCTCAGAGTTGAAGAGTTGAGTATATAAAGGGAGGACTGTCTCCTGAAAAAGCAGCTTACTCCATGCCACCATGTGTGACCCAAAAGTCTGATTTCTACATACAGGTGTATTTGAACATGTTAAGACAAACAATAAAAAGTCTTAATTTTTTCATGACAGTGAAGGTGTCCAGAAAAATCCCATGCTCTCCAAAAGTACATTATAAAACTATGAACTTATACCACAAAGTTAAAGAAGCTTCAGACTCTCCTCAGCAGCATGACCTGCTCCCTTGTCACATCAAGCTGCACTGATTATGCTGCTATGAAGTTCCTTTCCCAAGCTCCTCCATGCAGGCAATTACAGGTACTCTAGCAAATCCTAAAGGCCAGCCTTCACTTGGCTTAAACACACAAGCAGCCACACTGAAATCAACGACAAATTTGCCTAAATAAACCAAGGCCCAGAAATTCAACTCAAGACAAGCCTTCTCTGTATTCCATCTATGAAAGGTGATCATAGAAGGAATGTGCTATTCCTTGATAAATCACTTAACTCCTTATGCCAAATAATCTCAGCTACCACTTTTTACTTACTATTTCCATTTTTTTGCTGTCTACTGCAAATATACCATCTGTGAGAAAGTCCTTTGTTCATGCTTGGTATACACTCTGCAACCTTCTGGTCAATAACTCCTCTTGATCTTCTAATTAACTCTTAGAAATTTGCAATTTAAAAAAAATATAACTGTAAATCCCCCCCTTCCCAAAGCAGACATGTAAAAAATGTTGTTATTGTCACTCTGTTGAAGAACATTGTCTGAATTACATTCCCCCTGTTGAGACTTAGCCTGAATGAATTGTAACTGCAGTATGTCCAACTGTTTCTTAAATAATTCCCATTTTTTTTCTGCACCAGGTTTCCAGATGAGATCTGGCATCATTGCCATCAAGATCATTCAGTTGTTTATGTTACCACAAGCTATTCCTTCTACTTGAACTGAACGTGTAAGCAATTTATATTGTGGCATATAATGAAAACCTGTTAATCTTCCAGAAAAAATCCTTAATTTATATAGCTGGCTCCATCGAAACACCTTATAGTATTATAAGTTTTGTAAAACTTCCACCGAGCCAAAACTAATTTTGTTGCTTCATCTTTTTTTCCTGTATTTTGAATATGTGATCCCTAAATCAGCCCTGCTCTATTTATCAAGATGGGCTGATTTTCTAGCTCTGGGTGCCAAGTGTGTCTGATCATGAAGTTCAGTCAATAAACTGACTTCAGTAAGTAAGCAATTATGCATTGCCTCTGGAAACATGCTTCCCACCTTACAGGTTTTGCATACTTGTTATCCCAGTAAGTATCTGTGAAATTAAAATCCCCCATGATCAAAGTTTCAGGTTTTTTTATAAGTATCTCTTAGCTGTAAACATGTTGTTTGTTTCAGGTATTCTAAAACACAATTTACAAGGTAAAGTGTCTACAGTCACCACTGTAAGTTGTTTCTTTTAATCAAGCAGCTAGGTACCAGAAAAGTGAAACACTATTTTGCATATACACAGTTAAAATATACAAGCCACAAACAATAACGCTTCCTCTGAGCTCATGGTTTATTAAATGCAACAAAATTTAAATGACACAAGTTTTGTTCTACCCTATGAACAGCCAAGAAAGACCAAGCATGCCACCCTCTCATTTACTTAAACACTAAAAAAATTACCATCTCCAAACACTTTTTATTAGGGGTAGGATAAGTATTGTGCAAGGGTTTTAGAGTAACCAAACTAATTTGGAGCAATGAAATTGAGTGTACCATTCTAATATTAAAAAAAATCAAAACAAAACTTGAGCAAGAATTAACTAATACATATGTATTTGAAGATTGAAAAAAAAAGAGATTAAAAAAAGAGGCTATAGTTTTGAATTTGTCTGTGTTTCAATACAGTACTTTAATCTCCCAAATATCAACACATTAAACCAAAAAGTATAACTTGAGGTTGAAATATTTCCTTTTTTTTCCTTTCTTTACCTTGAACACAAAATTAGGACACTGAATTTGCAGAAAGTTATTTATAGTGGAGAAATACATACCAGAATATTTGAAATTTCTACCTGAATAAGTGTTGGCGGGTTGCTTATTTTGACTGTTTGTCACCTACCTAGTGCCTCACTGAGGCTTCAGGAAGCTACAAAGTAGGCCTAGATGTTAATTGAATAGACAGGCAAAATGATTATTTGCATTTTTCTCTAATCTTTCTTCTCCCACACTTTCCCTGCTACTTTCTTACTTGATTGCTGTGGAAAACACCATCATCCTACTTACTGTTCAAGCCCATAAACAAGTCTTCAGCTTGGATCTCTGCCTAGCTACTGTCATCTAAACTAATATATTTGAGATTCTATTTTTAAACAGCAGAAGATAAGTCCTTTCCTGCCCACTTACAAAGAAAAGCTTTTTATCACTTCATTTCTATATTGTTCCTACTTTTTGATCTCTGTCCTTGACAAACATAATGTTTCTTCACTTATATATTTGCTGCAGACAGCAAACCTACCTGGCATTTTTATCACATTTGGCTTGTTCCATAGGAATATTTTTCCAGTCACATCAATTTTAAAGCTTCCTCTTTTTACCAAGAAGATCCCTCACGTGTAGTGCCAGATGCTGCAGTAAATTCTCAGGTTAACAGTTTCACAACTTTTCCATGTTGCTGCTTAGAAGATCTCCCATTCTTGAAAAACTAAGTGTCCAATCTCCTTTAAATTCCTCACTAAAGTTCTCTCTGACCGCAAGTATCTCTGGAAAACAATGCAATTATTAGATCAAGGCTTCACTTGCCTTATCTTTTTTCTCCACATGCCCTCTGTATACCCTGTTTATCTCTCTCACTTTGCCTTGCTTGAGCTCTGTCTGCTCTTTGGAGCAAGGATCATGTCTTTGTTTATGGTCACCCGACCACAAAGTTCTGGTCACTTTGTGGCCCTATGGGGGAACAGCCCAGACAGAGACCATCAGGGGAAAACCCATGCTCCCTGCACACAACAGTGTGACCAGGGTACTCTGGGATGTCTCATCTGGAAGAAAATCTTTAGGCAGCTCTACTCAATCCACAGTGAATGTAATAGTAGTTGAAATGCCTAGATGACATACACATGGATACATTTAAGACTTTTCTGGTTTAAGAGAATCTGGAGCTGAATTTCACCTCTGTTGACTACTGCTGCTAAGCAGTATGTTGGTCTATCCTCTTCCCATGACATTTTGTTGAAAAAAAAGGAGCTGGAGATTCTAGTTCATCTTTTCTGCTAATCAAAACCCAACAACCTTTCCTCAGGCTCAGTTTGGCTCTGAATTTAAGCATTAGGTTTACACTAAGTATCTCTACTGTCTATGCAACAGTCACTCTTCCATGGTGAAAGTCCCCAGAGGCAGCAGTTTGTCAACCCTGCAGTTTCCTGCTGGACAAGGATCTGTGACAGGTGACTGACATGAGGGAAAGACTGTCAGCTTCTCTACCCAATTTTCTCTGCTACTTCTGGTAGAAGATGGCTTTTTCAGACAACTTGCCTTGCTGTTCACAAAGCTGTATCATCACTAACACTGAAATGATCAAAAAGACTGCTCTTGTGTCACTACAGCTATTTTTGGGAAAATTAGAAACAAAGACAAAAGGAGATGAAAGCTCCTGTGAAAATATCTTTGAAAAGCATTTAACTTAGATAAACCTGTCCGTTTTTCTTGCCAGTGGAAAAAAAGAACAATCCCTTTAAAGCCACAACCTCTGAACCACAGTCTCTGAAGAACACGCAGATAAAGCTGTTGAAGTTTTGATACAGTAGGAGAAAAAACCAAAAAGAGGGTTGATTTTGCCATCCTAGAAAGGATGTGTCTCTTGCCAAATTGTTTTTCTTGTACCAATCTCCGTTTGATATCTTACACAAGATGTTTGTTAAGACTTCTTTGTTAGACTTTTCTTCATTGTGCATTGAACAACTAGAGATGATGATGATGATGACAAAATTGACAAATCTGCAAATGGAGGAGATGAGGGAAGGGAAAATAGTATGAAGAGTTTAGGCCAATAAGGACTGAAACGAACTAGAGATGTTTTGGTGCTAGCAAGAAGGAGAGCTTCACAGAACAGATAAAGAATGGGATGTAATCAACTGTCAACAATTACTGCATCAAAAAAATTTCCATTCTGCTTCTAGGGGAAGCAAGTGGTACAAATGGAAGATGGAAAAAAAGAGTGGGTTTTGAGAAAATAAGTCAGTGTCCTTAATCAATTTGCAGTCTAAGGAGTAGCTTAAAAAATGGAAAATCTTAGTTACTTTGCTTTGGAAGTAGCCTGGTGGCTAGCTAGATTTGCAGGAGGTCATTCCTTTGGTTTCTCCAAAAAAACAAAAGAAAATACAGGTGTCAAAAGATATCATTTCATCTTCTTCCAGAAGCTGTGCTCTCTGAAGAGCCAGATAATGTGCTTCCAATATCTTCTGGTCAGCTTTGCATCACAGTAAGTTTGGAAACCCTTTGCCAAATTCACAGACCTATAGAAGTCCTTACACTAAAAGAAGGAAGCATCTGCTGCATTATGTAGCCACTTGCTATCCTGGTGGAACCAGCAGCGATACTATTAAGCAGCAATGATTAATCTTTTCACAGCAAGATTCCCCACAGTGAGAGCTAAGCAAGAGGCTGAAGAAATATGGAGGGGGTTTTTTTCCCATTACTTTGCTGTTCACCACAATAAGGTTTCTTTTCAAGTCTTTCAGCTCTCATTAAACATGTTTTTTGGGACTACAAAAAGCTTGAATAAATCAAGTTTATTTTGTGAATATTTTAACCTTCCATCAACCTTCCAGTATTTCTTTATTTCACTTCACCTCAGAAAACTTTTGAGAGAGAAAATATAAAAAATACACCATTTGCGCCTTCTTTTTCAAATCCACCCTCTTCTCTGATTTAACATAAAGGGATCTTATTAAAATTAGTTTAATGTCTTGGCCCGTGTATACAACACTTCCCTTATACATTCCATCTCACATGGAAATAGCAGTGGAATAAGAGCCTTCATGTACTCTATATAATACTGTCTCTTTCAAGGAGATGTCCTCGTTCCAGGAGCTATGCATTTCTCTTCTGTACTAGTTTCATTGAAGAGGTTTACTGTATCCTGACTGGCTTTATTTTTTCTAATACTGAAAAGAGAAAATTTTCTTTATATACTGAGGGAGTTCACTGGCTGTTTTGAACAGACACTCTAAGACTCCTCCATATTCTGTTACCATTGAGTTATTGAAAATACGAATTAATGCCACTGAAATCAAAAGATGTTTACGAGTATAAAACTGACATGAATCAGCTCAGGAACAAACTCGTGTCTGTAAGCTCAAATCATGTGTTTGGTTCAGATGTAATACTTAGCCAGAAGTAATATTTAAACTGCATCAAGATTAAGGAACTGATCCTGACATTTTTATACTCATGTTGAGAGCTTCTGTGTTGATGACTGATTCCAGGGTGAATATGTAAGTGTAGAGAATCAGCACATTGAACACATTATCTTTTAAATTCTGTTTACTTGTAACTCTTTCTTTGCCCTGGTGTCAGAGGCAAAAGCATTACTGTAGAGCCCAGGTCAGAATTACATGGACTGCCTCCAACAGTAAAATGGAACAAAATCAATAACAGCCCCCAGGAAGTTCAATAGCTAAAGGCTCCATCCTAGACTGTGTGTACACACTGTAACCAACTAGAGATTCTTTGGAGTATCTGAGATAAAAGTTTGGTGTGTAAGTTAGGCCATTAACGGCATAACACAGAAGTGAAATTATTTTGTCTTTCAGCTTTTCATCATATACATTTTTCAGTTGTAAACTTCATGATGTCATCACTTCCCTGGTTATAAAACATCTGAAATCCAGTTTCTTAGGGGTTTTTGAAATGTAGCACCTCTGTTTGCAGTCATGCAGTAAACATGTAAATGTACCATGAATTAGTGTGAATTGGTTGATTTCCTGGTGGAACCACAGATGAAGCTATTCATGGGGGAATATATGCACTCTCTTTGTAATGTGGGCTTAAAGTCCTACAACAGTTAACTCTATGTTTGCAGGATGTTTGCCTGCCCTGGCAGAGAGTGTGAGCTTCTACACCAGGAGAGACACAATATAGCTCTGTAATTTGAGAGCTATGGCTCACAGCAAATTGAGTCCCAGGCCTTCTGTCTGTGCATGGCACCTATCAGTAAGATAGACACAGACTTTCTGTTCTCTTTCATATGGTGATGAAGGGCAGCTGAGGGGCTCCTCTGTGCTGCTGCTGAGGCTGGAAATGACTAAGAAAAAGGCTGCACAACACCTTTGGAAGGAATGAGACAAGTTTGAAGTAAAAGGGTTGATCTGACAAGTACAAATCTGATAGCTGAAACTATCACACCGCTTTGGTACTAAAAAAGCAGGGGAGGAATAGGAGAAGAAAGATCAACTACTGCACTGCAGCAGTTTACCTGGGGCGGAGGAGATCTCTCTTCTAATTTGACCTAGTTTGTTCAACCTTAGCCCGCAGAAAGATAACAACAGATCTCAAATTACATAGCACTTACAGGTATTTTAAAAAGTGTTGAATGAACAGACTATCCCTTCCTCATTCATAGACTGCAAGTGAAAAAATTTCTGTTCCATAACTCAGCAGCTCTTTAACTAGTTGTTCAAACTATCTCCAGATGTCTTCTGCTCAAGACTCCATTAAGGACCAAATATCCTCCTTCTTTCTGTTGTGTTTCACTTAGGATACTTCATCGAGTCTAGAATGAATCTTTTAAAACTACTTCATTGTAACAGATGACAGAAGTAAGCACATTACTGACATTCAGCAATGACATTCTGTTCAGCAAATCTGGGACTGGGAGGCAGTGCCTAATACAAAGATAATTTAAAAAAAAATATATATCAAAGCTGTATTTTAAAATACAGTCTGCTCTTGAACTTTTTTCCAAAGTGCATTACAGACTTAATAAATGCTAAGAGGGTCTACTGTTTGACTGAGGGAGATAAATATAGCTTGAAAAATACTGGAGTATCATAATTTCTCCCAGAGTTGGAAATACTGCATTTGCATCTCATTGTAATCCATTCATTGGTTTATAGACCTCCAGTTCTCCAGGGAGCATCACAAATTCTGATGATCTCCCTGAGTGCTGGATTTTGCATTTGAATCTCTGATTTAGCTGAAAGATGTATTAAGAAACCTCATGTAGCCAGAGAGTTCCCTATTGGCTACACATCTGAGGAGGCTCAGGAGCACAAGTTATTCCAGCAAGGATATGGAATAAATTACACTCAGTAATTTGCCTCTAGATCAGCCTTTCTCCACACAGTGGAATAATGTATTCATCTGGACAAGCAGGCCCCATTTCAGGGAGTGTTTTATGCAGGGTATATATTTTACAAGAGAGCAGAATAGATCAAATATTTGGCATAGAGACTTACTTTTACAATCCCTCAAGAAAATAGCACTTATTTCAATTTGTGGAGGTTTGCACTGTCAACTGAAAAATTCATTTCTTAACTATCTCTGTGACACCAGTGCTTGGATTAATCACCTCTTCGAATAACTTTTCAAAGAACTTTGACTTTAAAGATAAACCCTAGATTATTGCAGACGGGAAAGGTATTCAGATCTCAGGATTTAATCTATTATGGGTAAGACACAAAGAATTTGATGGTTTGGTTTAGGTAGACATGACTACCCTGACAGTCATGGATAAATGTTTGAATTTTAAAATATGTTCTTCACTTACCACTTATACTCCTTCACCATAAGATTTTTTTCCCTTTTATATCACTATTTTTCTGCCTGAATGATAAGTCTGAGTTTCCTCAGTTCAGTAATGAGCCCATAGTAGGAACATCAAGCATCCCAGCTATCCCTTGCTGGTTATCCAGTGTTCCTGAAATCTTCCTGTGTTTAAAAACTTAAAGGCTCTAGCACTACAGAACATATACTGAATCCTGCAAATTTAAATACCCTGGATAACATTCAGTCAGTCTGATGAAAACCCCAGATACTTGATGGCCCAACAGAGATTAGAGTTATAACAAGCAACTTCTGATTTCAAAAGATTTTGGCTATTTTAAGGGCAACATACTGTTGTAGAAGAAAAAAAAATCTTCTAAGAATAGAAGACAGTAAAATAAGAAGTCCTCCTGGACCTTTCACAAACTGCAGACTTCACTCTGGAAATTCACACTTCTTTTTTTGACAAAAAGTCACTCTTTTTGTACTAATAGAACTCAATAGACCTTGGCAGGGCAAGGGAGAGACACTCTGATTTCTATGCACAAATGAAGTTGTCATGCCCAAGCATCCTGTCAGATGATGAGAAAATTAGTTCAGCTAAATCTCATCCTTCTGAAAATGTGCTCAGTCTCCAAGGTTTCACCCTTCACCAGTGCTGAATTGCTTGCCTGTATTTCCTGGTTATCTCCATGAAATGTCAAAATACTGCAAACAGCGCTGTTCGTACAGCATCTCTGGCAGCACCCAGCCCACAGAACGCTTGAAATGTGGTGCAAAATTTTGTTCACTTGGCATGAGAATTCCTGCCCTCTCTCAGGCCTTCTCTAACCAGATGTTCACATCATTCCTACTGACATTGGTGGGAATTGTGACAAACCCAGAGGAAAAGCCCATTAAAAACAAGTGGTGTTGTATAGCTTATAATATATGCTTCAGTCAAAAAAGGAGGAACTTGGCTTGTTACTTCATATAAGTCATTGGGAACTGGATAAAAGGGGGCTAAGAGAAATCTCTTACCTGGCTGAATTCTTGGTGTGAACGAACTTGTAGCATGGAGATCCAGAGGAGTTTCTGCAAAGTGTTGAATTCTTCAAGCATTAGAAATGTCGTAAAACACCTAAATTAGGTAAAACATATCTTCCTTTCCCTCTGAAGTCCCTGTGGAGAGGCATAACTTCAGAAAGTAAGCTCAGACTATTTACAGTCTAAAAGAAATGTAGAAGTCTTTCCTATTGCAATAATTGGAACAGGGATGTTCACAACATCCATGCTTCAGATTGTCTGGAGGTGATATTTCATTCTTACATTCTCTGTGTACTTCAGAACATTACCTTAACAAGCATATATATATATAATTTTTTTTTGTAAGAGAAAGATTTTTCTGCAAATAGAAATTTCTCTGATAAATTTAAATCAATGTAGTTCGGTGGTTTCTATATATGGATTCTATGTTAACAAAATATCTGTTAATGGATTTAATCTTTAGAATATTATACGAATTAACCTAAGTGTATAGAATTCCTTTGATTTATCAGAATCTTCAAGTGCTATTTTTACCTACTCATATATGTGAATGACTTTCAACCTTTAAAATATTACCTTATGCTTTATACATACAGCTGAGTTAGATAAAATACTTTCTCTCTAATATTTAGAGCTGAAGCTAATAAGTAAAATATGAATTTTCTTTTTTGGTTCTATCATTGTGAACAATTGGTTTATTTATTGCACTGTGGTTTTTTTTTCCTCCATCAGTAAAGAAGCATCCTAGAACAATATAAAGTGCAACATAGGAAAAAAACCCAGAACAGTATGGAAAATAGAAAAAGCATAATTTTTTTATCAAAATAGGTCATATCTACTCAGCCTGAGCAATTTCTTTCTCCGTGTTTTGTGGAACTCAAATGTATATATATCTATATTGCTAGCAAAAATTCAATTATTTTGAGGCACTAATAAGAAAATTTGATTGGACAGTTAATAAAATGAATTTTTGACTAATGACTGAGAAGCCATGTTTCAACTCCCTATGTGGATGTGATTTCATTAAATTATTGTAGACCTTTTCTGAAAATTCTTCCTTATAAACAGCCCAAGAATCAATCAGAATCCATTGAAAACTTTAAGTTACCAACTAATAATGGCAGAAATTTTTTCTTTTATATATGGACTAGAATGAGGGTCTGGAGAGGGCATTACAGATTAAAAAATAATGCCTACTTAATGAGATAACATTTTCCATAGAAATTTCTCCAACCATTTCTTTTTGAAACTTAAAATATATTGATGTTTTTATTTGAAAATTCTTCCCTGACAGAAAATTTGCCTTATCTCTTGAGAAATTATAATTGATATTAACTTTCAGTACTAAAAATGTATATTGGATGTTGCATCTGAATTTGTCTGTCTTCAGGTTCTTTTAACCTTCTCTTTGATCAGCTGGAATGACAAGTCTCCCTGATTTGTACACCAACTTTAAAGTGAATTTCTGCTCTGTAAGTGTACCCAGAGCCTTTTTCTGTTGTTGGTTTTCTTGTAGAGAAAAAGAGGATTTGGCTCAGAATTTTGGAAAGGTGTGTTCATTACAAGCTGGTCTTGTCCCTTCTTGGCCTCTCTTCAGATACCATGCTGCTTTTCTCTGAATTGTCAGACCTCATCTTTTTGCTCTGTGAGCCACAGTCATATCATATGGCTATCACAGTTGTAATCCAACGCTCCTTTTCAATCCCATTCTCTTTCCATAGGTAATTCTAGATCCCTGATCTTAATTACTCGGTCTTTTCTTTACTGTGTTTTTGTTCAACCCACTTTGGACAAAATTTCCTCTCCTGAGCTTCTTGCTGCAGCACCACTGTCTGCAAGTTGTCAGTTTTAGGTCTAAGAAATCTCCTCTTAGTGTTAGCTCATTTTCACCATTTCCTGATTACAGCTTCCTTATCTTGCCAGCACAAGTATCTGTCTATTCACCCCTTGGCTAAGTAGGTTTCAAATTACTCAAATTTTGGTCAGCTCGTCTCCCTGGCAGAGCTGGGAAGACTTCATATTCTAAAGCTGTGGCACCACTGGAGGTTCTAAAGGAGTAGGCCGCAAGTATTTATTTTCTAGCAAAGATATGCTAGTGATTGTTTGCTTTATATAATAGCTTCTACTTCTAGAAACAGCTGAACAGTTTTTTTGAGTTGTATTCCAGAATTTAGTCCTGAAGGTTTCAGGCCACTGTTAGAATTCAATGAATTGTTTAGGGACTGATAATAGTTCATTGTAACAGACAAGAATAATTTCTGATACTGCAGTGATATCAATTCTATCAATCCCACAGTACATAAGCCCAAAGCACCAAAGTAGATTATATATCATCCCAATCAGAAACACTTCAGCCATATGCTTTAAAGACCCATCTAACTCAAGACAGGTTTAAAAAAACTGTTGGCAATGCTTAGTTTCATCATCAATTACACACGTTTTGTTTCAGTCTCCAGCAAGGGAGTGTAACTGGTGTGTGAAAGTTTAAAGCTGGACCTTCATTAAGCATCTGGGGTAAAGTAATTGAAATGTCTGAGATTCATAATATGTCTGATGCGGGATTCTTTCCTTCTAACTTAAACCACTGAAAAAGATGTCTAGTGTAAGCTAATATTATAGCATCCATCAGTAATCAGCCGAGAGAGACAGCATCTAGTAATTCATCCTGTTTACCCTAGACACCTACCTGAGGAAGGATCAGGTCACCCTCTAGCAAACTACATTCAATCCACCAACTGCAGATGTAGCCCACGTAAGACTAAATGCCTATATTACAAGAGCTAATAAAGTGAGATGAATCATACTCTGAGAATATAAGAGGATAGATTTATGTTTATTCTTTATTGAAAGAGACTTTTTATAACACTGAGATATCTCTTTGATTTGTGACAATTACTGTAGTTTTAAATCCTATATTCTGAGGCAATTTCTGTATTAAAAGATATGTTATTCTGATGCTATAATTTAACAAAGGTATTTCATTTGCAAACGTTCTTTATCAAGGTATACAATTTCTCCCACTAAGGAATTCATATCTGCTAGATATTCAGCAGTAAAACTGCTGGGACTGAGGAAGTGGCATTTAGCTGGAAGAAATGAAATGTTGAGTATGCAAATGGGTCATGGATGTTCATTTGTTCTGAGCCTTGCAGGAAGTATGCCTTTATTCAATACTGCACATTCTTGGGAATGACCCAGAATATAATATTTGTGCATTTACTCATCTGTGCAAGTCAAGATTTCACCAAAGCATCAGAGAAGTTAAATTAGACAGAAGGATAACAGTAGATTATGAAAATCACAAAATTATTGGAAGAATGGCATGTCTTGACAATTCAGGGACAATTTTGTGTTGTTTTATGATGATAGCAACATGTAGCTATGAAAAATGCATTCATTTGTTCTCAGTGTGAGGTTAGTCTTGAAAAGCTGGAAGAGTCTTTATAAGTAAGGAAGGGACTAAAGTGTATGGGTGGTTGCCCCCTCTCTCTTTAAAGATTTGCAGATTTGCAGTCTGATTGACCGAGAGCGACTATCTAGGGGAGAAAACAGCACTCAAGTCCTACACTAGCATTAATTTTAAAATAGCTGTACAGCATTTCATATGAGGTATTCATCTACCTCTCCTTTAATTTTAGATGTTCATTATCATTTAAACCATTGACACTGATATGTGCACAAACACAAAGCATAATAATTTTGAAATATGTCATGTCAAATGTTTCTGTTTACAGACAGACATAATTCAACCAAAAGGACTTTTTTTTAACTTTGGAAAATGCTTACAAATTTCAGTATGCAGGTTTCTGCTGTTATTACAATATAGACTGCTGTATTTTTTATGTTACAGCACAGATCGGCAGGCACAATTTTGAATGCAGTCTCTTGAGATCAGAAATTTGAATTTATTTCAATATTTTGAGGTTAATGATACTTTTCTCTGCCCTTCTCTTTTGCATATCTAACTTGTGTTTTGATGGGCACAAAAAAGTCCCAAACTCCAGAGAACTGTTAAAATTATTCTAACCATTTTAGGAAAGGAAACTGGTTGTCAGTAGGTAAACGAAGAGGGTGGTTGTCATGAGATAATGATGGCTGCTGAAGGACCCATGGTCAGAGGTAACAACTGCAAAACACATAAACGCATAACAATTGACCTCACTGGCTGGAATGAAGGAAAATTATTAAAAACATTTCCGCCCAAACTCCTCATGATAGTTATATCTAATTCACCACGGAATACACTTTTAGATTTGTTTTAATGAAACAAAAATGTTCATTTCAAAGAGATAAGCACTTCAGATTCTAGAAATAATATATAAAGTGGTCATTTATTCCTCTAAATGCCTAGACTTTTGAACAGGTGATTCTGTATTGGAAAGGACATCATTTGCCTGTAATAGTCATCTAAGTGCCAAAGTATATTGTAATGCTCAACAGATATCAAAACTCCAAAAATGCTGACTACAGAGTTACTGAAAAATTGTTATTGAAGATGCAGAGTAATCCTACTTTGTTGGAGATGTAGAGAAAGGGCAGACATGCTATAAAGACAGAACCAATCTCTCATCTTATGAGACAAGCTCAGGTCCTAGCAGAGCTAGGCTGAGAAGCATCGTGGATACCTGGCATAAAGAACACTTTCATTCTCCAGTATAATCACACCAGCACTTACTGTCATGAAGATACAAGTAATGAATTAAAAGGCCATTTTTCTCAAGAAAATATGTTGATATTGTGAGTTTCAGAAACAAGTCCTAGAAGGTGGCATGTTCCACTGCAAACAGGAGTAAAATTCAAAAGTATATTTTTTTATACTTTAAGCCATAATTCCTTTTGAAGCAGAAGTCAGGGCAGAAGCAGATGGATGGTCTTGGTCATCACTCATTTTTACAGGTGAATTTCATCTGCTGAAGACAAACGTGGGTCTTAAAGGAAAGATGCTGTATATCTTTTCTTGGGAATGAACAGAACAATGGATTCAGGGTTATTATTGATATTTCAATTTGAATAAGCATTTCCATCAGTTGTCTTTTGTAAGAATATCATACCAATTAATCCTAGTGCTTAACTGCGTGAAAACTCCTAGTTCCTGTAAACACAATATTATAGAAAGTTACTTTTGAAAGAGGCAATATCAAGATTTTCTCTCAATAGTTAACTGCAGATACGGTTAAATCATTTTGGAGTAGCTATGTTTTCATGAGAAAATGCAAGTCCATGTACTGTGTGCTTCTGCAATTTGGTCCTGCAAAATGAGAGGAGAACCCATTTTGGCATTCCAGTACTTAAAAGGCAATTTGTAAAAGTTAGGTACAGCAACTTTTTACATGGGCAAATAGTGACAGGACAAGGGGGAATGCTTTTAAACTAGACAAGAAGAATTTTATATTAGATGTGAGGAAGAAATTCTTTGATCAGAGGGTGGTGAGGCACTGGAACAGGTTGCCTAGAGAAGTTCTAGATGCTCCATTCCTGGAAGTGTTCAAGGCCTGGCTGGATGGAGTACTGAGCAGCCTGATCTAGTGGGTGGCATGTCTCCTCATAGCGGGACGGAGTTGGAACTAGATCTTTAAGATCCCTTCCAATCCAAGCCTTTCTATGATTCAGTGATTCTTCTGATTATTTCTACCCGTAACAAGAAATTACTGTATCATAACATGGTCTCAACAGCAGTGTCTGTGTAAACAGTTTACAGTTCCTACTCAGTTATCTGTGGATAAGTCTCTTTTCTCAGTTCTGCACTGCAGAGCCCTTCACATGGTTTAGCCTCTAACCCAGTACAGCCTGTGTGCATAATTTTAATATTAAGCATACCTTGAGACACATTTAGACCCTCAGTCAATTAAGAATTGCATACGACTCTTTTGCTATGTCAAGCAGGGGCTGGAGTGCTTTGCCAAGCTAGGATCTAGGTATCTAGAGTGAAAAAAAGATGTATTCAGAAAGTTCTCCAAGGTAAGAGAGAAGAAATAACATGACAATTTTGTTCACATATGATACAATTGCTAAACTTGGCTTCCTGCAGATTTTCCTATACCTCTTCTTTCCTAAGAGTAATCCTTACTTCCTTCCCACATTTCCCCATCACTTCAAGAAACCTCCTGTTTCCCTGTTTGCAGCCTCTGCTCTCACAGCCTTGCACCCACATTCCTCTTACACACATGCACCAGAGCTTTTCCCTCTTACCCAGGAGGAATGCAGTAGAGTGCTGGGATGCTTAGAGTGATGACTGAGCAGACTGGATAAACTACATGCTAACTGAGCAGATCACCCCTGAATTCTGAGGGCTTTGACTGGAATCTCTTTCTAGCATAGAACTGGTCCCTTCTTTATAGTTACTCATTAACATGTCACTGTTGCTTCTTAATTGTCACAAAATTAAAAAGTGGCATAACAGCACTAGAAGATAAAAAACTTACCACAACTGAAAGGCTACTAAGATGGAAGACTGTTAGGATGCCATATTTACCTAAAGGCATCAGACTAAAAAATTGCTTATAGAAACTATTTCTTAGTTACTTCCAAAAAATTAAACTTTTATTACTTTTTTGCTCATGACAATACCAAGCTTGAATAAAACATGACAGAGATGCAGTGGACAAAGATAAATACTGTTGCACTGAAAACTAGAAAAGTTGCCTAGGAGACTTAGTGAGATGAATTCACCCTGATTCTCCATAGGCTTCCTGACATCACTCAGTTTTAGTGCACTAAAATTAATCACTGAAATTAACCACTGACACATGCCTACTACATCCATAGGTGCATCAATCTGGATTGTTTCCTCCTCACTTGGTATTATTTAAAGACTCTCTCACAGTCTGTTGTATCACCACTTGCATGGACTGTGGTTTAGTTCTCATTACCAAAAAAAACCAGGTGCAAAGCATACTTCAAAAGTACTTTTAAGTACAGATAAACAATAAATTGTCAATAAAAATAACTTATTAAACTTTAAAAAATTTAAATATCCTCCATAAGGGGATAGCATATGTTCAGAATTTACCTGAAAGATAGTTTAAAACTATGATACACTTAAGATGCAAGGATTAATATGAAAAAAAGAGAAAGATCTATGTAAATAGTTGCTAAGGCTGAATCTACTATGCATATCCAGAAAGTGATGTACAAGTCCAAAACTGCTGTCCTGATTGATTTTCTATATTACATTAAAATGTAATAACCACTTGTAAAAGATATTTTAATGACTTAAAAAAAGAAAAGAGAAATAAATCCACATATATTAACTGTCCAGTTTGCTGTACAGACTACAACAAAATAATCAGGAAGTGCAGTTTGTGTTGTAGTCTAGGATTAAGTACTCTCATTTGTGTAGCAGCTGAATTGACAAGTGATTTGTCTGGTCTGGTACTGAGGTAGCAGGTGCCTGCAGTAGGTATGTTTGCATCACCAGAAAAGTGGGCAAGTTTCTTCATCTGTCTTTTCCCTAGGGTCTAGGAAATTAATTTTAAACCCTGAGGAATCAAACCCCACCTTTCATTCTCATCAGTTGACACCAAGCAAGATGGTTGCTCTCACTGTATATGGCTGAGTGGACCAGAAAGTCCAACAGCAGGCCTTCTTCCCTACAGGTTTTGTCCTACTTTCCTCCACTTTGGTGCTTTTGGCTCCTTTTTTTCAGTTCAAGTTCCATTAATCCATTCTCTTTTCCTGGCTCACCACCAACATACACATTATCCATTTTTTCTTTGAACCATATTGAATGTCTCTTATCAAGCTCCATTGCAAATTTGTCCTTTTCTCTTTGAGGCCTTCCTAGAGACCTTGTTCCACCTTAACTGAATCCCCAGCCCATGGTCCCATGTGACTTTTCACCAGTTTTAATCTGTATCTCAAATCTTCCCCTTTTCCTGTCTTTACTTCTGTTTCTGCCAGAAATCATCGGCAACAAAAGTCACGACCTTCATTCCTCACCTTGGCGTACATTTCCATTTTCCTGCCCTTTTACAGAGGTTGCACTCTTTTCTGTGATGGACATTGATGTTTCTCTTTTGCTCTCTCCTCCAAATTCCATCCTCATGCCCCTGCTCTATTCCAGCTCCTCACATTCTTTGTTCCCACAGACAGCCTCTCTATTACTCTCCTCCTTACCTTCACACCCTATTTTGACTTTCACCTCATGGTCCAATATGCTTTAGATTCTTAGGTCTTAGAAGATGTCACCTTTGACCTTTTGTTCCTCTCCAAGTGCAGCCTTAACTCCCTGCTCTATTTCATTGTAAATTCATCAAATAACTTGTTTACAATGAGAATTGGTAATTCTTTTCCTCCCTTTTCAACCCATACCCTCTCCAACACAGTCTTTTTTCCCCCTACCCTTTGTGGAAACTGTTCTTGACAGTTTCACCCTCAAATCCTCTTCCAGGCCATTCTTGTTCTCTCTCTTTAGAGTGTCTACCATCTTTTACTCAGCTACCTGACCATCTTTTACTCAGCTATCTGGCCTTTTCTTTGTATAAGATTACCTGCTCCCTTCTCATGATATTGTCTTCTACTAGTCTTCCTTTTTCTTCATGCCTTTGTCACATCCTGTATAAATCCACATCAAATTTCTTCCCCACACAGGAAGGACTTATGAAATGGCTTCTCTTCTTTTACATTTGTATTATCCATATAAGAAAATTAATTACAAAGGTGTTCAAACACATACCTTCTTTAACTTAGACCATCTTTTTCACTTCAAAAGAAACTCTGATGAACTTCTAGTTGCTTGTGGACCCCTAGATTCTCTGCAAGTTAAAAAAGCTAAGCAAAGTCCTTAATTATTTTCTAACACATACTTCCTAATAGCACTTTTCTGGATCACCGGGTCACATTTTCATCTTCATTCAGCTGAAGAATAATATTTTTAAAAAATGAATGAATAACACATATTCTAACATTGCCTAAGTTTTGTAAGACTTTCAGCAAAACCTTTTCAAGACTAATTTGTCTACATCCTCTCATGCAGTGATTTCCTTCATACACACAAATACACACAGATCAAGTCCTTCATCACCTTCTATCTAGCTTAATGTAAGACTATTTTCTCCACCATTAATAAACACTGTTGTTGCTGTAGGATTGCTATAGGAAAGACCATCTGCCAGCTCAGTGTTTCCTAGTATTTTCTTTCCTTCTCCTCTTGTCTCTTTTTTTGCTTGGCACAGTAGCTGGAATAGCAATTTGTGAACAGTCTTCATTCTTTCCATATTTTGCTTTTTTCAATTTTCTATTGATTATTGGCCGCACAGCCAGTATCAAGACTTATTGCTCTTTTGTTCCCTTTTCAAACAAGCTTTTTTCCTCCCAAGCTGTCCTTCATGGTTGCCTTATCTGCAAATACAACTTTTTTTAAACAATTCTCCATTCCAGATTTCACTTATTTTCTGTGAAATTAAAAAAAAAAAAATCTTGAGAATGTAATTTAGCACTTCATTACTATAAATACCATGCTGCTGTTATAAATAAGCATTAAGCTGGCAGGCGTAGCTGAATTCCTCCATCTATGTCCATCTACCTGTGAGTATATACCGATTCCTGTTTTATGGTAAAATCGTATGCTCTTTAGGGCAAGGACCAGCTTTCTCCTGTGTGTTTGCACATTGGTTAATACAGTGATGTCCTGGTTCATGACTCCTACGTGGACAAGTAAATAATAATGATAATATCTCCACTCTTCTTTCTACAGAGCTCACCCACTGAGCTGACGGCTTAAATGAAACCCAGGGTGATTAATAATGCATTCTTTTACTGACTCTTACACGTTATTATTCTTGTCACCTGTCAGGATCCACTTTGAGGGAAATCTGTTGTTTTCTGATGAAAAAGGGAGTGAAAAAAAGACTATTTCTTTTGCCCATTTCTTTTGGAAAAAAACCTAAAAATGGGTGGCTCATAGTGACGATCATGGAAGAATTAACCCCCTCTCTTGGAAACTAGTCCCATAAATTGACAGAGTTTTGCAGGATTGTCACACTAATCCCCAAATATTATGTTAGAAATACAGTTTCAGCCTTATTCCAGCACTAATTAGGGCTTATTACTGCATGGACATTTGACTGCTGAAAGCTAAACCAAAAGACCACCAACCCATTTCACATAGGCTGTTGAACCATAAGTAGAAGATAATGAATTTTGGTTCCTACCAACCTGGGCCAGATTTGAAGCAATGACCTAGAGGTGAGAAATTCAACATCTCATTATCCTTCCCCTGAGTGAAATAGGTCTCAAATCATAGGATGAAAAGAAGGAGGGAAAAACCAGGCCTTCCTGGTGTGAGTTAAAGGTCTGCATGAACTTTGAATTTCATAGCTTTTTCTCAATCACTAATTTATTTCAACTTAAGTACACTTTAAAGTCTTTAAATGAGATGACTGAAAATCTCAATAACCAAAATGAAAAGATGTAAAAAAAATTCAAAAAGAAGGGGAGAGGCGTTGCTATCTCTTGCTGCTGTACACCCATCCCCCTTCGATTTTCCTTTGTCACAACAAACCCAATGAGAGAGATCAGATTAAATATGATTGCCTACTATTCTGCCTAGCTGACAGCTCACCTATGGTGCTTTCAAAAGTAAATGTTGTGGCTGGGTTTGTACAAGCTTCAAATGTCTATTTGACCTTTTAATGTTTTATTTGGTTTTTTTGATTTTTCCTTTAAAGTTTTTTAGCTGAGGAAAATTGCCAGCATAGTTAACTACACAAATGGAGCAATTTGCATATGGATGCTTTTGAAATCCTCAGCCTGATCTTCTCTATGGGTGGACTGATAGAAAAGTTATTGATGGATTGCACTGAAAAAAATGCACATTTCAGCTGTTAATAAATGGGTTTTAGAAAAAAAAATGCTAACAGATTGCCAACTGCTACCACAGAAATGATAGCTAAAGAATAAACATAATGCAATCTAATTCATTCTCACTAAACTTTGGACCTTTTGCTATAATTCTTCATGTAAAATTCTCAATTTTTTTTCCTTGACCGTTAATACTGATAATTATATCTGTATTTCTTAACAATATTATGAGTTGCCATTTCTGCATAGTAGTAGATTGAATTTATTCACCTTACGGATATATTATTATCACAGATAATAACTGCAGCATGATAATTATCATTAATTATTCATTTGGATTAAGAGGCAAATAGGCTTGCATTCAAGGGTCTTCCAGAGCAGTGTTCATTGTTCCAGGGCCCTGTGTGCCAGTGTGACTAATTCGTGCTCCTTTCAGTGCTACTGTTGACATCTGACCGGTCCCATATGTATTTATTTCAAAATATTATAAAAGGAATAAGTGCATCATTTCAGGACATAACCACTAAAATAGACATATGGTTCTTTTCTGCCCTCTGAGTGAGAATATGCAATTTTCTATTAGAAGAAATACTCAGAGTATCATTTCAATAGATCTGTATGTATGCCCTATCTTTGCCGTCCTGTGCCATCCTACTTAAGCTTATATAAGCCAATATATTTACATAATAGCTTTTAGCACAAATAATAACACGTGAAGCTGTACAATTTTTTGTTCACTGAACATAATATTTAGTCAAACTGATATTAATCCATTCTGAAGCTGAACTAGGTTTAATGTACAAAGATCTTCTACTGCAAGGTTAGAAAAATCCAAGGGAAGAAAAAATATTAGTAAGAAGGGGGGTATGGCTGATGAAAAAGGGACAATAAATAATATAAATGCTAATTCCTTTCCATGGCTTTCACCCAGTACTTATTAGCAAACCTCTCTCTCTCTCATTCCCTCTCTAATCTTTGCTTCATATCTAAAAAAATGTCTTGAAGGTAGTAACACGATCATCTGAGGACCAACATGACAGCTCCAATATTCACAGAGTGATAAATGTCAGTCTGGCTTTTATAGCTCTGAGGCTGCACTTATATATGCCCT
Organism: Sylvia atricapilla; assembly: GCF_009819655.1. NCBI lineage: Eukaryota > Metazoa > Chordata > Aves > Passeriformes > Sylviidae > Sylvia > Sylvia atricapilla. Next base: position 66,826,183 of record NC_089141.1, read on the forward strand.
CTGTGACTTACCATCTTTGCCTCCACAGATGATTCCTTTTTATTGTTAATATGTCAGCATGGCTCCAGTGCTATTCAATATGAATTGCTCTGTAATAGTCCGGAACTCTCCTTCTCTAACCAGTTTTAGTTTGTTCCACTGTTTCCAGGCTTAATTTTAAGGTCACGTCCCTAGTGTTCTGCAACAAAAGCAGCAGATTCCACGTGGACCAGTATGTTGTTTATCAGATGTAAACACAGGACAAGGAAAGAAGATGCAGAGACAGGGAAAGGAAATAGTGAAATTTTATCAATGCTGATGAAATATATTAGGACCGTGTCAGGTAAAGACTGCAAATTTCAACAGGGAAAAGAGTGACCATCAGGGAAGGTTTTTATTCTAATAGTAATCCATTTTTGCACTCATATGCATCACCAATATACTGTTGGCAGGGAGATGTATGTGGGGAAATACAGAGGTATCTACGTCAAAAGCGATAATATGCTTGCAGTTGTACCTTTCAAAATATGCACCAAGAAAACACCTAGAAATTAGAAAGAAAGAGAAGAAAGTAGAGTTTCCCAGCCTGCCTATATTAGACTGCCTGGATAGAGACAGATCCATTGTAAAACTGACAGTGAGTGAAATCTTCAGCCAGAACTTAAAAGCAGGGAAGATGAAAAAAACTGCTTGCTTTGAGGGGGTAATGCTAGCTGGGGACACAGGGTGAGTAGTCTGCAGAAAAAGGTCTATGACTTGTGTTTTGGAAACATCTAAAGACCAGCAACCAGAGTGGAGACATTGTCCCAGTGTTTCATGAGTCCTGGCATTGCAGAAGAATTCCTCTTCCAGCTACTAAGTAAAAGAGGTCAAATGACATTAATACATCAGGGCACAACTGACATGTTGAACTGGCAGAAAAAAATTGTGTTTTACTAATGAAGGGAATAGGAGCTTGATATCTGTGTTTAGCAAAGTTGTGATATTCAAGATTTCTTTTTCCAAACACCTGTTCATTCATAGAATAGAGAATAATAGGGAAGACTTTATTAATTCTTGACCACTTTTTAGGAAGCTCGGGAAAAGACTGGACAACAAAAGTGGCACAAAAGTATTTAGAATTAATTGTAAAGTGCAATATTATACAGCAATACATGACAACACCGCTTTGGTAAAAAACGTGCTGCTGTTGTCTGCAGATATCTTCCAGAAGATGTCCAAAGTATAGCTCCTTTCAGTATAACTTGTGGAGCTTGGTGTTAAATCCCAGCCAATGCCAGAAGGAAAAGAATGTTTTTTGTGAAGCCTCTTATTCCACACAGAACATTTAGGCCAAAATGGTATGAACTTGGAAGAAATGGGATTTGAGTTCATTATGTGATTTCATTCTTATAAATAAAGCAACAGCAGTTTTTAGCATTTGAGTTTGCCAAGAATACACAAATGGATGTGAAAACTTCAGTCTCTTTCTCTCATGTATTTTTTGGTTATAGTTCATTGTTTGTTACCAAAATACCTGAGTCCCTATAGTTCTTTCCTCCAATGATCCAAATTTATGGACCTTTCCTTCAGGGAGGTCTACTAAATCAGAATGATGGCATTACAAATAACTAAGTTTTCAAATGCTCATCATCATTGAAGGCTGTCTTTACTGCAGAGGATTTTAAATTTTTTTTTGTCACTATTTACTCAATTTTAAATCCCTTCTGAAAAGCAAGAAAATGTAGCTGTCTCTTTTATACTGACTTCCTCATCAGCAATTTCCAGAAAACAAAATATTTTGTGCTTTAAGAAAAAAAGAATTTTCGTCCCAATTATTATAACCCAGATAATTTCATTCCTTAAAAAATGAACAGCTAAACTAGAGTTATTAATGGAAGCAGTTAATTATCTTAATTAGCAAGTTCTAGAACAAGTTTTATAAAATCAATTATTTTTTCATCTGTTAGAATGTCAGAGCATTTTACTCTGAGTTTCTGAGAAGTCTGGTAGTACTACTATGTAACCCTCCTCAAAACAGGAGTGATTTTATTTCAAAGGTTGGCATAAGTGTCATAATTACATACAGTATTTGTATGAGAAAACAAAGTAGATCAAAGAGGGTGACAGAGAAGAGACAAACAGCCGCAGCAACAGAGATTTCATGCTTAGAAAAGGAGCCAAAATAAACTATATTTGATCTCTGTTAACATTGTTATAATTTCACCATGAATAATCTCTGGCTCTGGTGTATTACTTCTAATCCTCCTCAGGTACTGGGCTGTCTGCAAAAGCCACTTCTGCCTGATGCTGTCATCATTCTGTTCTGCTGCTGCAGCACCGAACGTGTGGCAGGCAAATGCACTCTTGATCTCTCTGAGGATAATTTTAGTCATATCTAAGTTGGCAGGACATGAGTGAACTAGAACAGATGAATAACAAACTGGGAGTGACTGGACATAATTGAATATGGAATTTTCCACATTGGCAAGCAGAGACAAAAAAAGTCGCCAAAAGCTGACTATATTCCAAAGTTACAAATACTGACATTTTGAGTAGTCTTCTGCACAAGATTGCATCATAATGTTATTATATTTTTTCTCCTTATTTTCTGATCAAGCCTATTAGAAGAGGTTGCATGACTGTTAGGTTGGGTTGGGGTTTTTTGCAATTTATTTATGGAAAGATATTTTTACAGGCTAACCCAGTTAGGCTTGACAGCTTGTTTACAATAGGACCCAGAAGACACATTACTCTATGCACAACAATATAAAAATACATTTGAGATGCACACTTATGCTCATAATATTTGTTAAATGTCTGAAGTGCACAGCGATCATCTATCCAGAATGATCTAACTCTATTTAAATATTATCAAGGTAGAGAGATTGTTTAGTTTGATAAGATGAGAATGACACATTACCATAATTAGCATTTAGTGTTTTAGAAAAATTGCATAACATAGTTACTTTCTTAAAACTTAATAACAGTCTGATACAAGAGGTTTAAACATCACAAAATCTAAACCATGTTTTATCTCTGTTTGCATATTTTCAATCTGGGCAACCAGACTTCCTTGAAATCAAGTTACATAATTGGCCTTTTTCTTAACTGAACCTGTATCTACCTTATAGATTAGTGTGGACAAGTAGGAACGGACTTAGAGATCAAAACAATTCTTGCTGAGAACCTGAAATTCACTTCATATTCACGGTGGGAAAGGAGCTTGCATTGGTCCTGGGATGCACAATACAAGATCTACTCGTGAGTTTCTTCTCTCTGAAAGAATCTCATGTGTATACCCCATGGCTGCTTTGAGATATCGATCTAATCACTAGGGAATCACTCCAAAAGAGATCCCCTGAGTGTGGCAAAAGGGCTGACAGAAACCAGGACTCTGAGTAATTAATGACATCTTTCAGTAAAATTATACTCCCAAATCCAAAAAGAGTCAATACAGACAAATAAAGGCTCAGACAGTCTGCCCTCCATCTGGAAGCTCAGGACAGATCTGAAAGCAGTATTCATTTTGTATTTTCTTATGCCAAATCAAGACGTCCTTTAAAATAACTAAAACTATAGGTATTTGTTAATATTTTGCTTTAGATGTCTTCATTTTAAGACTACAGTGTAGTTTCACGGGTGAATCTGCTGCCCCATTCAGGTTATTAACATTGTGAAGCACTAAGACACTCAGTAGCAGTTGCAAAATGCATCGCTTCTCGGCCTTGTTTGCTGCTGCCTTAGAATACAGCAGTAGAGAAAATATCTCAAAGTTTGTTCTGTAATTAAAAAAGGATTGTCCATTGCCAGAACACAGAGCTATGCTGGAAGTTCATTTTTCTCCATCTGTGCAGCATGAAACTTTAATTGTGAAACAGCTTTAAAATGTCCTGTGGCATAACCTGAAAGGAAATGAGCTAAAGTGTGGGATGGAGAGCATTTACACATAACTTTAGAATGTGCCCCTGGCCTCCAAGAGTGATGGCTGCATTAGAGATGATAGGTTAGAAAAAGCTGTTAGTCTTCCTCGTATTTCCTAATCAAGCTTTAGTTCCCACTTCTTTTCAGAAGAATACTGCTCTTTCCAAACTATTTGATAGTGCTTCTCCTATTCCTATTGCTGCTTAGTTCCCTTTATCCTCAGGAATGACTGTTGTTTAATATAATTAAGCAGAAAAATTCCAAGGGATTTGTTTTGGGGCTCAGGTGCTCAGTGCATAACTATTCCATCTATTTTATCATGGATTGTAGTCCTCTCTTTTGTGATCACTTTCTGCCGATATTTATGGATTTAATGCATCCTGGCAAAAATATCTCAAAGAATAGACTTGCATGGTACTTACCTGAATATCCATGGAAGAGGAATTTAAGGGTAGCACAGCTTTGAAATTCAGACCTTTACATACTTGTTCTGTCAGGGCAAAAATATTGTGAATTAAATCACAATGATTTCAGGCTTCAGTTGAAAAAACACCAGTACTCAGGTGCATAACCAGCTGGCTTGATGTGAACAGGGAACATCTCCAGGTGCTCCCGAGTTGCACACCTTTGTGGAGGCACTATTGAGGGCTCCCACAGCTTCACAAGGTCCTGGAGCTCTGTACACACACACTTGTCAGCACCCACAACCAATTGCAGGGTGTTTTGTGTCATGTTGAGACTCTCTATACCTAGGGATGGGAGAGCAGGGTTTGAGTTCCACATTGCCACAGCCCACCTGCTTTCTGTCCTAAAACGGTGCCTATCCAGAGAGCACTCAGCTGTCACTGCAAAGCACTGAGCTGTGTAGGCACGAACTGCAAGCCACCAGATTTTCACAGGATATTGCACATGATTTTTCTAGCCACAAGTTAAGTTGTCTCTAAACAATCAGCACCCAAAGAATCCCTGGTTATTTTGTATTATGAGAACGTTCTTAGTGATGAGTTCATAGTGTTTAAAAGTTCATTAGAAAATTCACTGAATAATTAAGGAAATAGTGATCTCTTTGTGGCTATTTCATGAGCAGAAAGAAAGGTTAAATTCATGGGATAAATTATTCATTGTGAGTTATTCACTCAGCTTTAATAGTTTGTAATTCTGTAAAGAGCTTTGCTTAAGAAATGCACTATATAAATCAATCAATAGCCCTAATAATATGCAAGAAGGATTTTCCTTTTGTGATCTGCTTTTCAATAAATTGTACCCCCTCGACACTTCAACTACCATCATATGACCATTCTTCTCGGCTCCACTGGCTCAGCCTGTCTATCACTGGGCCACAGACACCCAGCCTCCTTCCTCCTCACAGCAGCTTAACTCATTTCACTTAAGGGTCTGTCAGTGTCTTCATGTACTTTTAGCTTCTTCTTTATATATTTATTTTGTTAAGAACTCAAGCAAACACAGTTGCACATACACTCACACCTCGGTGTTTTGTTACAACTTTGTTTGCTCACATCACCAATATCTTGGAAACTGAAAATCATGGCACAGGCTTCATGCTCCAGAATCAGCTTCTCTGCAGCCATATGGTAGAGATGTTGAAACAACCTGCATCTAGAGCCCCTCCAAATTCTTTAGTCATGCCTGCAGTGCTTGAGGGATTGATGGTTGCAGGAGATAGAGCTAGGTCTGAGTAAAGCTGCAGCAACACATGCTTCAGGGAATGGCATCTGCTTGACAAAGTGCCTGGGTGATCTGTTGGCTTGTCCTGCCCACGTTGGAGTATTTGCAGTCACAGCCTTAGTCACCCTAAGCAGTATCCATCCAGTCAAGTTTAAAGGGAGTGTGAGTATGTATACACACATCAAATCACAGCACAGCCATACCCTTAGGCACAAACAGTTTTACTGCTCTGGGCAGCCTATTTACTTCCTCTGTCCTCTGCTCCAGCCCTTACTAATTCACAGCAGCCTGACACTACAGCTCCTGAAATGAATGTCAAAACTCCCATTAACCAGCGTGGGCAGAAGTCCAGCCCCTCTGACTTTCTATTAGTGTTCAACCCCTGTCAGATACAGATCCTTTATAATTTTCATCTCCTTTTTCCTCCCAGTGTAATCCTCATAGGATCTTTCAGATACCTCCTTTGTGGCAGTCAGATCATCTTTTTTTTTCCATACAGAGGTCATTTGAAGTCAGCAGGACTGAGAAATACGCACCCTCTGAGGCTGAGGTGTTTGCTGATGGAAAAATTTCTGGAAAGCAAAGTTAACAATACTTTTGTGTCCCATTTTCAACTCCTCTCATATTTCCTTTTGGTGTAATTGGTGCAACTTGACACTCTGGTCATCCTAAATTTGGCTACATGGGAATGTTTTTTTCTTCTCCAGGGGAGGAAACTCAATACTGAGGCACAGGAATAGGTTCCCCAGAGAAGCTGTGGGTGTCCCATCCCTGGAATTCTCCAAGGCTGAGTTGGATGGGGTTGTGAGCCACCTGGTCTAACTGGTGGCATTCCTCTCTCTGGCAGAGAAGGGGTGATCTTTAATGTCCCATACAACCCAAGCCTTTCTATGTTTATATGATTAATAGGCACATACTTATCTTTTCCCAGTTAATTGTTTTTCTCTTCAGCTGCCTAAAGTAAAATTTACTTTTTATGACTGGAATTAAACCATTAATTCTTCAATAAAACCTCTCAAAAATTATGAATTTTGACATACTTTAGATTTTTTTTAGAGTATAATCTGATATATTGAATCCAACAGGTTGGATTAGTTGTATGGAAAATATCAAATACTTATTGACTATTTAAGTATTTATTTGATTATTATAAAAATTCCTCTTGGGGCACATTTCAACCCTAATATTATTGATTCCAAACATACTCAAAAAGTGCAAAGACAGTTGAGACATGTAGCTAACTCATTCTCTCTGTGTCACTATTTCAGTTTGAATAAATTTTCTTTTACTGTCTATATATGACCTGCATCAAGTAACTCAGATGAGAACCTTTAAAACTTTCCTGTGGTCCCTCTAACAAATCTCCTGCAGAGTTTGACCACATATCTCAGTTTTTTGAAACCTGTTGGCTACTTATCCTTTTTTATTGACTAAGAATCTCAAACTGATTTTCAGTGGCTTATACTTTCATTTTCTGAGCATCCAGTTTGAAGTTTCTCAGTCCAATTTTTGGGAGGACAGAGCAGCAACCCTTCATACTGCACAATGTTCAAACTCCGAATAAAACATAGATGTTGGACTCCCAAATTGTTGGAAGAAGGATTGAAGTAGCATGGGAGAAGTAAAGAGTTAGATTTACTTCTTGACCTATAGGGAAACGAGAAAATTTAAAAGGAATGGTCAAATAATTAACACTGTCTATCCCATACAATAAATGAGGATGGCATTCTGGGGAATAAAATTAGGTTACAGATCATACTACTATAGACTGTACCATAAGGTGTCTCCACCAGAGGGACAGATAGATTTCATGTGCATAAGTAACATTAACTGTGTTTCCCCTTGAAATTTTTCGGTTGTGATGCCATTCTTTGTCTATAAACCTCTCATGCTAATATTTGCCCTGTCTAATATTTATTTGATTATTTCTTTAAGGCAGATCCTTGTGTTCAGTCCTCTAAGAAAGAAATAAATAAAATGACCCATTTTTGTTCTGTCTCAGCAGCCTATGAAACAGGCAGGTAGAAAAGGTAATGGGTCCTTTTCAAAGTACAAACAGAAAGAGTAGTCAGGGAGGTAGATGTATTGCTAGTGAGGGAACAAATCTGACCCCAGAGAATCTGAGTTTAACCTTTTAAGCATTCCTCCTACTGATATTTGTGAACGCTACCATGAAGAGTGGTTCTCTGCATATTTGTACCATTCCTGTATTATATATAGTTTTAATACCCCACAAGATAGGAGTGCTGAACCATGTCTCGTATTTTATTGTTCTACTAAACCATTATGAATTAAGTATGACAGATGCTCTCCTTTTCTAACTACAGAAGTTTTTTTCCCATCTCAGTCACAGAGCATTTCCATTAAAAGCTCAAGACCCCATCTCTAACCCTGGCAATACCTTCTCCTCATGATTAATTATTTTACACATTCTGTAGTCCATTAGGGAAGTGTCTCATGGCCTCGGGACATGAATATCTGGCCTTTATATGCATTATTTTGTCAAACCCTTTTTCTTCTTTATCTTTTGTAGTGAGATAGAAAACAGTATATTACTTTGGTTTTTCATTGCCACGTTTGTTTCATCTATTTATAATTAATATTTTTCATAAAAGACATTAACTTGCACTTTCAATAATCTTTTTTTTTTTTTTTGGTAAAGATTCAAATATCCAAAGATAAATCTTATAAAATATCAGGTAGTTCCAGAAATATATGTAAGATCAATGAAGTCAGTAGAAATATACGTATCTCTTATTAGAAGACTGGATCAAATATTAGTTTCGTAATGATAGTGTAAACTAAAACAAAAAGTGTAGATATTGAGATCAATAGCAGCATAATGGAGAACAGCACTGTGCTCCCACTTTGTGCTGCTGATGTTCAATGGTCCATTGCCTTCAATTTGGGTAGTTCTTGTGGGAAAAAAAAGGATGCAACTGAACTTTGTCTGTTGCGGTAATAGTAAACTCTGCCAAAATACTTTCTTACCTTCTTGTACTTCAGATACAAAATAGTAATCTCTTAGTTAAGGGAAGCACGGGGAGAATTCTAAGATATTTCTTGTGGTGTTCAGTATGCTGCCACATACCAAAACGGAGAAAGCAAATATAAATCTGGCTGCACTGGAAAACCCTGCCAGAACTCCTTACGTTTTCAAAACAATCCAGTTTCCACCCAAGACACTGGCACGAAGACGGTCATAAATCTTACTTAACTGGTAAGTTAATGTCACAAAATCTTACTTAACTTCACACATTAGAAGATCATACCTTTCTTTTCTCTAAGATCTTAGAAGTCAGACCACTGTTTAAATCAGAAATCAATTAGGGTTATTAATGATACCAGGGAATCCTAAAATGTATGATTTATGAGAGATTTGATTTTATGATTTTGGCATTGGGTTTTCACATCTGTTGTAAAGCACCTCATTGATCTGAATAACTGCAATAAACAGTGAATATAGAAAATATGTATTGGAAGTTTCAATGTTGATACTGACTTAATCATCACTCCCCTCCCCCCACAAAAATAAACAAACTTAAACCTGAAAGCTTTGGACTTATTTTTTGACCTTTATATCAAGCTACACTTGTCAGATGTTATGGATATCAAACTTCACAACTCAGGATGTTTTCATTTCCAGTGGAGTTAGTGAGAGCTGAGGCAACTACACCACATAAGATGACTGAATATGAAAATTTTGGTCTTTCCCCATATGAAGCTAAGGTGATTATACACCTCATTTTGAGCACTTATCTAGGTGCCTAAATTTAGGTGGAATGAATGCAGCTTTCAACCACATTACTTAATTTTCTTTACTTTATGTTCTACAACTTGATCTTACTAAATTCCTTTTTGCAGGAGAGATTAAGAACCTGCCCACTGGAAAAAAACCTGTAGACCATATTTAAAACTCCCCGCATAAGTTCTTCTCCGTCTTGTCCCCACAAAACTCTTCTAATGAATTCTTGTGCTGTAATACATGGAGAGAACATCTGAACAAAAATAACAAAAATAACAACAAGAACAACAATAAATCAAATTCATTCCCACATCTTCATCCTCTCCCATTCTAAATTACTCCCTTGGTCAGATTTTTAATATTTTGATCAGTTTGTTTTCAAAGGGAAATTTATCTAAGTCCAAGTATCTATTAAGTAAATTTCAAATCTGAGTGAGTCACATTGCTTAGCAGAGAGGTGACAAGAAGTATATACTTTTAGACTGAGATTCAGCTGGCTTGTTCCTGAGATGTACATTAGGATGAGATAAATCATGATCTGTAAGTGACAACGTCTCTTCATTGACCTCTCTGGGAGTGTAACTGCTACTTTAAATGTAAATGTAAGAGTCATCTACTTTTGGTTGGTCACAACACACAGGCAAGCGATTTTTTCCTGAATTCTGGGTGCATCTACCAAATAATTCCATTTTGGGATTTATTTATATCAAAACTTGAGTTTTCTGGTTTATGTCTACTAGAGCAAATGGGAAATAAAAAAAAAATTGTTTCCAATGGCAATTCTGACATTCGTTCCACCAAACAGGAATGAAAAGGTAAAACACTGACTTTCCTTATGAAAATAAAGTTCTTTAACAATGATGTGCGGCCCATCACATTTTTTCTCTAATTGATATGCAATTTTACTATAATATTTTAAATTTCTTAATAGAATATAAAATTAAAACTTCTGCCTTAAATATCAAATAAAGAAGTGGAAATAAGTCATTACATCTTGATTCAAAAAACTTATGGTAGATATCTAGTGTAGGACAGGTGTATCACACCCTCAGCATGCTGCGTCCTCTCCATGAGGTACAGGGGATGAGTTCACATTCAGATATGTGAAACAGAGCCAGCTCCCCACGGTTATAACTATAGTTCCTGTCCCAGAGCATGCTCTGGAGATTGACCCTGCCAGCTGTTTCTGTCCCACGACATGCAACATGGCAACGCTTCCCAGCCTGTACTTGTGTCTCACCAGGCTTGCAGGCAAGGACTTTCAGAATCAGAGGCACTCACTGAAAACATTAGTGATAGATGCATGCCACAGTGTGGGTGGCTGGTGGATTGTTGCAACTTTCCTGAAGTGTCCCCAGGCACTCCAGGAAAGAGCACTCCACCAGGCACACAACCAACACTACCCTCACACACAGCAGCTGATTAACTACCACAGTAGAGACAGGAAGGGTCTTTGTGTGGATTCCCAGTGTTGGTTTACTTCCTCTACACACCAGAAGGGCACAGGGACAAAGACAACAACAGTTAGAGGGCCCAGGCTTATAGGTGGGTAGAAGGGGGTGGAGCCAATGGTGACAACCAATCACTGAGAGGTGTGGGTGGGAGAAGGGAGTACAAGGACCAATAGTAAAACACAAGGTTAAACAGACAGAGGTACAAACCAATGGGGCTACAAGGAACAACGAACCTACTAGAAACCTGACCATATATGGTCAGCCAGGGGTGTTACAGCAATGGGCCAACGCGGGGTGTGGCACTGGGGCCTGTCAGTCCTGTCAGCGGGTCCATAGGAGAGGGTAGGGTCTGGGGGACATTCCTCCAAGGCATAGCCCCAGGAAGTCCCCTAGCGGGTCCACAGAGGCCTGTTGTTGTTGGCTCAAAGTGGGCAGTATTTGAGCCTCCTGTGACAGGGCTGTAGAGAGAGGTAATAACTTCAGGCCATTCTGCTTGCTCAAACAATTGTCCTCTATAATTTTCCTTTTGGAGAAGATTCTCTTTGCTTTCTATTCTTTATCCTTTCTTGCTTTCTCTTCCACTCTTTTTATTGCTGCCCTCTCTCTCACATCACATCAATGCCACAGAAATCTTCTGAATTTCATGCAAATCAGGACACAGCATTTGTACTTGGTTGAGCAAAACCAGTAGATGCAATTCAAGTGTCTTTCTTGGTTAGGTAAATTGTTGATCCCCAGATACAGTGTGTTCTGGAAAGGTAAATGCTATGCCAGCTTGTAAAAAAAAAAAAAAAAAAAAAAAAAAAAAAAAAAAAAAAAAAAGAAAAAGAGAGAAAAGGCTTTCCTTTTTCCTGAAGGCCATGTTTTTACAGTCTGTAGTCACCACTGACTGCAGCGTGGACTGTGTACACCACATGTCTGAAAACTGAGCCAGTACAGTTTTAGTTTCCATTCTGGAGTCAGTCAAGAAGCTAAATGTGTTCTTGACTAGCTCAGAGACACTCCTGGGCCTTTGTTACAGCATTTGATATTGAATCTGGAGCTGTTAATTAATACATTTTAAAGACATGTTAAGTCTTATTTATAGCAGATGTAGCACTGCAAGTGATCTTCCATTCCACTCCAGCTCCCCTTCATTCTCTGAACACCTACAATAAATTTTCATTTTAAAAATATTTTCACTTTAATTTGAGTTTTCAGATATTTGCTCAGTATTGTTTATTTTTCCTTTTTATTTCTTTTTCCATCACAGAAAGGTACATAAGTGATTAGTTTATACAAATTTCAGAGGGATTTTTTTTTAAAGATCATAGACCTATAGGGAATATGTACCCTTAAAATGTATCACAGATTTACACTGAAAGATGCTCCATAAAAGAATGACACCACAAGTTACATCAAACAAGCAAACATTTGTTATGGGGACAGTAAAATTTACTTTTCACGAAAGGAGCCTACAGAAATAATGCCTTCAATTCTATTTCCCAGAATGCTTCTTAAGTATGTTAATAAAGTCTTTATTGTGTCTGCTTATAAAAGTCGCCACCATTTCCCATTAGAAAGTCTCTGTTTATTCATCAAACATTTACTGACAGTGACTGCTGGGAGCAGGCTCAGATTTCCACTCCATTACACGTTTGTGGCATAAAACACATTAATTATAGATATATTACAATATTCAACTCATTGAGGAAAAATTAGATGATCAAGGCTCATTTTCCTTGACAATAAGCAAGTTAATGAAAATACTAATTACCTGATGATGAAGTGGAGCCTTCAGGATTGAACGCTTAGCATCTGTAGAAGAGCTCTGTGAATCTAGCACAGAATATTAAAGCCAGAAGCACTGGAAGTCTAAAGAGTGGTTCATGAGGTCATCATGTGCCCTTTAATCACAGGACAGGGTAGTTAGTTAATAATATAAACTTTTATATGAGGCTTTGAAGGATGTCATGAAAAGCCATATAAGCATAGTGTTCATTTAAAGCTATTTATTTTAGTGAACTGGTGGGTTTTGAATTAGTAGATATATTGTCAACTTTTTTAAAGGAATGGTGGAACCTAGCAATGATGAATTTCTGTATACAGAGGTATGTGAATGCTGGAATGGAAAAGAATAAGATGCAGCCACATGCCTTCATTTTCTCTGGTTTCAGGAAAAAAAAATCATAATCAAAGTTAATGCATATGAAGTTAAACCATTTCAAATTCAGGAAATTTCTTGTTACTTATTTATCTTTGTTGCAACCAATTCTGCTTTTGTACTTATATAATTCTTCTTACCATTTCCACATTAATCTGTGAATTGGAATCACTAAACTGATGATGTCATTCTTTGGTTTCTTTCCAAGATCAATTTTACTTCTCATCTGCTTTTGAAATTTTACCATAAAAATTGGAAACTGTTAGGAGTAGGAAGTTTCCTTCACTCTGGACTGTTTACACTCTCTGTTAAAGACAGAAGTATCATTGGTTTATTCAGCTTAGATAATTTTTTCCTCAATTATTGTGTTTGACAACAACTTTTTAGCAATTACAGATTGCTAAATGAGATTTTCTTGAGCTGGCCAATAGTAAAAAATTACAAAATATTCCCAAAATATTGTTTATTTTCTGAAGATGGCAATGTTCATGTTAAATTAACAAATTGCCTTCTTAAGTTTTCTGCAAGCACCAACAGCAGCACCTGATCAAATGGCATTATTATCTTCTAGCTGCCCTAAAACCCTGTTGTAAGTCATGGATAAAAATATCTTTAATGTGATTTATTCTAATGGCACCTGTTATTGTAATATAGTGTTTTTCTTATTAAAACATAAAACTTTGTAAACCTCACTGCCTCCTTCCTCCTTCCACTGGGGTGATCACAGAATCATAGAATCATAGAATCATAATCATAGAATCATAGAATGGCATGGGTTGGAAGAATCTGAAAGATCATCTAGTTCCTACTCTTCCACCATGTGAAGGGTCACCTCCCGCTCAAGTTGCCCAGAGCCCCATCCAACCTGGCCTTGAACACTTCTAGGGATAAGACACCCACAGCTTCTCTGAGCAACCCATTCCAGTGCCTCACCACATCCACAATGAAGACTTTCTGTCAAATACCCAATTTAAACTTACCCTCTTTTAGTTTGAATCTACTTCCCCTCATCTTGTCACTACATGCTCTTGTAAAAAAGTTCCTCTCCATCTTTTCTGTTGATTCCCTTCAGGTACTGAGAGGCCACAATTAGGTATCCCTGAAGATTTTTCCAGGCTGAAAGACCAAATTTGTTCCAGCCCTCTAACCAACTTTGTGGTCATGTTGGTGAAGGGCTCTCCACTGTAGATAAAGGCTTCATAGAAATACCATGCAGGTCTTGAGCTCACTTTTCCTCTTCAAGCACCTTACTAATAGGTTTGAAACAAGCAGTTTTTGTCCTTGATGGGGGCCATTACTCCTGCTTTGTAACTAGGCATTGTTTGTAGTACCATGTTAAAGCAGTACCATGTTCAATATCACTTCCCATTTAACAAGAAAATCTCTATGTAACATTAGTCCAACATCTTTCCAAAGCACTTCAAACAGTCTGTTCTGAGATAATTTTAAATAAATTTCTTTTAAGTGTTCCTTCTCTCCTGTTCCATGCAAAATATTTTCGGATGAATTCCTGAGAAATCACTGGCATAACTGGATGCCATGTTATGATACATGATTACATTTTGACGAAGTAATAAACAAAAAAAGGAAGCTTCAAGCAACATGAAGACTGAACTGGCGACCACCCATTGCCAATGTGCAATTCCATTTTCTGAATAAGCAGAACTCTTCTGAACTCATTTTTAGCCACCATTAGCTTTTCAACATCAGCCACCATTACAGTTTGTGGTTTCAGTAAGCATTGCATTAGTCCAAAACTCAGCCTTCGCAATGTAAGTGTGAAACCGAGCCCACCTTTCCAAGCCATATTTAATCTCATGTTTCTCACTTTTTGTCAATCTCAGGTGACAGTTTTGAGATGTGCCAGTGAGGAGATTTAGTAATGACGGCCATTCTCAGACTTACGTGTGGTAGGTCTCCATGGCTCCTGTTCAATCAGTGTTCACATGTTTCCTTGTCAAACCACAAGAAGGAGGAAATGCCACACGTTATTGTCACCACCACATTCAGGACCTCAGAAATGCTCTCTGATCTGGAAAATGGGAGTAGAGCCATACAATTTAAATTAAGACTCCCATGCTCAGTATACACATCTGGTCCCATTTGAAGCAACACAAACTCTTCCTTTTACTCTCAACTGGCATTTTCAGGAGGGAATAAGTTTTATGGGAGGTGTCCTATATCACATCTGGTAATCCTATGGAGTTTTCATGCATATCTTACAATATTTCTGAAAGCAGTAGAGACTTCTGCTTTAAAAACATTTCTAAGTTTCTGACTCGTGTGTTTAAATTAGACAAGAAGAACACCACCCGTAGTGTATAGTCCCTCCACAGGACATTGTTCATCTTTATCCAGGCTTAAAGCTGTATTTAGCTGTTTACATGGGAGGATGGGATACCAGAATAATTTTTCTAAACTGCTAAGCAGCTTCTGTGCCTGTTTTCCATTGAGATCAAGAGAACCTGGGCACCTAACACATTAAGTAGTTTTAAATATTTTATCTGCATCTCTCAATAATTTATATTTTTGGAAATCCTACCTCTTGCAATAAAAATGTACTGGTATTAAGAGCTTAAGCCTATTCATATTTTTCAGTAAAAGAAAAACTAATAGCAGAAATCATCCAGGTTTCTCCTTTTACACAGCAGCTTTGTGTCCTTACATATTTTACTCCACCCCCAAAAAGCCTAAATAAAAACCCATTTAGTTTTATAGGGTTCAACCACTTGTATGAATTTCAATGAAGAGTGGAAACAAATTCCAGTTGTGTGAGTTTTTTGAAAGACCACTCAGCCATCATTGCTCTTTTTCCTGGGAGTTGTTGCATCATCCTGGGTATGACTGTCTTTCTTGTGAGCATTAATTATTATAGCAGCTATTGCCCCTCTTTCAGACTTTTAGGAAAAGGTGTCATTTCCTTAGAAGACATTATTACATTACTGATATTTCCTTTGTATTTTTTTAATATTTTAATTCAATGTAAATAAAAATTTACTATAAAGAAGACAGTGGCATAATACTGAAAAAAAAAATCATTCTATGAAGCAAGGAATCAAATCCTAATAAAGATTTCCAAAGGAGTTCTAGAAATGTTCAGGGTATTAATGCTGCCCATTCTCACACAAGTGCTGTGTTGTTTTCTCTTGATTGCTTCAAACCACAGACATGGAACAGTTTTTTCTGCAGCCCTTGTTGAGAAATTTATCACATTCACAGTAGAATTGCAATCAGAGAATATTCTAATGATTCCAAATCCTGACTCTTATCAATGGAAAAGCAGAGATGCTACATGACACCCACTACATCACTCTTCTACATGTAGTTTGTCTTGAATAAGAAGCTCAGAGTAAAAACTTTTGTGACTCTCCAGTAGTACTGATGCCCAGAAATGAAGCCATCCTTCTTTGTGAGATTTTTCAAAATCCTATCTGCGACTCAGATAGGAGACATTTTCCTAATGCTAACATGTCAGATATTTCACAGAAAGGCACATTTCTCTTCACTAGTTTAATCTCTAGCACTTTCAAAGTCTGCAGAGGCTTACTGCCTAACTATAGATATTTGTTAATGTGATTTTTCTGACCTGGACTTTTTTGTATAATTTCATCTCTCCAGCACGGCATGTTACATTTAAGTTAAAAAGACTGCAGGGAAACAAAGAAGGAATTATTGTGTTAGAATCTGAAGTTAAATTCCAACGTTTGCAAAGGACAACTTGAAAAGAAACCCTTAATGTCCTAATTCATAAAGATGTTAATTTTGACAGCTAAAATATATTACTTGCAAAAGAATGAAAGGAAAGGAGGAAAATAGTCTTCTTTACCTCTAAAATGCTTTCTTCTTTGTCTGTAGCAGGTGCCTCAGGACACATTATGCTGCCTGCTTTAATTTGTCTTTAATATCAGATGTGCCTTATTGATTTCTTCTGTGTATGTTTTCATTTTGAATAATTCAGAGGCACAATTTTTTTCCATTATGGTCAATAGTCAGAGAAAATTCTGAAAATAATCAATTGAGCCCTGCCTGACGATTACTAGTGTTGATATCCCCTGAAGTGAGGGAGTCGGAAAGGCCAAGGATAATATGACACAACAGTCAATCAGTGCAATCAGTGGAAGTATCAACATTGGCTGCACGATGAGAGCCGGATCCATGTCAAGGATCCATAACGGCTTCTAAAAGTTCAGATGCTTGACTTCTTGTCATATGCTGCAACAGATGGACTATGTAAGATTAGATTCAAAAGAGCCTCTCTCCCTCTTTTTCAAAGTGATAGGATCATAAAGCAGCTGTGTGGTATGATTTGCATAACACTTAATGTCTTCCCTTTAATTTTTATTTTCTGTTTTTAAGCTTTCCTAATAACAAGTATCTTCAAAGAAATGAACAAGATGAGTGCTTTGCCAAAAATATTCCCAAAAAACAGAAATATTATTTTGGTTTGGACCCAATGTTGGGAAGTAACACCTTTAGCTAGAGAACACACATGACCACTTTAGTAGTTCCCACCACATCCATCCACATAATCAGGGAGCATCACATTCAATTTATAGTAGCAAAAAAAAAAAAAAAGTATTTTTTTCAGTGTAGAAATCTAGTGAAGTTGCCAATAGTAGCTGACAAATGGTGGCCCTAATCAGTGCAGATTTGGACTTGAGGGTTGTTGCTTCAGCCCAAGTCAGGGCAAGAATCTGATTTAAAATACGCATGCAGTTGTATATACACATAGATAGATGATAGATAGATAGATAGATAGATAGATAGATAGATAGATAGATAGATAGATAGATAGATAGATAATTGTGTGTGTGTATATATATATGTATGCTGAGGTGAATATCTCCAGAGAGTCTCCTGAGCACCACTATTGCCATGCAGGCCAGTGAGCAGTGGCCGTGCAGCTTACCATGTCTATTAACCAAACTCATAAAATGGCAATATGTGGAATTAAACACTAAATAGCTTATAACTAAATACTTTAATGACAATCCAATGTGTACAAAGTAAAGGAGTAAATTGGCAGCACTAGCTCAGTTTCCCATGGATAACTTATTTATAAATCTCTCTGTGATTTATTATTAATCTCCTTATGCAATAATCACTTATGCATATAAACATGGCTAAGCTTAAAAATTGTATTCTGATTCATGTTTCTTTACAAAGGAAATATTTTGACTGTGGAACTCAAATCATCACTATTTTAAAGGTTTTGAAGACATTAAAATGAAAAAATATGGAAAATAAAATTTTTTATACTTCTAGGTTTCTCTAATTTTTATCACAATATTTTGTGATAAAAAATTACATCACAATATTTTGATCAAAATGTTTTGAAATAAATTAGATGAGACTCTTAACACTCCATCATATAACTGTCAATCTGAAGAAAAATTTTAAAATAGAAATACATAATTAGAATTGACATACTTTATTTTTGAATCAGAGGCATGGTCCATGAAAGAAAAAATCAAAATATTTTTTAAAATTTATCTCAAAAGTAAAGGTACTTCCTCATAAATATTAATATGCTTTCTATGTTACAAACATATGTGATATGCTCCAATTATTTTCTTAAAAGTAGGTCACTATGCATTTTACTCCCTTTTTCCGTATTCCCATGACCACAAAACACGTTATGATTCTTGTTCCACAGCCATGGAAAACACGACCATAAAGGAAGCTGATGTCTAGAACCAGAGCAGCAGACACAGTTGGGATGGAGCTTTTATATGGTAAAAGATCCACTCCATTGCAGCAGTACATGAAGCAATAGCCATATGCTGCAATTGATTAACACAGGAGTGAAGCTGAGATGCTTAATCAAACACAAAAGCCACTTATTATGAGTCGATTATAAAGCAACAGGATTTTTTAGTATTATTCTATGAGCTAAAATATGAAACAGAAGGAAATAAAAAAGGTACTGTTATTCTTTCCTTTTAAAAGTGCCTTTTATCATCCTTTCCAGCAAGAGGGAGGATAATGTGGTTCAGAAACTGTAGTGTATAAAACTAACTAAAACCAGGACAGACCCTGGATTTAGTGCCTGCTTTGGCATTATCACAGTTTGCATTCAAACTTCTATCCAGGCTGCCATGTGAATTTTGAGGGAGATGCTCCTGCCCAGAGCCCCAAACCATGCCCAGGCACTGACAGAGAAGATCAGGTCAGCACAGGCCAAATCTACAGCCATGGCTGACAGGGATTGCCAGTGTCACTCCTCAAGTCTGAGGCTTTGTAAGGATAAGCCAAGCCAGTGAGAGTAAAAAATCTTGCTTGGCCAGACCTGGGAACTGGAAAACAAAGAAAATAAATTCAAAGATGTTGAACATTAAATATTTTCAAGTTATATTTCTTGTCAGGAGAAAATACATCTTCTCGGACTCTAAGGCCATGTTTTTTTCTTACTAAAATTTAGACATTTTATTTAACCTGTGAGTTATTTAACCTCCACAGTGAGTGAAGGACAGTAGGTACTTGAAGAAAGGAATTCGTCTCATCTGTCTAGATACCTTAGAATGGCATTCATTTTCTTCTGATAGTAAAAAATGTCTATTGGTCTCCTGTTATGGCAGCATCTCTGTGTGCTTTTGTGTCCATAAAAGTAGGCAGATGCCCAAGATCTGTATAGTTCTCATTTCTTCTTTTCTACTGAAATCTTTTATTGCACTCAACAATGTTTCTCTCCCTGCCTGAAATAATGTGGCTAGATGAGAGAATACTTCAAGCCCTTCTGAAAGACCACCAAGTGCACTCTTTCCAAGCTGCTCCTCCCTTTTCTCTCTGCAGGATTCATGTTCAGCTGTTGGTCTAGATCTGGAGCAGACAGTGATCCCAAATTGCCTCCTCCTGCCCCACAAAGGTTGTAGAACACTGGTAAGAAAGTCATGCTGTCATAATAGGTATTGCCTGTGTGAGACTTCAGCCCTTGTGAAGCAAAGGCAGAAGTAAAGCAAACAAATAAAAGAGCCTCTGAACCGCAAGTTGTGGAAACTATTGAAACACTGATGTGCAGCTGTCACTGCTTTCATGCCCACAAGGAATACACCAAGAGACACCACTGTTTGACTTCAAAATTCTCCTTGCAGAATCCTTTAAGATGTTCAATTCGGCTTCTTCTGACCTCAATCACATCTAGATGTTTTATGAGTCATTTGGCAGACGTATCAACAGCCTTTGGAGTTTTTTTGTTTTTTTTACCCTAAACAGATTTTTGTTGATATAAAGCAGAGCAATGTTTGTTTGACTAAGTTTATTTTGTCACTACTCATTTTTTCACAACCCAGATGTTATAAAGAGAAACAACACTTGCTTTTTCAGCTAGAAACATTTCTTTATTTTGAGAGAAGGAAAATAAATGGAATTTTTTGGCTCTGTGCCTTTGTCAGACAAGGGTAACCCAAGGGAGTCATTAACTGTGGGGTAATCTCTTTGCTCATGGATGTAATATTAATGTAGTTTCTATAGTCTACCTATTAAACGAATTGCAGTGTAGGATTTTATCAAACCAAGCTTCTGTGAATAAAATAAATCTTATATAAAATTCACTAATTAAGTATATTACCACCAATAATGTTGCAATGAGCACATTAGTGGAAGCTGACTTTCAGGATTGATATATTTCATCGAGTAAATGATACTACTACTTTAAACTTGGAGAGCTAGATTTTTTCCTCTCATGTGAGGCTTATTTCTTGGTAAAATCTTAAATAAAATATGTAGAAGTATATTAAGGTAAGCAGCATTAGACTTTCAATTATTAGTATCATTTACTGAAAAGTTGGTAAATTACCAAAATTCTGCTACTACTCTGAGAACTATCACATCTTTCTTATGTTAATATTCTCTTTTATTAATACCAGAAGATACTTAGTGAAAACAGTAATTTCACAGACATTTATATTCATCTGAAATAATTTTTAAATGACATTTATGAATAAAGTCTTACAACCATTTTAGTAATATGCTTGATAATCAGATCAAATATGTCTCATTACTTCCTCCTACATACTGGTTAAAAAAATAGGCATTTGCATAGATTTTTTTTCATTTTTTGTACAGTTGTTTAAAAGAGTATAAAGGTGCCTATAAAAGGAAAACATGCACAAGCATGATGCTGCTTCAGAGAACTACAGAATCACTCAAATATTTGTACTTGTATTTCCTTGAACAAGAGATTTTTTCCCATTGATATCATCTGGAGAAAACTCCCTTCTGAACCCTTCTGTCCTATCCATTTGATATTGTACCACATATAAGGGTATATGCCCTATTTAAGCTCAGCAAACTCCATATTGCCTACTTCTTCAACATCACTTTCACAAGCTCTTTTGCAGTGCACTGAGCCAAATCCCTTGTCCCCATAAAAGTGTGCCTATAATGAACAAAGTGGATTTCCTTCTAAGCTGTTTGAAGATGAAGTTGTAATAAAAAGAACAAGGAAATAATCTATTAAATATTAGTGACTGCCCATATGTTGACTGCTCATTCTATGTGTCTGTTCAAGATGTGTTTCATTCTGTGACCAAAATCACTGCTCTAAAATTTTTCTCAAATCTGTTTGCCATGACACTTCATATGACAGTAAGACCACAGATTTTCAGGTGTAAGTTCAGATGCCTAAAGGTAGGTCCTAGCTGCTGCTAACTGATATTCCCAATAGAATTCCAAGACATTCGTATAGGGCTGTCACGTAATTCTAATTTTGTAATTCTTTGACCTTTTGTGTTTTTAGAATAAACCTTGTCTTCCTGTTTAGCTTGCTTAGCTAAAAAACCTTTACCTTAAGTCAAACTACCACTGCTGGTTTGCTATCATCAATGATCTGATAAAAGAGAGATAGTCCCAATTACTCCCACTGTCCTGGGGTTTTTCTGGGTAGACAACCATGAAGAGGAAACTCATCCATCTTTTTTTGTACTTCTTTTTTTTATTATTATTATTTTTCCACCTAAGAATTATGCATTTATGCAACCTTTCTTTAGATCTTAAGTTTCTGAAATGTCATATCATTCTTGTGCTCAGCTAGACTCTTGCATTTTGTCAACATCTTTGCTCGAGTGTGCAATCCAAAATTAAGAACAGGTTTCTTCTGAGGACTCACATGCAATGCAAAATGGTGATCTCCCTATCTTATATATGACACTCTCATTCACACATCTCAGAATGATATTTGCCTCTTTTTCACCAGAGCTGATTGCCACTCCTGCTTTGTTTCTGCAGTGCTACTGCCTGACTAAATATTCCCCATGTTGCTGGTGTGCTCTTGAACTCTTTTTTTTTTTTTTACCCCTCTGGAAATTCTTACTCAAATTCATCATGTTGATTTGAAGACAAATATGTCTTTAATATAGGAACACCATTTTTAATTCTGATCTAATGAACTTAGATCCTGTTTCTCTTCTCACTTACAAAAGTCATAAGTTCAGAGTCATGAGCAAGACATGCAAATGTGGTTTCACTTCCATAATCCAAGTGATTAATCCATATCCTGCTCAGTACATACTTCTTCAGGATCCATTTTGAAATGTTCTCCTCACGGTAAAGTTCATATGTTATCTTCAGCTAAGTGTTCCACCTTTCATACACAAATGTAACAGTGATTTTATTCATATTTTTTTCTGATTTTCTCATTAAAGTCCTACATGAGAATGCTCAGACTGATTCAAAGTTATATCTCATACTTACAACATTTCATTACATCAAACACTAATTTTTTCTCTCTTTTTCAATTAAAAATGAGGTAAGAATGATTTGCTGTTGGAGGCAGGCACATTTACCTCTAGTTCCCTCATTTCCCCCCATTTTAGTCTTAAATGGCAACACCAATATTACAGCTTCAATTCAAATCAAATACATGCCTCTGAAATAAATCTTTCAATAGCCCTCATGCTTTAGTTCACACTCAGTCTCATGAGTTCCTCCTGGATTAAACTAAACTGGAGAACATCCATCAAAAGTCCACTAAACATGCTGCATGGGGCCAAATGGAAGTCACTTTGAAGAAAGGCACTGTGTAGAGTTAAGGTCTTCACACTAACTCTGCCTCCCCATAGCCCCTCCTGCTGTGCTGCACTACTCGCTACAGACTTAGCCTAAGTGCCCTCCTCTCCTGAACTCCAAAAAGTGATAATTCTGCAGCTTTTTCAGCTAACATCCTATGAATTTGAGGGTGCATTTTCTCACGTTATTCTAACACCTCTTCATTCAGTTTTGTTAATTTGAAAGAAGGAAAAAAGACTATAGTGTCCTTTCTCTGTGACTCTGGTTATTAACTTTCCTCCCCTTTCCTCTTCAGTACTGATATGATGCTTTTTGTTGCTTTCCTGTCTATTCCCTCCCTAATGTATTTCTAGAACCGTGTCTGATTGCCTTTCATCTCCCTTGCTAGTTGTAAGTCATTTTGCATTTTAGCCTTTCTGAGTTCATCCCTACATGCTTGTGCTATTATCCTTCACGCACATCCTTATTCAGCTGTCCTTGTTTCCACTTTAAATATATCTCCTTTTTTTCCTATTCTTTACTCCTTAAAGAGTTCCTGATTCAGCCGCATTGTCTCTTCCAAGCTCTCCTTCGCATCAGAATACTTTGCTTTGTGCCTTTAATACAGTCTCTTTCAATAACTGCCAGGTCTCCTGAATTCCTTTATCTTTTATATTATCTTCCCAAGGGACCCTACTTACCAGTTTCCTCAGCTGTTGAAGAGTGCTTTTCTGAAGTCCATTATGCATACTCTGCTGTTCTCCCTCCTTCCTGTTCTCAGTATGATGAGCCTGTGATCCCTTTCACCCAAACTTTTATTCCATCATCAGATTTTCAATGAGTCTTCCTGTATTAGTTGGGATGCTATCTAAGAGTGCTGTTTTTTCTGCAGCCTTATCTACCACACCAAATCCTGGACAGGTAATATAATAGATTGCATAATTAAGAGGAGTGTGATGATAGAATATGAACAGCCCAAGTCAATCCAGTTTATTCAGCATTCTTGACTCTTCAGCTGCATTATGGTAGTCAGTGCACTTCAGTGAAAATGCATAACATCTTGAAGGAGCTCAACCACAGTCAGAGTGCAAGGGAACAGGGACTGCAGGAGAAGATTGACATAATCAGGTTGTTCAGACTAGAGGAGTCCTGAGAGAGGGGGTATGTTGATGTTCTCAGTATTTGTAAAAAACGTAAAATGATCTTAAAGGGAACAAATAATCTGTTTTCTGTAGCATTATGTGGAAAAGGAAAGGGTTTAGGTTGTTACCATAAGTTCAACTCAGTCATCAGTCACTTTCTAGAAATGAGGATAATAAACAGAAGAATAGATAGCCTAGGGGAGAATGGATTTAAGAATGAGCTATGCAATTACCTGTCAGGATAATGTAACCACTGTAATCCACCAGAGTCTCACACCCACAACCAGATCACTCTCACAGACACACAGCAGCAGCATATATTAACTTTGTGCATATATGAAGAGCTCACAGAACAAGGACTTAAAGGAAGCACACTACAGAGACAAAAATGGAATGTCTAACATACTTAGCATGTTTTAAACAGCAAGTAAATAATGAGTTCCAATTTTATCCATCAGGTATATTATTTCTTACATGTGACAGTGTCTTATTGTATTACAAAAATTATGAAATCCCCCTTGCATGCAAACTTTTGTTCCCTTAAAAATAATTTTAAGGTCTAGTCACCTCTGTATAACATCAAGTTTATGAATATTGCAAGCTATTTTCAGAGATGTAGGGTGAGACTCTGTGTTCACACCTGCAGAACAGAATCACAGAATCACCAGGCTGGAAGAGACCTCCAAGATCATCGGTTCCAACCCAGCCCTAACACCTCAACTATATGAACCTCTCTGCTAACCACTTTCCTGATGAGGAGCAGATTTCATTACACTCCTTGTACTCTTCTTGGTGGACAATATTTCCATCAGCCTCAATGCTGCACCTGAGCTGACATCCTGGGACACTGTGGGGACCAGTGCAATCTTAGGCACATCATCAACACTAGACAGGATAGTTGCCACATGAGGTACAGAGTGGTGAATCTCTCCCAACAGAATGCAAATGTGTTTTTGAGACATCTCTACTGTCTTCCAGCCGGATTTCTAAAGAGTTGCCTCAGACAGCCCTTCAATATGCTAAGTACAGAGGAGAGACGACTCTTTGACTTCATGGTGGCTCCTTCAAAATTGCTGCTAGGACCTTTGCTAATGCAGTTCTTTCACAGAAAGTGAGGCAGGTTCATGAGGCTGAAGGGTCTCAAACTCCAGGTCTTCTGAGGCCAGGAGAGTCTCCTGCCTTTGGAGTGCATGCTACAGCCCATGTAAGTGGAGTGCATTAGCTGCATTCCCCAGGAGCTGCAGGAGGCAGAGTGCATGCCTGAGGCACAGCCCCTCCTGGAGCTCCTGATGAGGTGCCGTGCCTCTGCATTATCCCCAGTGTGGTGCCATGCCTTCAAGGCACAATTGAGTCCTTAGTGTTTTGTCCAAGCTATTGCTTCAGAGCTTGAATTTATGATATGAACAGAGATAGCATAGCTCTTAACCAAAGTTAATCATCAAATATTTATATACACTAAATACTACAGTTTCTCACAGTCAGGGATAAAAATACAGCTTTTTAGACAAGGCTACCATTAATGTATGGGGCTTAGTCTTTGATAAATTCCCCAAGTCTTCAGACCTTATCTCAAAAATACCCTCCTCATTTTTCTTAGGTTAGAAAAGTTCTCCATAGTTGCATCTCCAGACCTGGATGCTTGGTGCATCTCATCCCTTTCCTTTCCTCTCCTCATGTCAGTCAGTCTTTCTCCCATGAAACGAGAGATAGGACAAGAGGAAATCATCTCAAGTTGCATCATGGGACGTTTAGTTTGGATGTTAGGAAAAAATTATTCACTAAAAAGATCAACCAGCGATGGGTGACTGGTCAAGAAAATCACTGCCCTGGAAGTGTTCAAAGACACGTAAATGTGATGCTTAGGGACACAGTGGACCTGTCAGTGTCAGGTCAATGGTTGGACTTGATGATCTTAGAGGTTTTTTCCAACCTAAATCATTCTATGATTCTATGGTAGAAAGCATTTCCCACATGGTAACTACTTTTCAGTTGCTCATACAGTATGGAATTTTTCATCCATTTATTTAAAAATCTGTGTGACTTTTAGGCCTATTTTCTTTTAAATGGATCATCTGAAGGGCTGATTTAATGTGCTCATTACTCAGGAGCTATGAATTCCAGAAGGGCTGGTTGGATCTGGCTAAGATGAATTTGCCTCTGCTTACCATGAAAGAGAGAGAATAGTAGTATGGATCCATGGCCTTTGCAATGTAGACTTTGCCAAATTATGGGTATTTTTAGTCTGGAATTCACCTAATTTACCTGATAAAGGTCATGGCTTCTCCAGAAACTGGTCTTATCTATCAGCTGCCTCCAAAAACGGGGAGAAGTTCCCAGTCACCCTTTGCTGGTTTTGCCTTTCTTCTCCTCAGGTAACAGCTACATGGTCTTTCCCTGTCTTTCTCAATAACCTGGCACTTGTCAGACTGATTCAGTTTGGTGACCTACCAGAAGCTACATACTTGTTGATATCATTGCTGTCTTATGACAGGATAGTTTTCAAAGGACTGATTAGATTATTTGGATCACTGAGGACCCACTGAGCATTTACAGAGGTGTATGATGAGCAGCAGCATTGCCCAGGTAGGAGCAGAAAGAAGAACAGGACTTAACAATAACAGAGAGCTTAGCCCACAACACACTCCAACATCCCACTGAAACACAGTCTAAGCAATAAAACCTCAATTGAAAAGTACTCCCAACAATTGAAAATCTAAAAATAGAGCTGAACCTGACAGGAAATCTCCTTGAATTTAATACTCTGTACCTCATTAAAAAATAATAGCCTAGTTATTGACTGCTTATGTTTACAGTATAGAGACCAACACATAATACTTGATAGACCTATGACATGAAGCACTGTGATCACAGGAATGCAATTCTGAACTGAACTAATTAGCCCTGCAGAGGAGGAAGATTTCTTGTTTAAAGTGCCATAGTGCTGTAATATGGGTATATTGTTTCCAGGACCAAAGCTTGTATTTGTTCTGCATGGTACTGCCTCACTCAGCAGTAACAGCTGCAATTAGTGGCAGTCAGATAAATCTGATTGCCTAATGCAGATATACCTCAAGAAATTTCAAGGTTTATTTGGGGGTTTCTGATATTAGACAGTATTGGCATAATGCTGTTTCAGGAAGAATACCAGTCTGACTGTCTTCAAACAAGAGAAAATTCTTTGTAATGCACGTAACATTCATTTGCATATGTTGCAGGAATGGAAAAGGCAATTTTTCAAGCATGATCTTATTGAATATTGTCTGTACTTCATGGTCACAAATGGTGCTGAGTATAACCCTAAAACTACACACCAACCAGAGGAGACATCAGATGAGCACTCTGAAATAGCTTTAGGTTGGGAGAGCATCTGCCATCATCACACACACCCACTATTTGGGGTACAAAATACCTACAACAGCACCTAACATTCTATAGGAAACTAGCTACAAAATTTTAAAGTATTTTGTATACTTGTCAATGTACATTTTCTCTTATATATTTGAAGTAGCTGTGCAACTAAATTATCACCCTCTCATTTCAAGCACTGCTATACCATCTTTAAAATTTAGCATCCAGTGAATGCAGGTTGTGATTTATGTCCAGGCTTAAGATTAAAAGCTGAATTTACAAAAGCAGGTTCTCCAGTAGGACTGAACACACCAGTGATGGGGGAAAAAAAAGAACAGCAACCCACCAAACAAAAACAAACAAACAACAACAACAAAAACAACAACAACAAAAAAACCACCCAACCTTAAAACTTTAAAAATACTTGAAGTTAAGTTGTCTTTTCTCAAGAAAACATCTTCCATATCCTATAAATCTCCTCTGCCTTTTCACCACTTGAGTGTCATAGCAGGAGTAAAGTGGAACAGAGTCAAATCCTCCTTTCTTTTCACAGAGCAAAGCCTAGTGTACAACAAATGGACAGCTTTTAGAAAACCACTGGGATAGAATAAGGCCAAAGAATAACAGGCAGTACATAACATCAAGAGCAGTAAGTAGAAAACTGAAGAACCACGTAATGAACATACATTTTTTAAATGGTATGGGAAGATAGGGGTGAAATTTAGTTTCTGTGATCAAGGGTAAAGTATCTGGAATTAAGAACTGGCATCATGCTGCAAGTATTATCTTGTCTTAACTAGCCCATCTATCCCAAGAGAGCTGGCCAATGTCCCTACTCTTTTTTGCGGGAGCTTCCGATCTATTTGGCAAAATCCTCTTAAATGGGAAAGTTCATGATAGTGGATGTTTAATTTTTTTATCTGCAGGCGCTCTTTTCAAATGCCTTTTTGGGGGATTCTTTCTGCATCTGAATTATTTCATAGCTCAGTGCAGAGACTTCTAAATGTCACTGACATTAACAAGTTGTACAAAGATGATAATCTCAGTTGGGCGCCGCAGATTGAGAACGTGCCGGCTTGTATGAGTCGAACAGACTGTCAGGGATAAGAAATGGAAAGTGCATAAAGCCAAGTGTCATTTCCATAAGAACTCTCATGTCTGAGGAAAAATCTATCAGAAAGGTGTGTCAAGACCAATCCTACAAAATGCAAATCATTCTATAAATTACTTTCTTGAAATACAAAGTGAAGCAAAATAGAACTGGAAAGATTTTGAGGGGGAAAGATAATCTTTTCAGACAAAGAACCATTAACAAAATCTGTATAAAAATTGTGGAGTTCACTGGAGAACTAAATTGGGCAGAGAAACTGACATAGAAAAGGTTATTTACTCAGAAGCTGCCTGAGAGATCATATGTTTTCAGACACTGGAAAAAAATTCTATAGCTATTAGAAAGGCAAACTGGAAGTGGTATTCTTATACAGGGCAACTTCGAGCGGTGACCTGAAGCATGTTCAGATTAAACACACAATTCTGATTGTAGCCATCAAGGACTGGCTTTACTCAAATCTCAGTATGAAGGTTTCCAGTTGTTTTTATTAAATACTTCAAGCACTGAAGCTGGTCACAAACTCTTGTTAACAATCCCAAACAAGGTCTGTAGCAAGAATAACTGTAATTTTGAATTTTATCACTCGCATTCAAAATGGATGAGCGCACCTGTGAATTTCAGCATTTTCCTTTTATTTTCATTATTTTATGGGGTGTTTTTTTTCCAGTGGTCAATTTATTCAGAAAAGCATGACAAAGTCAGTGTTAAAGTGAATGAAGTTGAAAGCAGTATTGATAGTCAGTGTAGAGCAAATGCCTGATTTTGCAGGGTGGCATAGGAAGAGAAATCTACTATTAGTAGTCTGAATTACAACTTCAGTATTGAAAAACTTAAACTGTGACTGAGGAGCACAGATATTATGGATAAAAGACAGGCAAGTGTCCTCAAAAGTGTGCATACTGTGATCTCTTTAATGGAGAATACTGATATTTAAATCTAGTGACAGGGACACAGGAACAATAAAGAATGATAGAGGGAGTAGGAGAGAGGTCCACAAGGGCATTTAAATGACACTGAAGTATTTACCTACTATTTTATACATTTAAATCCAAAACTTATTTCTTTAGGATCTCTATAAAACCTAGTTGGTCCCAAATGGCCTTTGCAGCCATCAAGCTCCCAGCTGCTGTCATTCAAGGTTGCCCAAGAACACTAACTTCCTTCTTTTCCCATTCCACAAGTGTTTCAGTGCTGTGCAGCACCTGTTTCATACCTCTAACATATAAGGTTAGGCTCCCTAAGAAATGCTGGCAGAATAACGTATGAATGGTGGTGAATCTCAGTGAGGTGTTTACCCATGTTGTGCAAGTGAGGTTAAGTCCTTCTGTTGCTTAAAGCAATTTGAATCCACAGCTTCAGGGAGGATACAACAATCCTACCACTGAGTAGAATGACCTCCCTTTTCTGTGTCACCTTTCACACAAAGGTTTTAGCTAGAATGTCATCATCATGTGCTATTTTAAGCCGGGGGAGGAAGCCTAGAAGCCCTTAGGAAGGTAAAATCTTTGTACTCCAACTTTAAAAATATTCTTTCAGTTTCTCTTATTGACTCCCAGTAAAGGATGTCACACTGTGAACATCACAGTCATCCACTGCATCCCCTAAAACCTCATCACAGAGACTGTAGGGAAATGCAGGTCCTTCACTGTGTTTTATTAACAGCCTGTCCCTTTTTTTACTGTTGTGACAATTTCAGCAGTGCCTGTTAAGTTAGCATAACATGAGAATTTGAGAAAACCTTTAGGAGGAAAGAGAAATGAGATCGTGAGGGCTCACCATAGGGATTGTCAAACAGATATGAGTTTGGATACAACAGTCATTACGAGATTCCTCCCATGCTCTCCTCTAGGAAACATTTAGCAAGATTCACTACTTAAACCAAAGTGCAAGCACTCATTAGCCAGATGATCGACTGGCCCAGTCCATACCAGTACCTAATATGACAGCTAAGATTGGCTAGTCCTTGTCGCCGAAGTCCTCTGAAGCAGCATTTGTGGCTCTGGAGAAATGTCATGTCAAACTCAGTAGGCTTCTGCAGCTTGTGTAGAAGCTAATCAGCTTTTACTGAACACCCTCTATGCCATAAACCAACACTGTGCACATGCTGTTTGCTAAAATTGCAGGGTGTTTTTCTATCAGGTTGCCTTTCCATTACATTATGCCCTGTGATTTATATTGCTAGCTCCGCTGGATTGTGAGTACTGCCATGGAGGGGTATCTGAAACATGCAATCCATAACTGAAGTTGTGAATGTATGCTATTGTATCTCCCCTTGTTCAATTGCTGCATATGCCATGTCAGTTAAAAGGAGCTCTAAATATTTTTGAGGGTGCTGTTCATTAAAAACTTTCTTTTGTGACCCACTAGATGATTCTGAGTAGATCAAAATCAAAGTGGAGTTTTTAACACTGGTATACCCATTTCAGATGATAATATTATGCTTTTCATAAATAAAACATTTGGGTTTTATCAAAGTAATTATTTGTAATAAGATTATTTGAAGTTACTGAATAAAAATGTTGCAGACTTTCTGTGGCAGGAAATAATTTGAGATTTCAGCATTTCACACATTTTAAAGACAAGTGCATTTTGAAATGTGAAAATTCCTGTGAAATAAAATCTTCATTTTGCAACCAGATCTACTGATTGACTTTTTTTATTACTACAGATAGCAGTTTATTTTCAGTGTGAATTCCTGAAGTCTGATTACAAACATTCATTAACTGAGATATTCTAGTAAATATTTGTCTCTGTTTTCTTTCTCTCTTCCTTCCATACCTTTCTCTAACACTCTAACTAATGTAGTTATTTGACAGATTATATGCTAAAGCAGATATTTTAATTAGAGGAAAGAAGTATCTTGGCAGGTCAAGCCAGCACCACCAAGTGCTCCTGAATACTTAAAAGCAGAGAACCCTAAGTGAAAGTAGCATAAAAGGACAATGTTGCTTGTATTTACAGCCATTGCTAGTTATTTTGGAACTCTGGGGATGGCTGGTACCCCAACACAGAAGTCACAAATACATCTGAATTGCCAATAATTATATAAATACCTGCAAAAGGAGTGTGGTGTCCTGATGCAGAACTATCTTTGCAGACAGCTACCTATCAGCCAGCTGAAAAAGCATTTTGGTCATGATGATGAACTAACATGCAATCTTCCAGAAAATTTATTTTGGATGAGGCAGTAGCTTCTGTAGTGTCCTCAGGAGATAGTCATCATGGAGATCACTTCCACCCCTGACAGAGCTGGCTTTGCACTCTGGTTATTTTCATAGCATATGACAGCATTTCAAAAACTTGTCTGACAAGAGAATTAAATGAATAACTTTTTTTTTTTTTAAATCAACTTCTTTATCTCCTTTCCCCCAGACTTACATTAGATGAACTGATGCACTTTGGTGTAATGCAAATATAATAGGTGTGCGATTAGATAAATGAGATTTTTCATTTCAGTTGACAAGATATTGTGTCTTGCTGCTCTTTACTTTTGGTAACTATTTTATTCTGAGTAGAAAAACAGAGTTCGTCATAAATGAAATGAGAAAATATTTTATCAGGTTTCCCTCCAACTAATGGCTTTGAACTTTTTTTTCATTTTTTCACAAATAATAATTTGTTTGAATTACATGTGGCAAGATCAGTCATTAGATTTACGATGCATTAATACTCATGCTGTGCAGACCGAAAAAGAATTTTAATTTTTCCTTCCAAAAGTTTCTTACCTGTAAGAAGTAATTAGGATTCCAATTAATTGTGGAATTTGGGTTTTTTTTGCT
Organism: Sylvia atricapilla; assembly: GCF_009819655.1. Lineage (NCBI taxonomy): Eukaryota > Metazoa > Chordata > Aves > Passeriformes > Sylviidae > Sylvia > Sylvia atricapilla. The sequence goes on from NC_089141.1 coordinate 66,858,457, forward strand.
TCACTATAGCTCTGCAGAAAGGAGCAAAATCAATTTTGTGATGTAATTGCATTTAGAGGGAGAAAGAGAACAAAAGAGTCAGATTACTAATATACAGGAAATATACGTATGTGTGTTTCTTCTTACCATAAATACTGACATTTTATTTATTTGTATTAATCAATGCATAGAAAGCCTACCAAGAATCATTAAAGCAATACATAGCAAAGACAAACCAACAACAGAAGGATTTTTTTTTTAAATCAAGTGTCAAATTAAATACTTAGCTAAGGAGCACAGAAATAACCACCCTGCTTAGAAAAATCAATTTCCAGTTAGTCAGAGGAGAAGGGGGAAAAAAAGAGATGGTGACAAAGAAAATCGAGAGAACAATGCAATGTGCAAGCAAACATAGGTTCCTTCAAAATAACTGAATTCCCCAAAACATGGAGATAGTTGCAGAGATACACCATCACTTTAATATTTTTCAACGTATGATGTGTGAAAACGAAGGAAATAAAATTAATAGTTTGTGCTCTTTTTCCTCCTAATCTGAGTGTTTTTTTGAAAGAAATGTTTTCTATTGCTCAGTGTAAAAAAGGTACAGAGTAAAGTAAAAGTAATCTCAAAGTAACCATAAAAATAATGCACTAAAATCCAAAAGACCATTAGAAAGATATTCTTCCTAAAACTGTTTCTTCCAAAAGTATTTATTTACTGCCTAAATACAACTGTGTTAATTTTAAAGGTTTCATATAGTTTCATCCTTTTTTTTTCCCACACCAAACAAACAAATAAATATATGGGTCCCGTAGTGTTATGTAACTAACGCGCCACTCAACTCTGTAGTAGCAGAATAGGTCAAAGTGCCTCTGACTGTTCACGACACTTGACAACTAACTCCCTTGCATCATTTTGGATCACTCCATCATCTCCTTCAAAAAGCAGTTTGTTCTAGAGGATATCAGCAGTGGATGTGTGAGGTTAACAAAGCTGGATATCTGAATTTTGTACTGGAACGTCCAGGTGATTGGAGTGATGAAGTACCTGCATATATTTTAGATGTGCGTTTTAAGTGATAATCCTGAATCCGTACCTGAAAAAATGTAGTTTGTGTGAGGTTTCTCTTTGCCAGTCTGAGATGTCTTATAGGTTGACATTCACACATAAATTATTTGTCTAGATACCGAGGAAATGAGGAGCATTAGACATATGTAGATCTGAATTCACATTATGTGTTTGGACATCTATTTTCAGAAGAGAAGAATCACTCCCCAAAAGCATTTTTTTGTTGTTTTTTGCTGCCTGTAAAAGGAGGCAATCTCTGATTGAAGTTTGCTAATCCCATCCTAACTCAATAAACATATGAATGTTTCCATTTCCTTTGGTCACCGTCACTTCCAAAATATTTTAACAGGAATGAGCTGCCTTTGACCCAACCTCCATGGAATGGATACATTTTGTCTATTACATTCCTACATTCTTAGTATAAACTGCTAGAAATTTTCTTATAGGTATAAATTCACTAGAGGAAATGAAAGCAACACAGTGTCTTCCACTTAAGAACCTGTAATTAAAACATAGTTTTACACTCTGGTTTCTTTAAACGTGTCTCATTGATACATCCATGTTGGGATGAGAGTCTCTGACATGGAATCCAGTGGTTGGTGGATTCCCTAGCAGCTGTGACAGGAGGATGGTTGTAGTGAGAGCTAAGGAAAACTGCTATTGACAGTGAGATGATCAGCAACAGAACTAAACTTGCACACGGTTTTGTTGTGGTTGATAACAAAGAGAAAGCAGAGAGAGGGCTCTGGAGGCTCCTAGCACACAGAGAAAAAAAGAAGTAGCAGACAGATGTGCTGAATCCTAAAGTCCAGTGCAAATGCATTTAGGTCAGGAAAAGCATAAAGGAAAAGGAAGAAAAAAAAATTCTAAAGATGAACATTGGCAGGTTTATAATTTCTTGAGACTGTGAAAAACAACAGTAGTTTCTAATTTTTGCCTCTTGTGCATCTCTTCTTAGAGAATCTAGATAGTCAATGCAAATAATCATGTAAGTGTGCACACAACTGTAATTTGAAAACACATCTCTTTTCATTTTACTTCGAACTTTTTTCTTCTTTTCATTCAAAAATAGAATAAAGACAGGATATTATGCCAAACTGGACAGTACACAAATTAATAGTTCTCAAATTCTACTCTATGGCTGCTTTTATATCATTTATAGTTTCTTTTTTTTCCTGTGATTATGGACTACAGTATTGGTTTTCACTCTCAAAACTAAGAACTTCATTAATGTAGGTTGCAATTCTTTTAACATCTTATAAACTAAGTAATTTGCTGATAATTTCACTGTTGTTTTTCATTAATTTTGAGTAGTACTTGGTAGGGTGAATTCTGAAAGGATTCTGAGTGGGTGGAAGGGATGGTAATGGCATTTCAGCAAATCCTCTCTAAAAACTGGGGATTTTAAAGGTATCTAGAAGAGGTGATTGGCTGGCATGGCCTGTAATCTTCATTTTATTAGAAACGACCTGTAAAACTACAGTTGTCTATACTTCCTCCCTTTTATTCTGCCATAAAAACTGCTTGGAATTTTTGAGTATTTCAGGAGTGTCACCAGAGTATCAGGAGCTCCAACTAGGCTTTAGTGACTAATGCCCTAAGTGCTATTAAGAAAATTACCAGAAGAAAAATAATAATTCATGCAGTCTCAAGATAGGCTTCATAGATTTCAATGGTTTGGATTCAGATTGTTTAGCATTAACAGTGTGTTGGTTTCTTAAATGCTTATAAGATAGTTTGGCAGTAGAGCAGTATAACACTGCTAGGTGTACTAAGTAATCTTCTTTATTGTTTTGTTTTGTTTTGGGTTTTTTGTTTGTTTATTTGGGGGTTTTCTTTGTCTTTGAGGGGGTTTGTGTTCTTTGTTTGTTTTGGGTTTCTGTTTGTTTATGGGGTTTTATTTTGTTTGGGGTTTTTTGCAACTGAGGTGACTTCTCAGAATGCAGCTTTGTGTCTATCAGCACTTCAGAATTCTAAAAGGAGCAAGAAGTTTCCACAAGAACCTGATTTGCTAGACCTGTTCAGTCTGACCTTTAATTGTTTCTGCTTTGCTGAGTATGATGTCCCTGTGATTCCCAACTATTACACACTAGTCTCGTGGTTAAAGCATTTAACCAGGTTATACAATAATTTTGGTCCTAATCTACCCACCCAGGAATGGAACAGCCAGGTTCTATGTGTACACAAGCCTGTGGTTTCACCCTGAGAAGATCCTCCCCTCCATAGATGTATAGTTAGTGTGTGTATTCACATCTTTCCTCCTGAAGTTGGTCCAAAGGGCACAGTTAGGCATGCATATCTATAAATTCTTCCTGCAGACTGAGAAGGTTGTGGAATGCCTGCTTTTATTCTCTATGAAGAGCTTTAAGCACCCAGTTTTGTTGCTGGTTGAAGTTATGATATATAAGTACTTAAGAGAAAGCAATCAGATACATAATTGCCCCTTGTTGCCCCTTTGCTACTGATTTTCACAGGAATCAACATGAAGTCTGTTATGAATCCTTAAATAAGGGTCTAATTTTTTTTCTTTGGCCACTCTGCTTGCCAGAGCAGGGCACCTTACCCAGCCTGCTGACACGTAAGCTTCTTTTTTGACAGGCAGACTTTATTGACTGTCTGTCCTAGTGACACTGCAGACGATCAGTAGCATTTCTTTTGATGCTAGACTGAGTGCCAGAAACTGAAACAGAAATGGAGAAACTGAAGTGGTATCTCTGACACTTTAAAGTTCCTGATGGATTTTTTTTTCCTCACAATTGCATTGGCTGCACACATACAGGAACAGTCTGACATTAATAAATTAATTTATAATTACTCCTTTAAAATTACCATCAGCATGTCATGTGGTGGGGACCAGGCTTTGCTTTGCAAGGTGAGAGACTTGTCTCTGATTCCTTAGTTAGAAGAAGGAGGCTTAGTGAAGAGGAATGGGGACAATAGTAAAACACTTACAAGTAAAATCATTTTACGAGCTTCCCAATGTGCTCTAAGAATCTTCTGAATTTTAATTAAAATGTGACCTAGCAGCATCCCCGAGTACTTCCCAGTTTAAGGGCTAATTGGAACATGAATCTCAGATGCCAGGGCAGGAGTGGAACACCGGCCAACATAGTGCTGGCTGCTCCCCCAGGGTCAGCCACCTGCTCCAGCACTTCTGAGCCATGCCAAGGAACACGGGTGCTACTTTCTCATTTCTTCACTTCTCTTTTTTTTTTTTTTTTTTTTTTTTCTTAACATGACTAAATTTGGAATTATTTAAAATGCCTTCTTTCCTTTTATATTTTAGAAAGCCGGGTTGTGCAGAGAGCTGCCGGCATGTTGAAGCTAAAAAAGGTTATTAACAGCAGACAAGCACAGAGCCTTTAGGGAGGATTTCCATATCTCTTGCCTCTTCCTATCCACATCTCATCCTTAATCTTGCTCTCTTTCAGTCTGGAAGAGCACACACTAGCTTAGTGTAACCTAATAGTTTTCCTTTCTAGTCCCCTCTTTCTCCTTTGTGCTTTCAATAGATTCAAGGATCAAGGCCCGGATATTTCTTTTAGCTTGTTGAACTTTAGCGAATAAGAATAAAAATGAACAAAGCCAACAGTTTTTCATAAGTGATAGCCAACAGAAAACTTCCTCTGGCTGAAAAGTTCAAAGACTCTATTTTCAGAGGCAGAGGATCCTAGCTTTCCTATCATGCCTTTCTGGATAAATATTTTGTTCTATTGGGACAGAAAGAAGTAGCTAAGAATGAGTTTGAAGCCAAATGCTCCATTTAAGGAGGATTTTGAGGATTATTCTGTGCAAGTGAGTCTGGAATGCCCGTGGTTGGATAGAGGGATAAGAGTTCAGGAAGGAAGCAAAAATAGCAGAAATGAAAGAGGGAAAAAAATCAAAGAGAAAAGGAAACAGTAAAGGATTAATGATAGACAGGAAGGAAAGAGAGGGAGAAAGAAAGAAGAAAATATAAAACATGAGAAGGGGCTATTTAAGGTCTACTTTGATTTATCTTTATGCAAAAATCAATCTAGTCTCCTCTTTTTCCTGAATCACTTCCATCTTCTTTCTGAGGCAAGGAAAACCAGTTGTTTATCTTTCTAAGTGAAAATTTACCTCTGGTTCATATTGTGACGTAGCAAAGATTTGTCTGGTTGGTTTTTTAATTCTTTTTCAATGTGTCCTACAAGCAAGTCAATATTTATTTTTTTTTTCTTTCTCTCAACTGCCTAATGCCAGAAGTTTTCAACATCCAGTACGTGTTTTCTTGGGCAGATATTTGTCATTCAGATCCTGGATTAGCAAGTTCGTAGACATAACTTAATGCTCAGATTTACCCCATGCACCATAACCCTGAAACTTCCTAGGTCATTTGTTAATAAATGAGAGCCATGTCTCCATCAGGCATATTAGAAGTCCACATTAGTCACATCAGTGTACATAACTTTATATTTGTCAGCACAGAAACACATATATTAAAAAAAAAATCAAAGGAAGAAATCCATTACCTTTGTATCAAGGATTAAATTATTGTGGAAACGTGTTTAACAGGATTTTTTCTTTTGCAATTGCATAGGGAAAATGAGGCATAGAAGACATCTCTGCTGGTACACAGAGAGGCCCCTTCTTAAGCCCATGGTAAAATCTATGCTGGCTTCAAGAGGAGTTATGAAAGCAATGAAAAATGTCTTTGAGAATTTTACCTTAAAGGATAGATCTGCAAGGGATTTTAGTTAAATATCAAACATCTATCCAACAGATGTAATTTTGCAGCAAAATCTGTAGTCCTAAGTCAGATTTCTGTTTCTTTACAGATTACTGAAAAGATGGAATCCATGAAAACATGCAAGGCAAAGAAGGACTTCAGGAAATGTCAATATTAAGCACATGCCTTAAATCTTCTCCCTGTGCTGCATCTTACTTTTAAATTTGAGGAGATACTGTCTTCCACTTGGAATTCCATTATTCTAAAGTCCTGAATTGCAACATTCCCTCCCTAACTAAAGGGCATTCTGTTCCTCTTCTAGCTTTTGGATAATAAAAGGGCCTAAAAAATGCACACTTAGTTTTCTTTGCCAATGGAACTACAATCTCCCACCTCTTAGAAAAGTGCTTGTTCTCCCAAGCCACAGCTTTCCTGGATAATTAAGTAATCACTAGAACAGACAGAAAGTGTGAAGTACTTGATACTCCCCTCCCCACGAGAAAAAAGGATCTGGGTTCCAGTTCGTGAAAGAGTGTATGTATTTAATACTAAGTAATCATTACAGCAGTGACTGGAATCCAGATCTCCCTTTTTCCCAGGTGACTGCCTTAAGTACCAGACTCTTTCTGTCTTCTGAGAAGCTTGTTCTTTCACTAGCTTAATGAATATTTAATCACTCTCTGTGAAGTGGAACATCACATCTTGCAAGGAGAGGCTGTGAGCAGCCAACCCCAGAAAATCTACTAGGCTGGTGCTTAGAACATTTTGGTGAGAGATGCAGTTTCAAATCCTTAACAAAACAGAATGAATTGAATCAGAATTCTCTACCTTTAAATGAAAACGGGTTCTCACTAAACTTAAAGTATATGCTCTATTCTACTTTTATGCAACAAATCCTGAAGGACTTGGCATCCCCCATTCATTTACAGGGCCGTGGAACCTGGCAAGGTACATCAGGAGTTAAATCTATTCTTGGAGTGTTCCATATACAATAAATGTGTTGGATAAAATAACAAATCCCCAAGACTGTATAGGCATGTGTTACATATCTGGAAGATCAGGATTTAGGGAGTTAGCAGATTGTCCAGAAGCGAGTTTTTGACTTTTGGATAATTTCAATAATGAAGTGCTGGCTGCTTGGGCACAGTCTCAAAGAGTTATATCATTTCCTAATTCCCTTTTAGGAGTTAGGAAAATTAAGAACATTAATTAGGCAGTCACAGACTGCCTAAAATGGGTGCTTAGGCTTCCTAATTGATTAGTGGAGTGAGCTAGGCAGCAAAGAGCAGTCCAGAGAGTTTGCCTACTGGGAGCAGACTCACGTAAAGATAGCAGCTGTGAAACATCAGCCACGGGATTTGGCTTAACCATTGCCTCCCTCTGAAGTTTATACACTGATGTTCAGATATTCATCCACTTGCCCATACACAGCCATCTGGAGTGGTAAATGTGTGCAGGGCAGACCACCAGCTGCCCTTTGGCTGACACCCCAGGCCTACTTAGTTCCTGTGTTATGTCCACCAGCCCTGCAGACAGATAAGCCTGGGATGTTTGAAATAGCACTAGGAGCTTATTCATGGACAACTGAATGAAACCTCAAGTCACCTTAAACTGAAACAAGTCTTGAATCCAATTCTTAAACAAGCATCCTAATGACAAGACCTTCTTAGAGAAAATAATAGTATCAATTCCAGTTGTATTTTGACAGACTTACTTACCAGCTGTAAGGCATCAAGGCTCGTTGTTTCCTTGGTATGACATCAATACACTTTGGAGCTGGAGATCTAACAGTTTATGATCCTAAATGCTAACTTTGTTACCCAGCTTTTCTATGAAATTCAGGGGAAGAATAGAAATTAGAAGCTTAAATATTTTATGGGGCTCCCAGGATGAAGTGGCAGCTCAACGAAAGATTAGAGCAGTAAGTTTTGGACTTGGATCTCATAAGCAAAATTCAGCTCACCTAACTTTAATTTTACAGTTTAAATGCCCATGACTGGACAAGTCACTCTAGATTCCCTTTATCGTTGATAAAGGCAACTTCAAGGGTGCAAGTCATCTCTCCATAAAATCAATGTCTCCTTAGGTCAGTGAGGGATTCCTTTTCCTAAATATAGCATCTAGTGCCATTCCAGACAGCATATGATATTGCTCCTGGCCTTGATAGGTCAAGTATATAGGTCCTGTTTTGTATCTGTCAGTCCAAAACGCAGTACAGATATCTTGGTTACCCTACCACCTCTCCAGTGGCACTTGGCACCACAGCAAGAAACATAACCAAGATCTTTGAGTCTCCTGATCCAATGAACAGAATCACATCTCAATAGTCCATCTGAAACTTCCACTTGTGAAAGGCATTTTAAAGTCCGGAATAGAAAAATTTTAGTAGTATGACTTAATGGGACTAAGGACCATTCTTAGAAAAAATGAACCCATCTGTATTTTATCACAAACCATTTTACAGTTGAGCACCTAAAGACTAAATTACTGAAAAGTCTTTAGTAATTTTGAAATGTAACTATTCTATAAAGCTCCTTTAAAGGGGAAATAAAATCATCTGTATACTCTTCCATTATTAATACTGAAATGTAAACCACAAAAACACATATTTTTGTCTTAATCCAACAATGTTGTACTTTTTCCATCTTTGTGTTAAATATACAACATTATTATGGATAAACAACTACTATAAATATTCTATCACAAACCAGTTATAAAACAATATCCTTTTAGGTACATTATTTGTTCATACCTTTAAAAATAGGTGCAAGAAAAAAAGTATATTATACATTAAAGTGATATATAAAGGAACCTGAGGAATAACTAGCTCAAAATTAAAGTTTCTATGCTGTATCTTTCTTGTTTAATACAAATGTTCATTATAGAGGGAAAGCAAAATAAAAAGTACTCCTTATTTCCCTTTACCTTATTTTAATGAGCATGGTGTTTATGTATTATGGGTAGGAACAGATTTCTAAACTTTAACTCCTTTTTAAGGGTTTGTTTCTGAAGATATTTTCATTGCTTTCATTGTTAAAACTCTTTCTATCAGTACTTACTGAATATTTTTTACAAACAGTATGGTTCAACTGATAGCCATCATAACTCCTGTTTACGACAGCAGTCTGTCAGGAGTTAATAAAGGTTCACCTGTAACTGCCACCCTCTCCAACTGTCTTTCACAAAACTCTGAAAAAGTAGTCTTCCCAGCTTCCAACAACGTTAATAAACTGTTAATCTCCAACAGAAGAAGCAGGTTTTGCCTTTAAATTTCTCCACTGGAACTGCTTCAAAGTGTTGCTTCCCTAAATGAATTAAGACCCTGTACTACTTGTGGCACCTGGAGCCAGCACATGCATGTATATTGGTGTATGCATGCAACATGTCTGTGTTGAACAATGTGCTCCTGCCTGCCTTTTTTATGGTCAGATGACTATTGAAATCACATAAATATTTTACAGGAGGAAAAGGATTGATTCTCCCTAGTTGTAGCCCTTTAAAAATGAAGAGAAATAGGTACCTCCAAGGAGTCATTCATCTATCCTGCATGAGATACATGTTCAGAGGTGGACTGAATTCCCACGAGGTGTTATATCTTTACATTGACTCCAAAGAGACCTTGAACAAACAGTTCAGGTTCAATGCCTGTTTTTTGAATGTCTAAAGCCAGCTGAAGGGAATCTCATCCTAATTAATTGTTCTGTCCCAAAGGAAGAAGTTAGTATTACTGTATCTACACAAAAGGAATTGATGATATCCATGTAGCTAGCATGGTATAAAGATTTATTCTGCTCTTACACCCACTCTCTGTTGCTGCTTCCTTGCCACCTCTTTGTGGGAACTGCTTATCACAGCAAACTGCCTCAGCTACTTTTCCTTTCCTGTCTGTACCTTTGCCAAGCAAACAGCTCAAACTCTAGGGCCCAAGGGTGCAGCACCATCCTGACCAGGACTGGTGCCCTCGCGTTGGCAGCACGTGCTCAGCATTGTGCTCAGCCACTGATCTTACCTAGGCCTTCTGCTGGGATCCTGCAGCCCTAGGTCAAGTGCAGGGATGAGAAGGGGGAGAGGAGAAAAAAAAGGCATACTGTATTTAAAATATCTGAGGTACCATGGGGGATGCCCAGTGCATTAATTTTTTAAAGTAGAAGCAAGTAGCAGAAATTAAAAAACAGCTAAATATTCAGTCATACGAAATACATTTTTCTACTGACCCTGGGAGCAGAGGACTCTTTATTCTCCTCTCTTCCATTCCACTTGAGGCAAAGAAACCAAGCTGGATGTCTGAGAAGGCAAGGGAAGTTTCTAGCCCTGCCAACCAGCTGCCGCTCCTTCCACATGAATGACTCTCATGAATGAGTCAATCTCATGCTCACACATCCGCACCCAAAACAAATTCCTGAATGAGCAGACTCCCTAATTTCCCATGCTCTTTTTCACCCACCTGAAATTCATGCAGACCTGCATGACTGGGGCGAGGAGGTACAGCTCTCCAAGGCTGGTTAATTAGCTGAGGCTTTACGTCTGTACTAGTGCCATGAAAAGTATAGGCACCTCCAGAGAGCTATTCAGCTCAGCTATCACAGTCAGTTGTCCTCAGGTGAAATAAATCTCCATCCAGAAACACCTACCTCTCCATTCATGAACAGTAGCAGAAATCTAACTGTTAGCTTAGACTAGGAAATTTGTCTCTTTTATGGTTGAAAGTAGGTGAGATGAACGTACACCTCATTGACCATTTTCTTTGGTCACAAGTTTCACTCTCAATGACTGAAAAATACAGAGGTGCCTCTCAGCATGACAGATGCCCATATAAAATCTGCCAACACATGAATTTCATTAGATTCACTTTCAGAACATCAATTACAGCAAGTATCTTGGGGTCTGCCCCCTGCAGGTGCCTTGGTACTGGTGGTAATTCCATTTATTCTGAGAGTAAGCAACACCTACTAAGCCATACACAAAGCACAGTGCCAAATAGTGGCAAACCTAAGGGGCACACAATAAATAAATAGAGAAGAATGGGAAAAGATATAGACAAAATGAGGTATGGGAAGATAGAAAATACAATGTTTCTTGTATGAAGTGTGAGGAGGGATGGGAAGAATGAGCTCAGGTAAATGGAGTATGCTATGCAGAAAGGTCTAGGTGAAGGGACTGAAGGTCAGATGGGGAGAGGGAGCATTTTCTTTATATCATATCTCAACAGTTAACACAGAAAACTTTTCCTTGGGATCAGTGGACATTCCACATCCATGTACAGCTTTTAAAATGAAAGTGGAAGAAAACTATGTGATGGTGGTTGTGGTGATAGTTGCCCGTTAGAGATTGTGTGGAGACCATCAAGCTCACTCCACTTCAGATTATGGAATGAACTACAATTGTCATCCTCAAGATGGATGAAAGGCTAGGTTTTTATCCACTACACTCTAGAAGTTTGGGTTTTTTAATATATATTAAGCAACTGTGAAAGGAAAGATTGTGCAACAACTAGAAGTACACTGTAAATATCAAGGTTACCAAAAGTCACAGAACAACGTTTCCAATAATCTGAAGTGGTGATAGGAAGAGTAACACAGTGAATTTGTATTGATGCAGAAGTCATTAACCCTACACCCTCACTTGGATTTGCATTGAAGAAGCAGCTGACTGTATTTTCATGCTCATTGCTTCTACCAAAACTCTTTAGCAGATCAGCAAGTTTACTGTCTTTAGTATATATGTGCATGTGTGTGTCCACCTACGTGTCTGTGAATGTTTGTTGGGAAACATAATACCCTGACTTCCTTATGTTACAAAATAGTGTGCATATATTATTTAAATATTTTAAACATGCCCTCTTAAGGACCACTTAAGGTGACTCAGTTATGTGAATCCAGATTCTGCTAATTTAGCAGCTGTTAAGGAATATTACTTTGGGCAGTCCTACTGAAATATGTAAGATTTTTAGGAAATGAGTTAGTCATGAAGAATCTGACCCAAACTGTTATTTCCACAGATCATTGTAAACAACCATTTGTGTTCTTAGTCTTATGCAGTCAGTTGTCCCTCCTGTATACTATGGCTTGTCCAACCCTCTACAGACGAGCTCTTTTAAAGCTAGAGATCATTGGGATGTCTGAGTCCCTTATCCATGTCAACCAGCAACTACCCACATTATTTTTCAGTGTCAATGATTTGAAACCATACAATAGGCAGGCAATTTTAACTGGAAAACCAGGAAAGGTTATTTAATAGTAAAATAAGTAATCAGGAAGCAAGTAACAGTGAATCATGCAGCTAATTAAGAAAAAATAAACAGAAAAAAGTAACTGAAAAAGCAAGGATAAAATTAAACAGTAATGATGATTTATAGTAAGATACTCTGAGACATGACAGAAGTCTCAGTACACCAAAAGGAAAATCTTGTTTGCTCAAATTATTTGTTTCTTCTGTCTAATGAATGTAATTCTAATATACAAGCGATAACACTGGCATTTCTTTGAAATGTTGATTCAGTTTAATTATGAAAATCACCAAGGTATTTTCTGGCTGCTGCATCACTCCCTGTACTAAGATTAATCACATCAACATCATTCATTTAATCTTCAAAGAGTAAGCAGTTGTCCACAAAAGCCTTCAAATAGCTTCATTAGTGCAATTTTTCAGACTCAAACACTTATCTGGCAGCACATGATTGAGAGTAAGGAAGGTCATTATATTCATCTGTTTCCTAATCTAGTTTATTTTTTAATGTTTCTACTTTTTTTTTTTTTTGATAACTTTAACCACCACTTTTTTTGTTCTTTATCATGGACAACCAAACCACGTGCAGTTCAAATACAAATAAAATTGTTGCTGGCCATCATGACTTAATCAGTTTGTGACAGATGAATTTGAGCCACAATGTTCTCTCCCAAGCCCAGCTCTTTTTTAGCACACATATTGTTTTTGTCACTAATCACAAAAACACCCCTTAAAATATGTTTACTTAAACGTGCAAACAAGGTTAAAAAGGTGACACACACAATAATGTGCCTAACGTTTTCAATGCCAGACTGAGACTTACTAACAATGTTTTAGAGAATAAAAATAAGGCCAACCTCTCCCTATGATTAATATTTAATTTCATGCTAAGAGCATCATCCTCTTCAGTCTCCTATGGATGCTGAAAAGACCTTCCCTTGTTTCATACTACTTAAAAACTTCTCCAGCATAGCCCTATGTATTTTCAAAAAATCATAGTACCTGGTGTCCAATTAGCTGGTACTGTGATACAATCTTTGAACAGTTAATTTTTTTTTCAAATATAGCATTGCAACCCAACATATTAACACCAGGTATGACAGTGATATCTCACTATCAAGATCACAATGACAACCTGATCAGACACAATTATCTTACCTGCACAGCACTAAAACAGCCACTGATAAAAATGTACTTAGTTCTCTTACTGAAAACTAAAGCCTCCAGGTTTAGTTTTGAAGCTTTAAAAAACAAAGACTTTATTAAAGTTTCTGCTAACATATTTGCCTGCAGCTGTCAGTGAATTTTGAAAAAAATCCATCAATCAGAAAAGGGGAAGCCTTGAAATGCCAGGCAGCAAATGTATTTTTTAAAATATAGACTATTTAAATAACCATAAACTATAAAAATAACTACTAAAATGAATTCAAAATATCCTTTTATTTAATTTTGGGTGAGGAAAAATCAATTTTGCATTAAAAAAAAAAAAAAAAAAACTTGAGCAAAAATTTACAAAAATTAATCTTAAGGCTCTGGTGAATTGTCAGCATTGCAAATATGCAAATCGTTCAGAAGGTATCCAAAAGCATGCAAAGATATAGTTGAACCACTAAGGTATTTGTTTTATTAACAACCAGATTTAGTTTAGAGAGAGAAGCACAAGTTAGTTCTGTACTACAAAGCAATATATTTGTTTCAGTTGTCACTATATCTCACAGAGTGATTTTCATTCCTTTCCCTGGCATACAAACAGCACTCATGCCCCCTCCTTAGTTTGCAGTGCTATCTGAAATCAATTGCTATATGAAAAACGAGCATAAAGCACAAACTCTACGTAGTTCTCAACCTAACCGCTCAACAAGGTAGAGGTGAGGCTTTTCTAACCAAGGGTCCCCTGCAAAAGCAAAGATTTTCTTTCTGCTTGAACATAAAAAAAGAAAAAAAAAAGGGGAAGGGGGGGGGAAATCAATATTCTCAGAAGCAGATGTATAAACTGATGCCTCACTTGCACCTTTTGGTAGATTAGACTCTCCCAACTTTGATGCAGAAAGGAAAAACACAGGCTGGTACAATATTTATTCAAGGCAGAGAAGATTAAGGCATATCTCAACATGAGTTTACATACAAGCTTTAGTCCTTGGGCTATTTGTGAAATCCAGGGCACTAGTTTCTCCTTTTGAGATTTTTGGCTACCTAAGACTCATGCTTGGGGACTCCTCACTTGTGACACAAGATTAAGTCATGGAAATCATTTCATTTAGAGCAGGAGTCAGGATGCAAGAAAGTCACAACAGCTGGAATAGCTAAGGCAGTTGAAGGGATACAGAAGCCACAAGAATGTATCTCCACAGATACATTTATTTATCAGTCTTTTTTCATCCAGATATTATAAGCCATGTTGATATCCCACCCTTAGTTTGAGGTGTTAGATGCCATATATATTTATTTCTGCTTCCATATATATGAGCTTTCCTTTCAAGAGCCAAGTGCCTCTGCAAATTGTTTGTTGGTGGAGGTGGTAAGAAAAACAACAAGTTTGAGATTGGAGAACTGTGCTTTTCAAAACCTTTCCATAAATTGCTCTCAGATCTTGTCCCTGGATCTTGGCAGTATGAGGCCACATCATTTCAAACTGTGAACAACAGAGAGAATGACCAGATTCATCCTGCAGTTTGTCTCATTTCACTGAAATACTTGGGAATTCTTATGCAAAGTAAGCTTTTTTCTGCCTCTACCTTCTCTCTGTAGGACATGGTGGAGTGGCAGGACATCTATATTCTGCTACACACTTTTAGACAGGAATCTTTGTGAAAACGAACAGCTGTTTATCCCTGGAATCCTTCCATCCAACGTTGTCTGCAGTCATGGTTCAGTACTAAAATCAGTATGTTCCTAATAACTTAGCCTTAAAGGACTATACTCCTTGGGTAACATTTAAGTTCTCTTTTTCACTTCCTCTTTTTATTCAGACAGTGTTATCCTCAGGAGTCCCAAAGCTTCTAGGTCTCAACCAGCCCTTGAAAGAAGGAAAATTCTTCAAACAGGTCTTGCTGTGACAAATGTGAGTATTATATGCTACTGTTCTTTACTGTTCTCCTCAAATCTCAGTTTCCCTAATTACACATTACTTCTCTAAGAACTATGAATTATATAATGAGTCTAACCAAGATGTATGCTGCAAGACCTGCTTCAGTTATCCAGCAAATATAAGAAAATAAGGCTAATCACAGGGAAAGCATTTTCAATTAATCTGCCTTACTGTGACCATGTACAAAGCATTAATTTACATTGGTTGCTTTTAATTTTAGCAATAAATGAACTTTTATTGTAAATGTAGGAACAGATCCCTGAGTAAGTGACAATATGCAGGGCAAATAACCAATTAAGGATGCATTTATATAAAAAGTAAGAGATAAATAACCTGCAAGACCTCAGGACAACTACAAATACAAATTTATTTAGATCATCCACTAAAAGAGAATTCACCTCTTCAACGGTCATGATCTGCCTTTTTTTTATTAACAATACACGAGTTTTCAATCAAAATTGGTACCAAGTGAAAAACCTTCTTCACAGAGCATGAAGAAGTAGAGATTCACCTTTCTGACAACCTTCTT
Organism: Sylvia atricapilla; assembly: GCF_009819655.1. Taxonomy (NCBI): domain Eukaryota; kingdom Metazoa; phylum Chordata; class Aves; order Passeriformes; family Sylviidae; genus Sylvia; species Sylvia atricapilla. Next base: position 66,874,036 of record NC_089141.1, read on the forward strand.
TCCTGTCTTCTATATATCCTCATAAAATATTTACTTTGCTTCTGAATGACCACTCTGATTATCCTTAGACTCCTTTTCAGATTCCCTGATGATGTCATGGAAATGTTAAACCCATTATGCTAAGCTAGGACCTCCATCTACTGTGACCTCTTGGCACTAGCTTCTGAGGACAGCATGACACTTTCACATAAAAGTTAGTCTTCCTTTGGGTCATCAATAGGTGGACTCGTAATACATCAGCACTTCAATCAACACCAGTAAAATTTAACCAAGGCAGTGTAAAAAAGTCCAAACCCATTCTGTGATTACAATAAAGTGATTAAAACGTCCATTAAAAGGTACAGTTATTTTCCATTGGAAAACAAGCATTTATATTATTTCATGGGTCCACCCCACAGGTAATACATGGCATTCCTTTTCATTAAGCTATTAGGGAAGTGATTAGTGACTAGCACCCTGCTCTAATTATCTTTAATGTAGTGTTTCAAATTGATCATGCATAATGTAATTAGAAATCATAATTAAATTAATTTATATTGATTTAAGCCTTTATAAGTTGTTAATAACCATGACCCATTACATTAATTCCTACAAGCCAACGTTAATATTTCCAATATGCTGAAATATTTCTCTTTTCCCCTCTTCCTCGCATCGGGCACTCCTGCGGGAGCTCGCGGGGGGTGACTGTCGGGGGATGCTCCCGGGCAGGTGTCCCCGCGGCCGGCGGCTCCAGCCTGGCCCTTGGTGCTCCAGCGCCAGTGGGTACTGGGAGCGAATCGATCGCTGGCTTTAATGCGGGAATAATGACCGCTGCCCGGGCTGACAGCCGCCCCTTCGATTTCCATGGAGACGGAACGACCCCGGCAGCCGCCCAAGGGGAAAACTCGAGGGGTGGGAGCCAGAGGAGCGAGTTGGTGGGGGTTGATACTGAAGGAGGCCAGCCGTGCCCCACCCCTCCCCCAAAGCGGCTGATGCCGGAGCTCCCAGCTGGCCGGGAGGCAAGGCCCCGGGGCGATGGGACTTCCCTGGGAGCGGGAGGCAGCGGGATCCCGCGGGGGCCGTGCGGGAGGGCCGGGGCTGGGGGTGCGGGCAGCCCCCGGGGGCTCCTGGGCATGTGGCCGTGGCTGCAGCCGGACCCTGCCCGGGGGATGGCTGCCGAAACCTCCCCTCTCCGGACACCGATCTTGTACCGCCCCACGCTTCCGTCGCCATCTCCCTCCCCACAGCACAAAAGCTCTCGAGAAAGTTATTTCCCCCCAGTTGCAATTAAACTTGCGCAGCGAAGCCCCTACGCGGATAAACAGGCAGCAAATCATCCAACGCGGGATGGCACGGGCCAGGCAGAACTCTCAAACGGGAGTACTTCCACCCCACCCCGTCTGACACCTTTCCATCACATACGAACGCTCCAGGGTCAAAATAAGTTTCCCAGTAAGAAAGATGCCCGGCTGTAATAAAATCTTACCGCGGGGGGTGTCACAAATCATTTAAGAAACCATCTTTGCTTAAATAATAGTTCTTTTAAAATAAATTCGGGGTTCGCAAATCACGATTTGGTTTGAAGAGGCATGAATTCTATTATATGTACAATTTAATCACGGGGTATTTAAAATAGACATTTCCATCTAAAATCCAATCAGAAATCAACACAGTACCTCGAGGCATTAAGATGATCATCTCCATTTTGCATTTGTAAACTGGTAGAAATAAATGTGGCTTGTGGAAACCAAGAGGTCAAGTACGGCTGCTCAAATATTTTTCTTACAAAATGACGGATTTATTAGACAAATAAGTAGCCCGGCTGATGCAAAACCCCCAGTGATTGAATTTTGACGTTGAGTCAACAACAACTCGAACTACATCAGTGCTCCAAGATTTAGTTATGATGGTAGAGATTACTGAACAAATAGGAGGCAGAAATGAATACAGATTTCCTAGGATCTGCCCCTGGCACCCTCTTCTTGACATTCCCCTCCATATGCTATCCCTATTCACAGTGTATTTTAATTAAAGGACTGGGCTATGTCTTCTAATTTTACAAGAACTTTTAAATAATTAGTCTGGTATGTGTTAAAAGGGACAGCTTCAGACATAAGGGGATTTCAGTCCCTTTAGGATCTCTCCTCGGCTTTGCAGTTATCATAGTCCCCTCTAAGAGGAAGGGAGGAAAACGCCTCTGATTTGATTGCAGAAAGATGTGAACCCTGATCAAGCTGCCGTATGCAAACACAGGCGTCAGCGGTTCATTTCCAGCCCATTCAAAGAGAATGCCTGGGGAGCGGGTGGGGGGGAAGGGTTGTGTTTGGGATTTTGGTCTGAGATTGGGGTTTTTTCCCTCTTCCCAGTGGAAAAGATGTTGAGGGTTCAGCATTCCTGTGAAAATCTGTCCACGGATCCAAATCGCCTCTGAAATCAGGTTGGGCTGTAGCCCGCAGTGCCTCGATAGCGGATTTTTTACTGCGCTGAATCTGCCCTCTCCCTCCTTTTCCCCTCCCTCTTCCCTTCTCCCCCTCCCGCCTTCCCACCCTACAGGTGTGTGTATCCAAAGAGAGTTCCCCGGTCTGAGCCGGCAGGGAGCAAGCCGTGTGCCGGAAAGCCTGCGTGAGCTGGGCGAAAGCGGTGTTATTCTTGCTTCATTTCTTCAGCGCTTTGGAGCGTTACTTTTACTTGCTAATCACGAAGGGGCGCTTAAATAATTGAGAGTACGTTTAAGCATAAAGCAGTCAGTTTCTAATCTTTTCAGGGGAAAAGGGACTAATCTGCACCTGCTGTGAGAGCCTTTTTTTTATTTATTCTGTATATTACTTCCACTCCAAGCTGGACCTGATGGCTCCAATTACAGTTGAGCCTTGCAGAATCCATACCCTCCCTTCCACAGCCCTTTTCTCTTTTCTCTTCCGCAGCAATAAACTTTTTCTTGGCAGAGAAGAGAGAGTGGGGTGATCTTAACAGACACCATTTAGCTGAGATTATAATTTATTTATTTTTTAAGAGAAGCTCTTCAGAATTCCCAAGCTCCCCAAATTTGCCTTCTTTCTATTGCCTCTACTGTTTCGTATGCATATTTGTAGAAAAGAGAGGCACATACTGGCTGTCACGGTGATCTGGATTGGTTTTTTAACAGGGGATGGTTCGAGAGGAGTGTTTTAAAGTAGATTTTCTCCTATTAAGCGTTTGCTAAGAAATTGTTTAATAAGCCTTTCCTGTACTACCTATTTTCCCTGCCGTGTTTTTACATTGGGTAGAGGCATCTCAGAGTATTGCAAAAGTTAATTCCATATTTTTATCCACTAACCTACTTAGGATGCAAAAAGAAAAAAAAAGAAAAAAAAAAAGAAAAAAAAAAAAGCCAACAACGTCAAATTAAAGTGAGTCCTCCTGTCTTGCCTTCTCCCAGCAAATAACTTGCAGCACCTAATAAATCCAGATGGAGTTCCTCATATAGCCCGGTGCAGAAATAATTATTGTCCTGGCTTGTTTCATGTCAGAGGCCTCTTTGGCTCATCTGTCATGAAACCAATTTCACTTTATTTACATCCATTTGCTAGTTTAATTACTGTGCTGATGAATAGCCTGAAGGAATTAAGTTACGAGTCTTTGGAAACCTAAAACGACAGATATATGGGTTACCTTTTAAATAGAGGAATAAAATGATGGGTGGTGTGCACACCAAAATTTAAAGGTAATAAGAGACTCTTTGCTAGGTGGAAATGCAGAATCAACTGATGCTCAGCCCATGCATTTACATCTGTCTTTATGTAAAATATTGCTTTGAAAGGCACTCATATTTTTGCAGGTTTAATGCAATCTGTATTAAAGCAAAGGTTCTGCAAGATGGGTGCCAGATTTAGATCTAAACACAGATGCACTCATTATTTTTACAGCCACAGAAAGAGGAAAAATGCTAGAAAATGAGTTGAAAGTAAGTCTTAAAGACTGACTTCAACATAACCTATGCACTCTGCCATGTAATACATATCAATAGGGCTACTATCCTATGTCTGCAATTGCAGAAATAGTCTCAAGCACCACTTCCCTCTAACTTGCCTCTCTGTGATGCCCTGTACTAACAGAGGGAATTTCAACCAGCTAAGGGATCTTGTGCTTTTTACATAAATCTGCAAAACAACAGAGCTTGTCCTTGTGTTAGCTGTAGCCTGCATCCTTTCCTCTTCTTCGGGTGTTTTTCCATAATTTGCATCATACATGGGTGTCACTTGACCTGGAGATCAGGGGTAGGGAACCTGCCCCATCCACCCGCACGGTCCCTGCTGCAGGATCCCGGCACACTGAAACGATCCTGCCCTCCCCTCCTCCACCACTCAGTAACTTTCCTGAGCCGCTTTCCTGAGCTGCTGCTTTTATAATAATCTAGAATTTCAAAACTTTGTGCAGCAGGTACCTGAACGATAGGTCAGTCTCTTTAATACTCCCTCTTGGTCATCGTGAAAGGGGAAAAAAAAACCCCACCCATAAATGCAAATAACCCCATTGGCTTCGGAATTAGGTCGGGAGTATCAATTGCCGTGGCTGTGCCCCAACGCGTCACCAACTGACTGGCAAACGAGGTCCAGGAGGAGCCCGTGTGAGCATGTTCATTCTAACCCTGAAGACAAAGTCCCCCCAAAACCCTGTCTTCCAAACAAAGAATAGGAACCAGACCTGAGAGCCCGCGCATCTTCTCGGGGACTGAGCCTGAAAGGCACAATTTTATTTGGGCGTGCTTTGAGGGCTGCATGAAAAATTCACATGCACAAGAGCACTCTCCTACACAGACTGCTTCTTCTCCTTCTCCTGGTAATTTTGTGGATCCAATCCTTTTGTGGATCTCACGTGGGACAAACCTTCCTTGAAGAAATGATGTGAGGCAATAGGCAATAGGGCAGATATAAAAGTGGTGAGGATGGCCAGAGCTCTGGCTGCCTGCGGGGGAGACGATGTTTGATTCGCTAGAAAAAGCCTTCTTCTCAGACACACCCTCCACAAGGAGATGGCTGAAGGGGCAGACAGACACCCCCTTTGTCACAGAAGTTGAGCAGCACTTTAAAATCAAATCCTTTGCCGGGGAAAACGGGACACATTCCCCCTTCCTGCCTCAAGTATCGCTATCCACTAACCCAAGCTGGTTACACGGAGGCTCTAAAAGAGCAGATCAAAAGAGAATTACAGCTGCCTATTCGAGGTACTCCGGGTCTTTATATTTGAGAGACATAAAAGGAGAAAGTGTACAGCAACACAGGGTGGGGTATGAAAAGCTCCCTTCCCTCCCCCCCCCCGCCCGCCTCTCCCCTCTTCCCTCTCCCCCTTTGATTAATAGATCCATGTGGCTAACGGCCTGACATATGGTGTGCGAAGCAGCTTGAGATGGTACCTCGGGCATACCCTACGGCTATTAACATATTACAGGCTTCTGTGCAGCCACAGACGGACAGAGGGAGACTCAGCAGACAGACAGCCAGCCTCCCCTCGCCCCGCCGGAGCTCTCCGTGGTGCTGAAGCGCCGCCGCTCCGCTGAGCCCCGCTCCGCTCCTCCCGCCGCCCCGCCTGGCGCTGCCCGCCCGCGGCGGCTCCGCCGTGCTGCAGTTCAAAAAGCAGGCGTGCACGCCCAGGCGGGTTTGAAAGTCCTGCGCCGCTTTCAAACGAAGAGGAGGAAAGCAGCATCGGCATTACTCCTTGTACATAATCGGGGGATTTCTCTTCCTTCTCCTCCTTTTTTTTTTTTTTTTTTTTTTTTTTTTTTTTTTTTTTTTTAGATAAAAAAGATGTTGCTAGGTATATAACTCCTATAACTCCTTTACCACAGAGTACCCAACAATTGCCTTCTGTAAAATCCGATCGCATGTACAATGCAGTGCCAACTTGCAGTGCAAAGAATACTTTCCTCCCAATGACCCAAAAGTTAGGGAACTCGCACCTAATGCACCTGGCTGTGTGAGAGAGAGGTTATTCCCAGCTGCGGTGTTTGGAATGAGGAATTATATTAGACAAAATAGTGGGTTGGAATGCAGCAAAACCTGAGGTTTATTTAATACCTTTCAAGGGTTCTGACAGAAGCATACAACACTCTTGCACTTTGCCTTGTAGTCTCCTGTAGGCAGCTGCCCCGACTCTTTTTAACTTTGTCCTGGCTGTTTTGTTGGGAAATAACACCAGATTAAATGTTTCAGGTAGCTTCATCTTCTGATTTCAGTAAAATAGTGTTAATAAGGAGCTTTGATGTTGTTTTACTTTCAGACTGTATGCCTTAAGGCAGAAAAGCGCATAAATGTACCTGGGAAAGTAAATTGCCAGAAGCGAAGAGCACCCCTCCCCTTTCAAAATCCTGTAAGTACTCCACTCTTACATCAAACCGACCCTATGCAGAGCAGCTCTAGCTGTTTTGAGATTTCCTGGCTTTCACAAATATTTCTCCTTTCAATGCACACACAGCGACGTGTACCCCTGTGCTTACGTGTGTGCACATTTCAGTATTAGCAGTTGCTAATAAATCTGAAGATTATGTGAGAAAATACGAAAGGGCCATTGACATAGCTGCTTTTTTTATTATAATTTTTTTTTTCTTTTTCCCTAATAAGAATACAAAATCCCGGGGGATAAAGCCTCCTAGAGATTTTCGGTGATGAGTAAAACCGATACAACGTGAGTAGAGAAGTGTAGATCTCCACCACGCTAAAGCAGCCCGGAATAAAAGTTTTGTATCTTGGATATGTATTTGGAGCTTTCTTAGGTATTTCACCAGTAGCCTCCTCTATTCTTTCGGGAGCCCATCACATCAGCATCGCAGGTTCCTCACACACAATCAATACATTTTGCATAACGCAAGTCTCCCTCGCGCGCTCTCTTCTTCTCTTGCTCCCTCTCTATTCTGCTTTGCCTCTCGTCAGTGCCCGGGGTTTTTACACGGGGCTTTTCTTTTAAGAAATTAGCGCCGACGATAGAGTCTCAAAAGCAAAACCTGCTCGCTCGCGCCAGAAATTTCGCTGGAGCCCACCACAGCAACCTTTCAAGCACACGGTTCGGTTTCAGACAGACACAGCTTGTCTCTCTCCAGTCTCTCCTCTCCCCCCCTCCCCTTCTATTCCTCTTACAGCAGTGCTTTAATAAAGTCACATAAGTGATTGAAATTAACATAAATCATTATTAGTTATTAGGATTTGCTCTAAATTACTCTGTGAATATAACACCAAACCCCATCTGCCACTCCTGCTCTAGCAGCAATAGATTGCAGATAAAATAAATGTCCTTACCCCATTAGAATGTTCCTGTCTCTGTAGCCAAAAGCCAAACAAAAGCAATAAATACCGAGCTTTTTTCTCTCCACTATTCAGCTGTGACTGTTTTCATCAGCTCTTCCTCTAGAAAAGCTCAATAGCTGCCTGAAAATATTGCATTTTATATCACCAAAGGGCGATTAATATTGCATTAACTGTATTTAACATTTTTTAAGCGCGAGTAATCTGAAATGAGTAAGTTTCTGTTACTAAATACAGGGGATGTCAGAGCTGGTGAAAACAGCTTAAAATATCTGTATAAACAGATTATTTGTTTCATACTTTGTATTTTTATAATGTTATGGTATAGTGTGCTCTGTTTGAAGTAGAAGAAGCCATGCTAATGGTCTGTTTAAAGTATTCTGACACTGTCTGGAGACATCCAAGTCTCTGCCTTCATTAAATGTTTATTGTCAACACTTCAGTGAAAAAAAAAAGTCTTGTGTAAGTGAATTTCCACTGCTGGATGCTGTCAACACTTTGTTTTATTCTGATCTGCGTGTACAAAAGTTTGTATACATTATGCTGAAGTGAAGAGAGGCAGAGATTTAGTGAGCTATAATTAGTTACCAAACAAACTTTTGTTAGTAATTCGGTTTATATAATGACCGTAATCAAGTGCTAAGTTGTATTTATCGCCGCCTCATCTCCTTTCCGCACAGCCCGTAAAAAGATGTGTTCATGTTGACATGCGATCTTCTTGTCAACGAACGCCCTTTTTAAAATAAAGTAAAAAAGCAGCAACAAAAAATCAAACCCAAAGCGTACACACAGATCTCACATCTTTTAGCTTTGCCTCACAATTCTGAATTTCTTTCTTCCACGCGGGCAAGGGATGCAAACCCCCTCCTCGCCCCGGTGTTTGAGGTGTGAGCCGTGTGTCTGCTCCCGCCGCCGGACCCAGGCTCGGTCCCGCTCCAGGACCCGCCCCGTGCTGCAGCCCGTGCGAGCGGCAGGGTCGGCCGGCATTCTCACCCAAGGAGGCACTTCAGAGTCTTTTATGGCTCGCTTGTGGAAATCAGTGAGAAGTTACAATTTATCTTCAACGTACCAGGGCCGAGTGTCTCTTAAAAAAATATTAATTTTATATAAAGCCTTTTAAATACTTTAAATACAGCCTTTAGAGTGATTAACATCCTAAGACATCGTTTTTAAAAGTAATTTCCCCTACCCCCCGACTGCCTGATAAATTTTAATTTTATATTAAAACAAAAAGAGGCGTTTAACCACTTTCCCCCCAGAGTTAGAGATGCTTCGGTACACTTAGGTAAGTAGGCTGAAGGAGTTAAAAAGCGGTTCAAAGGAGGACGAGTGCTTTCCCAGAGGGGCTGCGACTCCAATTTGGGAAGCAGATTTTGCATGTACAGCTGTCCCTGGACGACCAGCCAAGGCGAGCTCCCGAGCACGGCTCGGCAGGCGACAGGGCCATAAATCCGCAGCCGAGACCGGGCTCCTCGGCCCCCTGTGCCCGCGGGAACACCGCGCCGAGTCCGCCCCAAAGTTGCGTCTGAACCCAGCGGGCGGAAAGGGGCTCGGCGGGGGAGGGCGAGCATCCCGCGGCGCCTCCGGCCGCCGAGGAGCAGGAGGCGCGCTGGGGGCCCCGCACCGCCCGCCCCTGCCATCGGTGGTGCGGAAGGGAAGGCGGAAAGTGCGCGCCTGTGCCCGCGGGCGCTGCCTGCCCTGCCCTGCCCTGCCTGCCCCCAGCCGCTGCCCGTCCGCCCGCCGGCCCTCCGGTGCAGGCGCTCTTTCTGCCACGGCTGCTTCTTCAAAGATTTATGTGTGACATCTTATTTTAAATTAACTTTTGAGCTCTGGGTTTCATTCATCCATCCGCGCACCCACCCACCCGCCCGCCGCCTGCCTAGCTATCTCGCTGCAATGCGAAGAGACTTGCTCGCAGTTTTACCACTTCGGTCTCATCTCTGGGACCTATATATTTATCCACTGCTTTTCCTCCCAGACCGAGCCTCCTTCAGGTGCGAAGGGGTTGCAAAGGAGGAAAAAGAAAAAGCTTTCCAAAAGCGGAAGGGGGAAGGAAGAGAAAGGGGGGGAGGGGGGAGCGTCGTGCAGCACGCCTCCCATCAAGCTGTCTTGACAACAATTACTAAAGTTTTTAATTAGCCTCTTGTTATAATTCATTTTATTAATTTTCTAAATCTCAGCCCATGAATTATTAACGGCGGCCCCGTAATTGTGTTTGCCGCGGCGCACGTGATGGCGGCGGCCCCGGCGCGGCGCGACTCTCCCCGCGCGGGTCCCCTCCGCGCCCCGGCTGGGGAAGGGGCCCGGCCTGGGCCCCGCCATCCTATCAACCCTTAAATAACATAATTACCCATAATCAGACCCTCGGCTGGCAGGTGGAAACAGGTTCCAAGCGGATTAGAATTCTGCTGCTGATCTTTTAAAAAATCAATTAGGCTTGCCTCCGCTTTGCAATCAGCAGGTAAATATAATAAAGCTTAAAAATAAAATAAAATAATAATAAAAAAAATAAAAACCCAAAACCCACAGCGCAGGCTGAAAAACGAGATATAAATAACTGGAGGGATTTAAAATCGTTTGGGAAATGCCAGAATAACACAGGGCACCACCGGCGCTATCAAGCTTTATGCGCTCGAGTCCGTCAGGTTAAAATAATTATCTTTCGACAAATCTATTCTCTTCGGAGGAAAGGGGGAACACAGGGAGGCGGGGAGGGAGGCACATAAACCATAAAGTCAGTGCTGTAGGACACTTCATTCTCCTTCTGGGGAGCCTTTTTACTTGTTGAACCAGGACCGAATTAGTCTTAATAACACAGGAGAGTAAAAATCAATACGACCGTGGCAGTGGGTGTCTGTTACTCACTTATGATGGCCTAATCTAAGTTGAAAGCAAGCGGAGAGCAAGTGTTAGGCAGAAATTCCGGAGCCAAACCGCGTCTAGCAGACTTAGGACCGGAAAATCACACTGGGAAAGCGGCGAGACACCTCGGTTGTGGAGAAAAGGCCGTTCAGGGGGCGACAGCGCCCACACGTTCATGGGCAAGGGGCACAGGATGGAGTGCAGGAGTCGTCAGAGCCTCCAGCCGGCAGCTCCTCGGCCCCTGGCACACGGGGAGCTGGGGGGAATATCTGTATCCTTTGGTCACAGACGGCTCTTCTCTATGTGAGATGCTGCGTACTGTTGGGGAATAAATGCAAACACATGTTCTGCCTCTTCGTCTTTTATCTTACTTTTTTCCCTCGGATGCAAAACTTTTAACAGTCCTTAGGTTAAACCTTATAAACTAACTCCTTCTTTCTTTCTTTCTCTCGTTCTTTCTTTCTCTCGCTCTCTCTTTTTCTCTTTCTTTCTCTCTTTCTCTCTCTCTCTCTTTCTTCTCTCTTCTCTCCTTCCTTCCTTCCTCACTTGATTTTTCTTTCGATATTTTTAATGAGGCATTTATTAAAAAGGCCTCAACGAGAATTTTGTGGTTTTAAGGACTATTCAGATTCATCTGACAGAAAGCAGGACGTTTTGGTTTTGCACAGTTTCCTACCATGAAAAATAGGAAACTCTGCAAAGCTTTTATTTTCACCATCTGTTTTATTAACATACTTTTTTCTTTGTACTCGATAAGGATTGTACTTATTACAAAACAAACTCCTCAACTTTTCAATACATACATCGGTCATTACCGAATGATACAAATGTGGTATCGCTTTCAACATTTCCATCGTTTGGGGCAGATGAAAAAGAAACCCAGCATTCGTAATTATTTTTATTTGTTCATTCCTGACTCTCCAAAAAAATGATATCCGGTAGTACTTTTCTATAAAATAATATTTTTACAAATGCATTTATTAAAAATTCTGATGACATTTCAAGTTAATAACAACAGAAACAAGTCAATTTCCGGTGGACGAGATCTAGTTTTCTTTTAAAAATACCTTTAGTGCTTATTTTTTAACATCAACAGTTGTTTAAAATCACAGCTTTTTTGAACGTATTATTCTTTTCTGAACATCACGTGTCTTGGTTCACAGATTTACCGGCAAATTAAAAAGATTTGGCTAAAATATGTCTACAGAAGAAATAATCCCAGCTATTAAGTAACTTTTTACATTTGGCATCTGGTCTAGTCACAGGTCATCAGAAAATAGAAAGAGGTTCTTTGATCACTTGAAGCAGTAGGTGGCATCCTATACGTTCCTAATGAACAATTGCATTCACAACATAAGGAGAGATCAGTTTAGGATTCTCATATTTATTAACCCAAAATAAAAATAAAGTATCTTGTTACATAATTAAGTGCAATTAGGCCAGTCAGAACAACATATAAACCTGAAACCACCCAAGCTTTCTTCTTTATACATATTTTGTAGGTGCATAATCCTTTCCAGCACACTGAAAAGAAATACTTCAGAAGTCCTTCTTAAAATTTTACTTTGATTTATATTCTGCAGTTATAGAATAAACTTCAAGAAACACACGCAGCTAATATATAGTTAATTTTATTCAGAGCACCGATTTTCACATAAGAGCTATCTCAAAGTAATGATTTCTGGATTTAGCAGAAAAATACATCTCTCACTATTTTCTTTTTGGTAGAATTAGTCTTATCGTCTAACGGCTATACCTTGAATTTACCAGCCGTCGAATATTTTTCTTTTTTTTCTTTTTTTTTTTTTTTTAAATGCACCCAATAATGATAATATACTATTCTGGTTTTACGTTTGTTTTATTTGTAAGTATGCTGGGACACATCTCCCTGTTGTATTTGGCGTACAGAAATATTTCTGATAGAAATTAAAGTAATAAAGACACAACCAAGGAGAAAGCTCAGCAAACATACATGGACAGGTAGATTATTCAGTGAGACATATCAGGATCCACACGTGGTTGCAGTTTGTAACCTTTTTTGTTGTTTGTGTTTGTGCATTAAAGAAAATATTTACAATCGTCTTTCTTATCTTTTTTTCCCCCTTTTTTTTCTTTTTTTTTTTTTTTTTCCTCTTTTAAATCTAAATACAAGAATGTGACAAGAACGTTTGTGTTTTCGGTGAAAACAGGCAGTTAAACTGTGATATTACACCATCCACAAAAGATTCTACCAGAAGCTAGTCTATTTAGTGCTCAGTTTCAAAATGCATAGAATGTTTGCGCTGCAAACAATGATACACAAAATAATAATATTAATAATAAAATAAATAGATAAATAAATAGATAAATAAATAAATAATATCGAGACTTTATCACGGATCTATCAATGCCTTCTCCCCCTCTTTTTTTTCCTTTTCTTTGATATTTCTTTTCTTTTTTTTTTTTTTTTTTTTTTTTTTTTTCTCCCCCAGGTCATGTCATGCATGATTTCAGTCTATTGATTGTTTTGATTTTAACGGAATGGTATTTTCTTTTCAGATTTGATTTTTTTTTTTTTTTTTGAAAGCCTCAGCAGTCTCTCGGCAAGAGACAGATTCAGAGATGGCTTCTGCACGTCGCTCCCCTTTTTACCTAACAAGCCCTGATAATTTTGTTTGTTTTCAATCCGCGAGACATGTAACGCACCTTGACGCTTATTAGCAATACCAGCATCGTTATGACCGAATAACATCATCGCTTCCAATCCAAGAGACTGTGATAGTGCAAATTGAACCCCACACACCCCTCCCAAAAGCTTTCCTCCACAAAACGTTTATGATTTACAATAAACGACTTTTAAGCCCAAGCGGTTTTCTGTCGTGTATTTGTCCCCAACATGCACACCCCTCAGAAACAAATGTCATTTCAAACCCATCACCGGTGATTTCTTTTTGCCTACCGGGTGCAATAACCTCCAGCCCTTGGAGGAAACCAAGGGAGGACCTTAACCTAAATCCAGCAGATTTGGTGGGGATGCCGGGGGGCATACGGTTGGGAGCAGCGGGGAGGGAGGGAGGAGAAAGAACATAGTTAGCCACGAGCCTTAATGAGTCTGAACATAATCTTTTGGAGAGCATCCCCGCTCTGGCAGGTTTGGCATCTGCCTCCAGATGCATCTCTGCAGAGAGAGGGACCTGTCTTTGGACACAGCTGGGAACGCAAACCACGCAGGCTAGGGAGGAGAGACAAAGGGGTTGTGGAGTAACTTTTTTTTTTTTTTTTTTTTTTTTTTTTTTTTTTTTTCCTTGAGCCAGCTATGATTATTGAGGCAACAACGGAGAGGAAAGGGACTGCTCCCTAGCCTCGGGGGGCCGCTCCCCCGCTCCCGGCCCTTGCCCCGCTCTCACCGTTCCCCCAGGCACAGTCAAGATCCATCGCCAAAGCCTCGCGCAAAACCGCGTTCGAGGAAAAATAAAAAAAAAACAACAGAAAGGAAAAAACCAAAACAAGACAAAAACAAAGAAAAATAAAGATCAAAACAAACAAACAAAAAACCCAAACCCAAGCCGACCAAAGAAAAAGTTCCCCCGCACCAAACCACCGCTGTCCTCATTCATTACTAAGCCAAGGAAAAGAAAGAAAAGCAGAAAGTAATGAAAAGAGACCCAAACCAAACGTAGCATCATCATCACCGACAGTTTCGCCTTCCGGGTTTGTTGGTCGGTTTTGTTTTCCTTCGGAAAGTTGTGACTTAGGTTTCTCGGTTTGTGGCTGTTGCTGTCACGGTATTTATTCGTGTGTCTGTGTGTGTTTACGCTTTAAGTTGCTCTTTCTCCCGCTTTCTGTCGGGGGGTGGGGGGGGGCAGAGAAGGGAGAGGGCCGCAGAAGTGACCCCCTGGGCTTCTAGAGCGTTTTTACCTTCTCTCTCCTCCTTCTTCTCGTTGGTGTCCCGGTGTCTTTTTTGTTTTAATAATTGATAGCGCACCCCCCACGCACGCCCCCCCTCTCCCCGAGTAGTTCGCGTTTAATTTCTACATCGTCCCTTGGTCCCCAGGAGCCTCCCACGGCGTCTCAGGCGACGGTGGCGGTGCGTGGGCGTCCCCCGCGGCCCCGGCCCGGCCCCCCCGGTGCCCCCGGGGCCGGGGCCGCCCCTCCCGCCCGCCCCTAGTAGGTGGCGGAAAATTTCATCCGTTTCTGCTTCTGTCTCTGGTTGCAAAACCAAACCCGCACCACGTTCTTTTTGAGGTCCAATTTCTCGGCGATGGCGGCGATCTTCTCGGAGGAGGGCCGGGGCTGGACGGCGAAGTACGCCTCCAGAGAGCGCTTCTCCGGGGCAGCGATGGAAGTCCGCTTGCGCTTCTTCTCGCCCCCATTGAAGAGCTCGGGCTTGTTCATTTTTTCCCGCTGGGCGCCCTCGGCCTCCTCCAGCCAGGCCTGCAGGATGGGCTTGAGGGCGATCATGTTGTTGTGGGAGAGGGTGAGGGACTCGAAGCGGCAGATGGTGCTCTGGCTGAGGGAGCCCACGCCCGGGATCTTCAGGTTGGCCAGCGCCGAGCCCACGTCGGCCTGGGTCACCCCCAGCTTGATGCGGCGCTGCTTGAAGCGCTCGGCGAAGGCCTCCAGCTCTCGCGGGTCCGTGTCCGAGTCGCAGATGGAGGCCAGGCCGGCCGCCCCCACCACCGCCGCCGCCGAGGCCACCTGCCCCGCGGCGCCGTGGTGCGCGGCCACCAGCCCCGGGTGCGGCAGCCCCGACGGCATGTTCATGGCGGCCGGGTGCGAGAGGTGGCCCAGGCCGTGCATGTGCGAGTGCGGGTGGGCCGAAGTGGAGATGAGGCCGCCGCCGCCCCCGCCGCTGCCGCCGCCGCCCCCTCCCCGCCGGCCCCGCCGCCTCCGCCGCCCGCCCCGTCGTGGCCGCCGCCGCCGCCGCCTCCGCCGCCGCCTCCGCCGGGCATGAGAGCGAGGGAGGGGGAGGTGATGTGGTCGAGGAGGTCGCCGGGCTCCAGCGCCTGGTGATGGTGGTGGTGGTGGTGGTGACGCCAAGGGCACGGTGGAGGTGGAGGTGCAGGGCACGCTGTTCATGGTGTGGTACGTGGCGTCGGGCTTGAACGGGTGGCTCTTGCCCTGCGAGACGGCGATGTCGACGGCGGCCAGAGCCTCGGCCCGCGCCAGCAGGGTCTCATCGAGGCTGGCGAAGATATTGCTCTGCAGCTGCAGGAGACACAAAACAGAGCGGGGTGCGGGGAGAGGAGGGCAAGGAGGCAGAGAGAGGGCAAAGTGCGGAGGAGGAAGGGGACGGGCGGGGGATAGCGTGGGGATTGAGGGAGCGCCGTGGAAAAGGAGGGGGAAAGTCGAGGGACGGGAGAGAGAGGTGGGCAAAGTTGGGGTGACGGCCGGGGAGCCGGCAGTAGGATCAGCGTGTACAGGGAGTACGGGATCGGGGGAAAGAGGCAAGAGATTGGGGAAAGGTGGTATAGCAGGCGACAGCCCGGGAAGTGAGGGGAAACAGGGGGATGGGGTAGAATAATGGGGGATGGGAGGGGGAAGAAGCGAGAAGAGGCAGCAAAACAGGAAAAGAAGCAGAGTAGAAAGGTAAGAGGCAAGGGGGAATCGGAAAAGGAGAAGGAAGGAATGAAGGGAACAAATAAGAATAAATTAAAAGGGGGGGGGGGGAAATGGGACGAAAGGAGAAGAGAAAGGAGGAGAAGAAATGGATCTGTAACTCTCAGCTGGGGAATTGTGTCAAACACAAGAGCACATAAAACGCATTCCTTTCAGAGGCCGAGTCATAAAATTAATACAGAAAGTGGATGAAGTCGGGAGACTCGTGTGAACACCGCTTTCAAAAAAGATCACAGGCGCTCAGATGATTGCAGAGGAAGACATGAAAAAACATTAAGCGCCGCTTGTCAAAATGTGCCTCGCAGCGGTTTTTTATTAATGCACATACACATACATGCACTATACAGAAAAGAGAGAGAGAGAAAGAAAGAAAAGTGTGTGCGTGTAAGGAGAGAAAGAAAGAAGAGAGCTGCAGCTGTCTGTCCCTTACCGGTGGAGTTGGTAGACATGCTCTTCTTATTGCTTCCGAGCTGGAGTGTAGAGAGGGGTATTTGTGCTCAGGTAGGGTGGGATGCATGGCAAAATGAGGCTGTTTGCTGTTCATGGACATCATCTTGAAGGCTTGGCATGTAAATCCACAAACACTCCTAAAGTCGGGGGAAAAGTGCTCTCCGGGCTCTCTCCTCCCCCGGGGGAAGCCGCTGACAGCGGCGGGTGGCGGTGGCGGAGCCGGTGGTGGCGGCGGTGCCGCAGCGGACCCTGCCCCCGCCGCCGCCGCTGCCGCGGTGGCCGAGGCTGGGCTGGGTTGGCGAGCGGGCGGCAAGGCTCCCTCCGGCCCCCGCCGTGTCCCTCGCTCCCTCCCTCACTCAGTTCTCTGCCTGCCGCTGCCCGGCGCCGGCGCGCTGCGCTGCGCTCTGCCCGCACCTGAGCCCCGCATCCCGTGGCTACCGCCGGGCGGGCTCTCGCGAGAGCGCGGCGGCTCCGGCTTTGACAGACATCAGCTGTCTCCCCCCTTCCTCCTCCTCCTCCTCCTTCTTTTCCTCCTCCTTCTTTTCCTCCTCCTCCTCCTCCTCCTTTTCCTCCCGCCGCCCCCGATCCTTGCCTCCCCGCCCTTGTTGCATCTCCCGCAGCCCTGGCCCGTCTCGCCGGGGCGGCGGCCGGGGCCACTCTTATAGCGAGCGGCACCGAGCACCGGGCGGCTGCGGCACCTGTGGCTGCCACACGTGCGCGCTGCGCGGCCGCCAGCGCGGCCCGGGGCACCCCGATGGGGCGGGGATGGGCGGGGTGCGGGGAAGGGCGCCCTTCCCGGGCCTCGGGGCGGGCAGGGAACGGGCCAGCTCTCGGCACTAAGGCACAGAGGTGCGCTGCCCCTCCGCGCAGCGGAGCTCTGCCAAAGAAAGGGGGGTCCTCCTGCCGCTCCCCGCTCCTGCCGCGATTGTACAGCGGCTCCTGGAAAAGACCGGCCGGCGGCAGACATTTGTTTGAACCACTCAGAGGCTATTGTTTTCCCCGTAATTTAATTTTCCCCCACCCCGTGTAGTTTTATTGCAGGTATTGCTGTGCCAGGCGCCGCGGGTGACAGCCGCTGCGCCCACGCGGGGCGTGTGTGTGCGTGTGCGCTCTGCACGGGCAGCGCCGCCGAGGTGAGACTGCATCTCCTCCTGCTGCCCAGCCCTAACTCCTGCTCCCTGGGAAAACCCAAGTTGCACTGACATGGCCTGAAGCAGAAAACAATCACAAACAGTTCTTTCTTTCTTTTCTTTCTTTTCTTTCTTTTTTTTTCTTTTCTTTTTTCTTTCTTTTCTTTTCTTTCTTTCTTTCTTTTTTTTTTTTTTTTTTTTTTTTTTTTTTTTTTTTTTTTTTTTTTTTTTTTTTTTTTTTTTTTTTTTTTTTTTTTTTTTGTTTTTTTTTTTTTTTTTTTTTTTTTTTTTTTTTTTTTTTTTTTTTTTTTTTTTTTTTTTTTTTTTTTTTTTTTTTTTTTTTTTTTTTTTTTTTTTTTTTTTTTTTTTTTTTTTTTTTTTTTTTTTGTTTTTTTTTTTTTTTTTTTTTTTTTTTTTTTTTTTTTTTTTTTTTTTTTTTTTTTTTTTCCCCCCTTTTTTTTTTTTTTTTTCTTTTTTTTTTTTTTTTTTTTTTTTTTTTTCTCTATCTTTCTTTCTCTCTCTCTCTCTCTCTCTTTCTCTCTTTCTCTCTGTCTCTCTTGCTTCCTTCCTTTTCATACTCTTTTCTGTGATTTATACTTAGAATACTTTTGCCTTCGAATCAAACATTTAGCTTGTGACATGGTTGATATTATGAGTGATTCGGGATTTCTGTCCCGTTTTAGAGTAGATTCTATTTTTTTCTTGTAGTTGCTTATGAAGTCGGAGGCAAAACTGTGGAAGGAGTGAATCTGCTACTGTGCCTGTGAGATTAGTACGAATCCTTAGCGAACGGCCCAAGGTGAATCCTGTCCCTTGGGGCACGCTGGAGCCGTCCCTCGGTGACCGATCAGATGCTGCTTTGTTTGTTTCAGCAGGGCTGCAGGCAAGCAGGCAGCGAGGAGAGGCAGCGGGGTGCTCGGCTCGGGGCTCTGACAGCCTGGGAGTGCATCGGAATTGTTCTGTTTCTCCTGAACGCCTCTTATTTATGCGCATAAACACAGCCGAAAGGTCACGGAGGAAAACACACACGCGCACACAACAGCACACCACCACAACCCCAAGTGAAGTCACATTTCTTCATAAGCCTTTCCCCAGCTCCCTAGCCAGTCCAGGAGGAAGGAGGGACGTCTGCCAATTACTTGTGCGAGAGGGAGCCAGGTCTCCATCCATTACCATGTCCCCTGGGCTGGAGAAATGCAACTTCATCTCTGAAGCGGTGAACTTGAAACTGGGATTGGGCTCTCCTTATTTATCGAAATCATTATCAGAATCCACAAACCATACTTTAGGTGTATTTATTGACTTTTTTTTTTTTTTTTAAAGCCATGACTTATTTCAGCTACTTCTCAGGTACCATCCATTGTAAAGGAAAACCCTCCTGGGAAAGGGATGGGGAGAAGTAAGGATTTGGGTGACATCACGGTTCTTTGCCAAAGTTGCTGAAAAGCGCCCAGCTCCGGGATCAAGGCCCGAGCCGAGCAGGCTGTCGATCCTGACTATGGCGAGATCCAGCCCACAGCCCTGTGCTCCTGAGCTGAGCCCGGTGGGGCAGGGAGGCAGATTACCATGATCGAGTCTTCGTCTCCTGGAGGAAGGCTTGGGATGCTGTTCCGTTTGGGACGTACGGGTGTTTATCAGTGTCTCTCTGCGCAAAGTCCGCTCTCCAGGATGCTGTCAGGCCAAGTTCATCAGGTTTCCCACAGGAAAACGCTGAGAGAAGGGAAAATTGTGCAAGCGGTGGCAAAGGCGGCCGAGTGGAGGGTTTCTAGGCTAAGCAGTGACCCACCTTCCTGCCCACATACCACCGGGCACTTGTGCTGCCTCTGCGGCCGAATCTTTAACTTCTGGGCTGGGAGGGGCTGGGCCGGGACAGCAGGGCAGGCAGGTAGTGCAGCCAGGGCAGGCAGCACCAGAGGAAAGGGGACATACAGCTATGGCAGGTGCTGCCAGGCGGGACCTTCTCCTTGGCTGGAGGAACATGAACCCCCGCTAATACTTTTAAAACGACCCGTTCTATTCACTGGCTTATTTTTAGGCCAGCAAGACAAGAATTCAGCCCTTTTCCCACGTCCGCCCCCAGCGCTTAGCCGGAGACTGAGGAGGTGAGAACCTCTAGGAGTTCTAAAGGTGTCTTCTGGACGCTGGGATGGGGTTGGCACGCCGTCTCTGCAGCTTGCTATATGCATCCTACTGGATTCTCCTCGGGGGGAAGCAGTCCGGCTGAAGACACACCCCTGTCAGGGGCTCCTCGCTCCATCACTGAAACCCCCGGGACGGGGGTGACGGCGGGCGGGGGAGCGAAGCCTGCCGATCCCGGAGAGGCGGGGGCTGCTGCCGGCTCCTGGGTCCGCTCCCCCTGCTTCCCCGGAGGAAGATGCCTCCTTAGAGAGTCGCAGCCAAGTCTTCCGTCTGTCTGATCTTTCAGGAAAGGGGAGGAGAAAGACAAGAGGGGCTTTTGTGGAGCACCCTTTGGTCTGTCACTTATCAAGTCCGGAGGAAAAACTTTTCTTCTCAGTCCTTGGACTATATATATGTATATGGGGATGGATAATTTTTTTTATTATTTTTTTTTCAGAGCTAAAGCGTTAACTTTAGGCTAACTTTTAAAGCAAATCAAAATAATGCAGCCTGACCATAACTCCCGCTACTTAGGTGCTGCAGCCCGTCCCGGCGCCGCCGCTGCCCGGCTGCTTGCCTGGCAGCACCGAGTGCAGGGGTTGCTGCCCGAGGGGTCCCCCGGGGCCCGCCGGGGACCAGCACCCCATGTCACCATCCCCGGTGGCCCCCCTCCCTGCCACACGCTGCCAGCTCCCCGGGCAGACGGGTTGAGCCAGGCTCAGAATCGAGCGGGCCTGGTAATAGATTTTTTTTAATGTTCGCTGTTATTTCTATTCCTCGTGGATACGTCCAGCCTCATGAATACTGATGGCAATAACTCGCAGGCTTTGAGGAGCGAGTTCATTGGCGACACGACCATCCCGTAGTCCTACGTTTATGGCCAGAGATGCTCAATAATCATAGGAGGCACATATACATAGACAGTTACTTGTCTCCAGTAGTTTTCTCCGGGTCCAAATGCAAGAAAGAGGCAGAATTCCTTAATTGACTGAACTGCCTATCTCGAGAAAGCAATAAAGTAACCCTTATTCCCACAGTGAAACGATTTATAAATTAATTACTGTAACCCATTGTATTTGATTTCTCTTTTTAGGATTCCCCAAAGATGAATATACTAAAGCTTATGATATTAACCATTAACGTCTGATCATAGTTTGCTATATATCCGACTTAAAAAAAAAAATTGCTAATGTGGACCTCACCGCTCACTCTAAACCCTCTGGATATTTTCATTTCAGTAATGTTAGTTTTACATTTTGTAGTCGCGGTATTTGTCCTACCCTGAGTGTCACTGGGAGCACTGAGACAAAACCTACAGTACGTGTTTATTGGTGAAGTTCACAGGAAGTCAATATCCCATTTACAGTAAAAGCTGTTTTCCCTTTAAATGATCAAAATTAACCTTCAGAAGAAAAACCCAAACCCCACAACAAAAACACAATGAACCCTTTGGGTGAATGCACAAAAAGTATTTCCTTGTCCTAATGAAGACTTTCCTTACATCAGCAAAGACCTGCTAATTACTGATGTGCAAGCCGCAATAATTGCTTTTGCAGCCAAAGTGTAGAATGTTGTCATATTAAAAATTGAAACGCTTGATGGTGATTTAAGTCCCAAGGTAGTTCAGAACATCCCCTTTCGGGAAAGGAAGGAGACCGGAGCAGCTAGGCAGAGGTCCGGCGGTAAACACTACAGGTCCTGTTGACAGTAAAGTTTCTCGCTCTTTCTTTCAAGTGATGCGGAGGAATTAAAAAGCACACCGAGAAGCGCCTCCAGCTAAACATCCCAGAGCTGCTCCCTTGCAGCCGCGCTCAGTGGGCAAACCGGTTGCTGGCGTTCACCCGCGCCCACCATCGCTGGCGCTGCACGGACGCCACGTTTCCATGGGGTAGCCGGAAAACGCCGCTTTCCGTCCCCCGAGAGGCACGAAGAGCTCTCCGAGGGGCAGGGGTCGGTCGCCAGCCGCGTCTCGCCGCGCTCCGGGGTCCGCTCGCCTCTCCCAAACGGGGAGCGGAGCGCCCGGCTCCCCCCGCCCCCCCGCGCCAACCAAAGCACCTTCCGAGGGGCTGGGAAGTAGTTGCCTTGTCATGTAACACATTGCCCTGATTTATTATAAATTTTAACGAAATCATGCATATTTTAACAGCCTTTAATCACTGCATGAAAATTTAATTCATGAACTGTAGCGCGTTTAAATAAATGAAGTGTTAATTCATTAGGATTAATTAATTTGTTAAAGGATTGTGTGCAAGGTTAAGGTGGAAGAAAAACTCTTTGTTAGTTTCGAGTCTTAATCACCGCGTTTTGTTAACAGTGAAGGTGGGAAAAAAAAAAAAAAAAAGCCCCAAACAAACCACAATGAGGGTTTGTGTGGGGCGGGGGAGCCCGGGCAGGACAGCCCACGGCCCGGCCAGGGAACACCTCGGCATCCCCCGGCCCTTCATCCGAGCTGGGGACCGTGATGCTGACTGAGCAGGTGGAGGTCGAGCCCCGGCGGGAAGGGATGGGGCAGGCGCATCCCCACGACACTCTCTGTCTAGGCAGGGCATGGGGGGCTCCGTGCCGCTTTCCTGGCTGGCAGCCAGGGCCAACGCTTCTCTCCCCTAAATCTGGAGACAGCTCTAAGGCGGCCAGAATAAAAAGCACCCCCGACACCGTTTTCTGGGAGATCCGGGTGACTGCGGAGCCGCCCAGCCCTCTGGCTACTCCGTACTGCTTTCCTAGGCATGCTACCAAGGAGAGAATGACTCGGGAAAGGGACAGGGACTCTTCTGATCCCGAAGCTGGGTTCCCCCGGCACTTTCTGCTGGCTTGGAACGGGCACCCGATGGCCCCATGAACATTATGCAGGGTTAACTTGGCTACTTGTCTTCTTAGCTTTTCTGAGAACCAGCACCCACAGCCTGTAAGAGCTTTAGGGAGGATAATGCTTTTTTACTGAGAAAAGCTGAAAAAACCAGAATACTCAACTTCATTTGTTCTACATCCCAGTTTCACTCTCCTATTCTCTCTCACTACCTTCACAGCTGTCAAAGCATACATAAGCTTTCCCCTGTGTCAGCTGTGCTTTTCCTGCACCCTTTAGCTAATGAAGACGGCTTTTCCTGTTAGGGAAAAACGCAGGGCCACAAAGGCAGCACAGCCAGGCCACCCCTTAAAGCCAGGCCTGACAAGCCAGAGGTTTGTCACAGCAGTAGAGGACTGCTGGGAGGGATCAAGGTGCAGGAAGGGCTGGACCTGGATTAGTAGCCAGAGGGGCAATCCTTGGAATAACCATGAACCCCCATATTGAGTTCAGAGCTGCTTCTCCCTGGTCCAAACCTGGGAAGGAAGAAGCATAGAAGCCTTAATCCATTTACATGGGAATAGATGCTCTGACGCCAAAAAGTAGCAAGGAAGGAGTGTCCACAGTTTGCAAAACTTTAACCACAGCACAAAGAGGTGTGTAAGGACTGTAATTCAAGCCTACATTTGCTGGGAGTCAGAGGCATGACTGGATGCTGTGCAAGAATTATGATCAGACTCAGCTTAAACTGCCTTGAAAGGGCATTGTTGGATGAGGTAAACAGGTGAGAAATGAAGAAGGTTGAAGGATGAGAGACTAAGTTAGCACATCTTGTACTGCGTATAGAAACTGTGCATTGTCCCCCTTGCCCCCTTTTTAAAAGTTCTTCAAGGAGAGACAATAGAAGACATTTAAAACCAAACACAGTCCAAGTCAGTGTCTGGTGCTCACAGGCAGAGCTATTCTGGTAGCCCCTCACCTGAGGAAGCAATACCAAGCAGAAATGGACTCTCAAAAGGCCTATAGGGAATGGTGGATACGCAGCTCACTGGCCAGTAGGTAAAACAGGATAACTAAGTAAAATTAAAATTAATTGACCTTGGCATCCTGCTCTTACAACTAACCCAAAAGATTTCACTAACAATAAACTTAGGCTGGTAGCAAATTCGCTTTCCTGAGCTACTTACAGTCCTGGAGAGCATTCTCATGTGTTAAAATCTGCAAACTGCCTTGTATTTAGTACAGTAGGTATTACTACATGAAGTAAAAAATTTATGAGCTATTAAATACCATTAGACATCATAGATCTCATCTGTACCTCACTTGGAAATGTCTATTGTCTTAATAAAAATTCTAATAGTAAAGCTGTAGATCTTTTGTATTCCAGTTCTACATTACTACATAACTAGGTAACTACCATAAAAAATTAACAGCAATGAGCTCTAGTTTACGCCATTTTATCAAGTGCAGAAGGAGATGAGGCAAGCAAGGCATCAACAGATCACAGCCTGGATAACTGAAACCCCATGTACAGCTGAGAAATTTATATCTAAATAAACCTCATTACATATAGTTGAAATTTTGGAGTTGATATTGCACTGATCACACTACCAAATTTTAAGCCAAGAGGAACGCAACCTTTTTAACCTTAGGCTTGGCTCTTCTATCCATTCAAGCTGCAAGACATGTATGGTAAAACATCTGTATTGAAAAGCAAGCCTGGATGTGGTGTTCCTGCTCACAGGACGAGTAACATGAAAAGAACATCTTTATTCTAGCTTGGTTTCAGGCATGACACCAGTTGTATTCATGCTTCTGTAACTGGAAGTGAAACATAAAAAATCAGAATATAAAATGAAGCTCATAAATTCACTCCACTCCACCCCACGCCACAACAAACAAAACCACAACATCCAGCACTTACTGTGTGTTTGTGATTGCTCTGCAGCACAAGGATATTTTAAAAAGTGTTTGTCTCTTCTCCCAAAGAGTTGAAGCAAAGCACCATTTTTTGACTTTTAGTAAAGCTTGTCAAATCAAGTAACAGATAATTTCCAGATGGTTTAGAGAGCTCCCTAATTTCTGAAAAATATATTAAAATCAAACTAGATTCTTCTGTGAAGATTAAAAACTCAGGTGGTATACTGAAAGCAGTATATGCAAGCACAATGCCATCCTGTCTGTCACCACAAAGCAGTGTTGCATGTATGGCTTGAATGATGATTTTTTTTTCGTAAAGCTCAAAAAAGAAAAGTCCCAGTTCAGAATGAACACATCAATTGCACAAATGCATGCTCACATTACAATGGGAAGTGTAGTTCTTGTTCAAAGAGCTTATAGAACTTAACTCTACAAGATGAGGTAGTCCACTGAAATTTTCCAAGTGGCTATCACTCTTTTCAAAGGGACAAAAGGCAGCATATGGATTTTTCATATCACAGATATTGATGAGGCGAGGACATCTGTTTCTAAGAAATGCCATCAGAGGCCTATGCAGACAGAAAAACCCCTGCATCTTGTAATTAAATATGGCCTTAAAAAACCTTAAAACACAATAATGCAAAGAAACCAATTTTGCTCTGCTTCTTAATTAGGTCTCCTGCCTGTAGCAGGCCATCACATTATGTTGACCTATGCAATACTTTATGGAAGAGTCACCTCCAGAGAGGCCGAAAGCCATTCCATCAACTGTATCGATGCTGACACTGGAATGTAGTATCTAACGAGGAGGAGGAAGGGAGATTTTTTTTTTTTGGTGAAAAGCTCAGGTTTATGCTTTACGAAACTTAGGTATGCATTTTCCAAATTAGGAAAAAAGTCCCCCCCCCTCCCCTTTTTTATTTTTCTAATTCAATATTTGAGGCAACATCACGGATTACAGTGCTTATAACATGTTTTATTCAATTCACATAGAAAAGCATGCAGTATTAATGTAAAATGGTACAGTATTAATGTAAGATGTTCAGTGCACATTAGGTAAACAAATCATTAGCATACAAACCATTTTTATGGTCTATACAGGCATACTAAACACATTTTGAATAACAATGATTTTTGGGAACTAAATTAAAAATTGTGCTTAACTTCAAAAAGAGACAGCCATAATTGCAGTGTTGTGATGTTTCTAACTGAAGTGCTGTGACCCTGAAAACAAAGGGGCTGCTACCTTACACCCACTTAAAACAAAGAGTTTCAGTAGTACAGTGAAACAGTCTATGCAGAAACATTTCCTCTAGGAGGCAAGTTTTATGGCAAAACCGACATTAATTTATAGCAATTTCATGAATCCATAGGATATATGGCCAGTAGCTGCCTTACATGCACAAAATATAATCTTTAGGAATGGGAAATGTAACCTTTAAAACTAATTTTTACATAAATGACTAATTTGACAAGACCACTTAGAACTGTCAAGGAGCCATTAGCTGCGCTCACAATTGGAAGAGCATGTAACCTGAAAACTTAAGGAGATCAAAAACTCCCAAGCCCCAGGTAAATAAAATGCCCAGTCAAAGAAAAGACTCTGGAATGGTACTTCCTTGGGAAAGAGCTTGCGATGGGCAGGCGAATGTTCAGTTTTCACATAGTGAAAGCAACAGGATCAGATTGTATGGAAGTTGTAAAAAATTAAGTTCACCTGTAAATATTAAACATTTGCAGGTTTACAACTTTGAGTCTCGTTTGATTTCCAAGCAGAATCAGTTTTTGGTGGTTTTTGATGGACTTGCACTGGAAAGGCTGTTTTGAATTTTCCTCTTGGTTGACTGACTGACATTTTTATTTTCCTTTCAGCTGTAAAGGAAGACATCCAAGGAGGATTAATCTGACTTTGCAGATCCGATGACATCTTTAAAAAACATGAACCAAACTTCTGTTCCTCAAACAACCTTTGTGAGTTACTGAACAGTACATTTGGCGAAAAGTCCCTTTGAAATAAAGAGTTTGGAGGTTTGTCATCATTAGCCACTACATTTTGGCCTGTAAACAGTGGAAAGTGGTCATTCATATCTACGTCAGACGGGGAGAGGTTGGAAAAAATAGCAGGTTTCCAGCCAGTTCTGTCAGCCAGATCACTTGTCTCTGGACACTTCATGCTCTGCTCCTCATTCATCTCCTCCAGACTCTTCTCTGTTCCATTCAGAAGTTTAGCGCACTCTGCTGACTTTGAAGAACCATCAAGATCAGAGGACTTGAAATTATAGCATGGACTCTTGCTGTTGTCTGACTCGGACATCATGGAGTCCAACTCAGAAATTTTATCGAGGTAGGCAGCATCCATGGAGGTCTCGCTGGAGGTTCTTGTGCGGTTCATTTCAGAAGAGCAGAGTGTATGCAACCTCTTCGGTACACAAGAACTTGTTTTATCACTGCACTTTGCTGTTGTCTCATCTGACTGACCAGCCACTGAATTTTGCTCTGATCTATCAAAATCTAAGTTCTCAGCAAAATTTGTTGGGCAGGTGCCCCAAACCCCTGATTTTCCTGCAGTAAAACAGTTTAGCTTCTTTTTGCTATTGCAGCCGCTTGTGCTGTGCTCAGAAGAATCTTTGTTGCAATCATCTGAAGTGTCATGAAACTCTCCAAATTTCAGTTTTCTCAGGAATGTTGATGATTTCCTTGCATTTTCTTTTCCATCAGGGGTGTTCAACTGAAGGCGACTGAGCGACAGAAAAGGAGTGCATGGTGGTGGAAGATCATAAAGTTCCTCATTTTTGTATGGGGTACATTCCTCAATTTTATTCCACTGGTCTTCTAAGCAGGCATCCATATTTGTACTATTTTCATCCAGGAGAACCCTGTGACATCTTGGAAATAGTTCTTTCTTTGGGGCACACTGTGTATTTGAGCTATTCAAGCCATCTTGACTAGAAGAGCTTAAACAAGTTCCACCACTCGTAAGCTGCTCAAGACTGTCAGGACTTTGACTGGCATGCAAAGCCTTTTTCTCCTCAGCTTGGGTTTTTAAACATGCTGTATCTTCACTGCTCTCACCTCCTTCACCATCTGTGGAAAGCACTCTCTCACTAACAGCACTCACTGTTTGGCTTCCTTTGCCTTTTTTCAGCTGTAAAAGCTGACTCTCTATTTCTTCTATGTATTTATCACTTCTTTCCAGTGCCTTTTCAGACGATTCATTTCACGTTCACTTTGTTCCACTTTGGAATGAAGTGCAGCCACTGTAAACCTAGCAAACCTGAAATAAGTAAAAAGAAAGAAGAAATTAAGCTGGAAAAACACATTCTTGTGAAGGTTTGCAAGTTCATTTAAAGACAGAACGAAGCCTCTGTTAATTTGAAAACACTCTGTTAATTTGAAAACAAAAGTCAGAACTTCTCTTTGCTAGTTACGAAAAAAAACACAAAAAACTGAGGTCATCGCAAATAACATATAGGTGGAGATGATCCATGAAAAGACAAAATTAAGGTATTAGTGGTAGCAAGGCAATAACAAGCAGATTACCCTTCCAGGGGCTGGTTCTATCATTTCAACTCAAATATGCATGAAGAATTATCCCCTAAAACAATGGCAAAGATTTATGATAACATTTGAACAGTGGTCCATCTTGAAATATTTACATTCAATCATTTTCCTACAGTACAGCAGTGTTTTACAATACATTTCTTTCACAATGTCACCTTGTCAAAAACAAAATGCTGATACGAAATGCCGAAATTGCATTAGTCCTTTGAGGTGGTTTAAATACCTATATAGACCATTTCAATTATGTTCCTGTTAGATATACAGCTTTTCCTCACCCATCCTGTGGATGGTATATCCACTTACTTTGAGTTACTTGTTTTTCTGAGCTTTACAACCAGAACAATCAGATTTCTATCTTGACTCTAATACAAAAACCTGCTCCTTGTTGTTGTGAAAGTTGTGTGCTCGTGGGGTTTAGAGCTTAAGCGCATTTTCAACTGCCAAGATACGGACTCACCTTCCCCTCATCCTCCACCAGCTTTCAAGACTGACTTTCCCAGAGGGCAGGTGAAGGTTTCAGCTATATGCCCTGACTAATTCTAACCTGTCACTGACAGGTGAGCACCAGGGAATTCCCTGCTCCATCCAAGGCTTTCAATTTACTCTAAGAAAAAACAATTAAAGTTCCGATATTATTAGAAAGGACGGAAGGACCTGCAGCCACCCTACAACTCTGACAAATAAGGTTTTACATCATAAAGAAAGAACTATTCTGTATGTGGGCTTACACTAAATTTCCATTTTCCATGTTGCAGCTCCATGTTACAGCACAGGTTTGTATTTATTCTTCCACGACAAACACTGCCTGAAATTTCTACGTTTTTCTTTGTTTGTCTGTCTGTTCTTCCCTTAGAATCTCACTGAACTTACATTCAATTTTCCCCATTCCATCAGCTCACCTCTTCACAAAATGCTCCCACTGCAACCCTTGGATCAGTGAAATCTGAAGTTGGTGTATCTGTGGCATGCAACTATGCTGGCAAAACAGCTATGGATCCATGCATGCACTTCCAGCAAACAATCAAACCATATTCTGCTTCTTCGAGCCATGAGTCTGAAGAAGCAGGAAGCTGTATGCTGACAACTGCAATACAATGAACTGGACAGCTGGGGAAAGCAGTAAGGGAAAGCATAAACCCCCAAAAACTGGTCAAGAGTGACCAGATCCTGGTCAGAGGATCAGATTGGACCAGAGTGACCAGTGATGTATTCCACTGTTCAACTGCTCTGTATATTTCAAGAACTCTGAAGATTGTTGGTGTAGATGGCTCAGCGATGGATAAGATTTACACAACAGTCTAAGTCACTTCTGTCACAGCTAGCAGACCACTTTTTAAATCAGATCAGCCTGAGCTTCACACAGTTTTGGTATGTGCCACTCACTTCCTTGACAAGAAATGGCAATGTGGAAGTTCTATATTTAGTAAGTTTCTTTTTTCCCCAAAAGAAGCTAGCTGGACTGCAACTCAATGGAGGCAAGGACCCCTTCACCTCCACAGTACTTCCACCAAATTATCTTCACCTTCATAAAAAGAAGGC
Source organism: Sylvia atricapilla (assembly GCF_009819655.1). Lineage (NCBI taxonomy): Eukaryota > Metazoa > Chordata > Aves > Passeriformes > Sylviidae > Sylvia > Sylvia atricapilla. Next base: position 66,903,252 of record NC_089141.1, read on the forward strand.
AGACCATTTTTCATTTGCTTACTCTCTGGAAAACAAGTTTTCCCAACTGCTTATAGCACTCAGTCCATTTCTAGCTGCATGCAAGATGGAAATCACAAGAAAGGCACAGAAGACTTTCTCTCTCCCCTATGAAAAACTAGTTAAAAGCAGAATCATAGCTCAAGAATGTTTCTATTATTTTTCAGGGAAAGGAGGTTACATGAAATAAGCATCCTTATATACAACACATTTTGGCTTATTTCCTCCTTCAGTTAAAGGAACACAGATTTTGGTTTAAGATACAGAAGGAGTCACTGTAGCAAAGCAGAGCCCAAGCAAGAGCTTTCCCACTTCCTAAGGTCATCCAGACTACTTTTTTGCCTTTCTCTAACTGACTTATCACACAGTCTTACAGGAGTAAACTACACTCCTTAATAAAAGATAGAAAGATGATGCAAAATACAATTTAGCTGAATAGCCAAGTGAAAGAAAGGGGAAAATGCTTCTGTAAAACAAGCAAGATTTTCTGAAGTCTCCTGTAACAGACATGCTGACATAAAAATTAAAACATGTTTACATTTATATGCATACCTGGTAATTCCTTTTTAATGGAAGAATGGTGTAATATGTTTATTTAATGCAAATAGCATTAGTGACAGCCTGAGATTTGCTTATGAGGAAGCACTGTATTCTCAAGTGTAACTTTTATAACAAGTGTCCTCAGGTTAAAAAAATACAGTATGTTGTTCAAAGGCAAATAGCATCACTAATATGTTAATTGTTGCAGAGGGATGTGCTTGGGAATTTTGGTTTTCAGAAATGTAACATATGACAAGCTGCCTACAAAGTTACTTCTGCAGTTAGGCATTAGAACAGTAGTTGCTTTCTGTGCTGTTTTAGGACTGGAATACATTTATTACCCAAATTTTCAAGGACATAGATTTTTAAGACAGCCAATTACTGCGGATAGAGGTGCTTTAGTGACTGATCTAGCAAGTCAGAAGAGAGTTTGAAAACATTCATATTTTGGATAAAGAAATCAGAACTTTCTCCATCTCCCCAAACCAAACCACTCATAAGAGATTTTTCTTTTTTTTCCCTTCAGATGTATATTTCTTTTTTTCCCTTCAGCTGTGCTATAGGCAAAAAATTATGGTCTTATAATTGTAACAACAGAATGCAATAGTTACATGAAAATAAATTTAGATTTCACCTGACAATCCAAATAAATTATATTTCCTGAAGTATTTGAATTATTTCACACTTTGTAACAAGGTGATGATTCTTCAGTAGAAGTTAAGGTATTAGTATACATGTGGTCAAGAGCACATATACACCAAAAGGAAAGCCATAGCCTCACACATGGACAGACTTTTGAGCGTTAGGCTCTTATTCTTTAGTTGTATCACAGGAACGACTTGGGATCTCACTGCATTTCAAGTATACCCTTCGCATAGAAAACTGCAAGCCCAGAAAAACAAATCATCACTCAAAAAGTGAGCAGGAACACATTTGGTGGGATTTGGATTCTTCAACACACATACCTAACAATATGTTATATCACCTAAAGTCTTTACATGACTGCTGGCTCCCAGGTATCACTCTGGAAGGATGAATCTACAGACCCTGTATCACAGCTACCAGTCCCAGGACCGTGTAGTGGATACATTACAGTGTCTGAAGTGACACTGGATGTCTAGATGAACATTTCAAGCTCATATTTCAGGACCTTTTCTTGGTCAGAGCCCTTTTCTTGTCCCAGCATGATTCTAACTTGACACCAATGAGAAAGCTGTAGTCATCTCTCACCTACACTGAGCAAGGAGAACTAACATTGCTGGACTTACCCTCCTCTGTATTATCCCACAACTGCTCCCTCAGTTAAGTTTGAGTACTCCTATCCTGCTTTTATCTGGGATACAGTTAATTTTCTTCACAGTAGCTGTTATGGGACTATGTTTTGGATATATGATAGAAACAATGCTTATAACACAAGGATGTTCTAGTTGCTCCTTTGCAGTTCTACAACAGAGTCCAGGCATCTTCTGCCTCTTGACCGACCAAGGAGGAGGCTGGGTACACAAGAAGTTGGGGAGGGACACAGCTGGGGCAACTGATCCCAACACACCGAAGGGATATTCCAGACCATTAATCATTACATTCAGAATAAAAAGTTAGGAAAAGAAGAAGTAAAGGTGGGATATTCTGAGTGACAGTGTTTGTTTTCTGAAGTCACTATTAAGCTCAGATGGAGACCCCCTTTTCTAGAGATGTCTGAACACCTGTCTGTCTGTGGGAAATGGTGAATGAATTCCTTGGTTTGCGCTTTGCTTGTGCACAGCTTTTTTTCCCTACTTAACTGTCTTTACCTCAACCCATGTGTTTTTTCACTTTACTTCTCTGCTTCTCTACCCACAAAGGGGAGTGAGTGAGAGGCTGTATGGGGCTTAGTTGCTGCCTGGGGTTAAACCACAACAGCTTCTGAAGAAGTCCATTTAGAAACTGTTTGGGAAGTTGAAGAACCAATTTTTCAGTTCTTTCTTCCTTCTCTTCTTACCCATCAGTTCTGCAAATTCAGCTTTAGGATTTTATTTTACATCAGTGACCACTAACTGCAGCACAGCACATCTTGCTGGCTGATTCCTTGAGTGAGTTTAAAACCACACAACCTCATCCAAACTCTTCTCTTTCTGGATAGCAAGCAGCTGCAACAAACATCTTTCTTGTATAACCACATCCCAAAGACTGGGGCTGCAAAGGTGCTATGGAACCTGACTCTCCAATTCCAATCACCTGATGGCACAGGCTGAGTACCACGCTGCAGTTCAGGATGCAGAAGCATGATCCACCTCCAAAGGAAACAAAAGGGTTACCACAAAAATGGAAAATGACAAGGTACACTCAGGGCTTATTACAGTTTGAGATAAGGGCAGTGCCAGAGCATACAACCAAACCCAGTCCCATCCTTTAGATACAAATTCTCTTTGGGTTCTGCAGTTAGATGGGAAGAAAGGTAGGAAATTCAAGAACAAACCAGCTGAAACACCTACCAGTTTCTACAGTACTTTGGTGATATCATGCACCAGCTGACAGTTCTGAAATTCCCCTCTCTATCACCTAGGAAAGGTGATCTGCAGAAAAATCTTGGCAACATTGCAGGTTTTATACAGCTGTCTTAAAAGTGTGTCATATTTGCATAGACATCAGAACTAAAAAAAAAAATTACTGCCAGATGAGGGCCTATTCCTAGCAAGCAAAAAAACTTCCAAAACGCACAAAAAGTCAAGACATACCGTCCACTGAGAACAGACAAGTCAGGTACACTCTTTGAAGTGAGCTTCTGCTTTCATGTAGGGGATTGGCTGGATTTAGACAAATATGCAAAGCCTCTCGAAGCATTTTAGCATCTTTTAGTGAATCATTACTGATTTTCCATGTAAAAAAGGCAGATTATCACCAGGGTCAGCAAACAGCAAAAGTTAGAAAGAATTACTTCAGTACTACCAAAACAAAACAAAACAAAAACAAACAAACAAACAAAAACCAAAAAAACCCACCACAACTGGAAAACCCACAAAACCAGAGTGTGATCTGAGTGTCCTTAACCATCTGCCTAAGGTTTAGATCTTCATGCCTGAAGTGGGCACTTTCTATGCTATTAATGGATTTAATGCTATGACACAAGAACTCAGAGTTCATTTGAAGACTGTTATGCTGCTTTCCTCTACTTTTAAGGCCACACTGCAGCTAGTCTTCGAAAAAGGTCACTCCTCTGGACCAGCAAACTTTCAGAGAGGGGACACTGTTGCCCAGTTTTCTGTCAGGGAAGACAGCAGATGCTCTTACTCTCTGCACCCTGGACACAGGTTTTTAGAAGCCTATTTGTAGGTCTGGTGAAATGCAGATTGAATTTAATAGTCTGATATGTGCAGAAATATTTGAGTTTGGTAAAAATTAAATGTTGTAAAGAATGACCTAGAAAGTCAAGAGGTTTAGATTTCAGTGTACCTGAAATCACAAATCTAGACAAGATAAACAGTCAAATGGAAGAAGAACTGTTCCTCCCTCCCTAAACTGCAACAATAAAACAACTTGCAAAACCAGAGAAAAGAGAATGCAACAATTTATGCATGTTACAGATAGTTTTCAGACTGGGATTTTAACTGGCAGAAGGAATTAAATATTTAGGGAAAAGACTCCTAGGAAGCCTAGAAGTCTGGTTCAAACGATTTGAATCTAACCATTCATAAAATACACTATACCCTGGAGTAGATGGACTTGTTGGTTATTTTCCTTCAGGTAAAAAGCAAATCCCATTGCCAAAAATGCTTTTAGATCCACTGTGCCCTGCCAATGGACCTAACAGTTATGTATTTCAAGTAGAGCTGGAAGTAATAAGGCTTTATTGTCCTGCAAAATTTAAGTTTGAGAAGTTTTTTGTTCTGTGTCAGGAAATGGAAGTTGCTGGAAATCCATCAGGAGAAAAGGTGAAGAAAGAACAAACAACAACCACAAATGAGTCAGATTTGCCTGAGGAATGGCAGACTAATGCAGGTCTTCGGTAAGAACCAGAGCAAGAAATTCACCCTCATTTGTCTTTCAGACCTGTGTCCCAACTATACCATAGTATGGTATTCTGGTGAAGGTCTAGTCTCAAAAATGTTTTGAGGAAAAAACAAAAAGCTAATCAATAAATCAGCATCATCAGTTTAAAAAAAGTATAAAAATTCCTGACATGCTGAAATATTGATTTTATTGACGTATATGACATTTTTCAGCAGGTTTTAATGGATAAGAACAAAGAAAAAACAATGCAAGTCTATGATAAAAGGAAAGTTTTTATTGACCACTGAAGGAGGCTAATTATACTTTTCCTGTGATGTAAAATGTAAAGTCTGTGTAACAAAGAGATCATTCCCCTGCCATTAGTGCTCCCTCTTCTGTAAAGCAAAGTCCACTAAAACAATTTTGTTGTGCTATTTAGCTCCAATGTCAACATGCACAAATGAACTTCACTTGGATACAGGACTGAATACTGACAAAACATTTACAAAGTACTTTGATACCAGTTTTATGTAGTTACTTTAGTTATTTGTTTAAGCATGAATCCATACCTGAGAATCTGAAGATAAGGAGTATATGAAAAATGAAACAACAGTGGTGACACTAAATTACAAAATCCAATTCAATAGCTATTTTAAATTACATTAGAGACCTACTCAGTAACTTTTCCAAAAATTACCTTCTGGAAACTTCTGAATAAAGCACACAGGAACAATTATACTGGCAAGTCCATATACTTGCACAGAAACTTAATCCTAGTGGCATTGTTGGGCTCTGATGCTTATGCCCTCAATTCCCATTTTATAGGCAAGTTAAAAACCCATTTATTGCAAGCCCTGTTCAAAGTGGGAAGCCTAGCTGAAAAACCCTTTAAATATTATCAAAGTTTGCCATCAGACCTGAAAGAATATTTAAAAAAGTCTTGATGTTACATCTGATCTGGATATTGACCAGACAAATGACCACAAAGATGAAAGTTAATTTAAAAATTCTGCTAACAACATTAAGACAGGAGAGACTTCTCACCATCTAAAGGAGGTACCTGGGATTTGAAAGAGAAGAATGGAGTTTGACATGCACCAAAACATCAACCTGAAAAAAGCCAATAAATGGGTTAATTCCCACACTTTGAAAGGTGACATTAAAAGCATAAATGCAAAATGAGGTAGGAAGGTAACTTTTTAAATAGTAATTTGGCAGAACTGGTACTGGCCATTGTGCAAGAAGTGTCAAGTAAAATGAAACAACTAAATAGGTATTGCAAGATATTGATATAAGATGCTGTAGAAGACAGAAGACAGTTTTCTTCTCTAGTTAGTGCTACCAAGACTTCACTTGCAGTCTAGTACCAGTTCTAAGCACTATGACTTCAGAAAATCACAGACCCTGGAGATTCTTGAGCGCAGAGCAAAACCACATAAACACAAGTTCACTTTTTCTCTTCTCAAGTCATAAGTATCTAGAAAACTTGGATAAATTCAATCTCTAAGATGTGAAGAGGAATGAATGGGTATAGGCTGGATGAATGAAAACTGCTAAATTTAATAAGCTGAAGGGCTTCTTTGAGGACAAGTTTTTCTTGCATGAATTTACATTCTTGTAGCACCACCACTAGGCTCAAACGAAAGGCAAGACTCAATAGAGCAGAATCAGGGTACAGAATTACAAATTCCTGAAGTCTGAACTGTTCCTAGGCCAGTTTAAGTCTGAGTCAATTCATGTCCTAAATCCCATGCACAGCTCTGGAGTTTGGCACAGGCCAAAGATAATTCCCAATAGGCAAGCAGGAAGTGATATTTGTTCAGGTCTAAAAAAAATTAATAAAAAAAAGCAGAGACACCAACAGGCCAATCTAGTGGGCAGCTGAATTGCAAGACAGACCCTGACACTGTGCAATTTGTAGTAACATTTGGCTGTATTTGGGCTTCTACAGTAGAAAGCGACAGGCTATTGTTTTAGGCAACCACAGTAAAGCATGCACAAGCTAGAAGAAAGGGAAATTGACTCCACCGGGGAGTTTACCTGATATTAGAAAAGTAAAAATCAATTTAGATTATCTGGTCTCTTTAGCTCTTCTTTTCTAGTATTTATTTAGTTATATCTATTTACTTTTTAAGTTTGCCATCCCTGCCAACTCACTCTTGAGTCATGGGAAAAGATATTTCATGCCATAAAAGCCATTGCCAAGGCCTTAAACAGGGCTCTATGTCATTAGGGGTCTTCAAGGTAGAACGTGCTTTCATGTATCCACAGCAAAAGGATCATGCATCTTCTTTCCTGCTCTCTAATGACAAGCAGTCTAGCAAGTGAGCTCTTCTACAAGGATGAATTTTTATCTTCCAGCAGGTGTGTTGCCAGAACTAGAACAAAACCCAGAGAGCTTTCTTCTCACATTACACAGGTGCCTCCCAACCCCTTCCTCAAAAGCTCTGTATAAACCTTTGACCAATATTGCTATTAGCTTTTTAATATCTAAACAAATGAGAGAAGAAGGTAGAAAACCAATGAAAAAAGGAAAAGAACTTTAAAAATATAAATATATGGCTACACAAAGTACTTCCAAGAAGAGGTACCTCAGAACACAGCTCTAATGAGTATGGCAAAGTTTTTGCTTTTTATTGGTGTCATTGGTGTTTTAACTGTTTAAAACAGAGCATTAAACACAGATGTCTGTTCTGAAAATGATGTTCTCATGCTGCAGAAGCTCAATTCTACCTATGTCGCCCAGACACAAAGCTATCAGGAATCTTCCTTGAACAAGGGGCTCAAGCCCACAAAATAAACCTTGAAGCAGCAAAACGAAGAACAAAACAAACACAGACACAAGCAATCAGATCATTTGCACTTAGTAAGAAACCTTCTACTTTAACCATATACCAGATTCAGAAATTTCTCCATAACAACTTAACTGCAGAATTCCACTAATGAATCCAATACTTCAATACTGGCCATGTAACAAAAAGAACAGCACTTGTAGTCAAGTCATATCCTTCACTGTGGACTTGCTGCAATTCTCTAAGTCGCCTTTCTCACCCACTTGCTGCTATTTTCTAAGTTTCATTTTTCACCTAAGTCCTAAGTTTTAGGTTAAACAGGCCTACAACAGTTAAACAGTCTATAAATAAAAGATAGTAGCTTTTAAAATATTCACATACTTTTGGGGTGATCTACTATCAACTTCAGCTTTTAGTCGCAAATTCTCTCTTAAAAGGCTATTGTTTTCCACGCTCAGTTTCTTATTTGCCTAAGGAAAAGAAAAGGAAAAAAATAAGTATACAGTGAAACAGAAATGACTTCTAATATTTATAGGACAAGCTGTTTTCTCCTTTTTAAAGAGACAGAACTAGAAATGTGCAGGCAGGAAACAGCCTTCAGACAGGGACACCACTTAAAAATCACCATGGGAAATGGTTTGCAAAACTGAATAGTGAACAGACATTTTTTATTTATATTCCCAAAATACATTGCAAGTGTCCTATCTAGGGAAATAAACACAGCTATGTTAGTTAGCACAGAAAATCATTAAGGAGATGTACTAATGGCAATTCCATGTTTTTTTTTCCACATGACTAAATACATTAAGTACATTAACATTACAATGTGCAGGTATCAGCAAAACTAATGTTGAACAGCTTCCCCCCTTCCAAATTAGAGCAAGATTACTTTGTGGGTTTTTGGCTTGTTTTTAAAGCATAGTTATCCTGTGGATGTAAATCCATTATGACAAGCTATTTGCAGTCTTTCTTTACTATCTTCCAGGACACTATGATTAAGATTCTTGATTCACAACCCTTCTTACTCCTTGAATTGAGGTCAATTCCTTCTCAGTTCAGCAGACACCCTTGTTAACAAGACACTTCATATAAAGAGAAGTTTTCCTGCCACCGTATTTCAGAACAATGAATGCCACTATCCTAACAAGCAGAATATACTCTTTGCACTAACTAGAGCCTGCTCAATCTCCCTATGCTAAAAACAGCACCACCAGTCCAGGACTTGTAATTCATAGCCTCAATTAGATAACGCTTCCACTGCATAATAAAAGTATGATCTAGAGCTAGATCTGAAGAAAGAGCTTTGCAGCTGGGCTCAGGAGTGAAATGTACTTTTTCAGAAACATCAAACAGCACAAGAAGAGAGGCAGAGAACTTTAAATGCTCATACGGATATGCCTAGCAACCTTTCCAGGTGAGGGGGAGGAGAAATGGCACAGAAAAAGATAACAAACACACCCATCTCCAACACCACAATATTCCTAAGGACAGAAGGAATAACTAGAGGACCTGTGGCAAAGAAGGGAAGGGTGAGCCCAGGGCTGAGTGTCAACTACTCGGTATTTAAAAAATAAAAGCACAAAAAACTATCCTGAAAGCAATGAATGAGAATTCAGGAGCGCTCAGTCCCAAAGCATCATCAAACCATTTGACAACATGGCCAAGCCCTTTCTGTCTTTCCAAAAACACGGTTCCCTCAGCTCCATAATCAAGTAAAAAAAATCACTACTTGGGTAGCACTGATAGGCAAGGCATCCATGTGGCACATGGCAAGGCAGGACTGAACCCCTCTGTCTTTCTTTCTGAGAGTGCTCTACCCTCCAAGTTAGTAATCTGCAAGGGACCCCACTTGCAGCACCATGTCTACATAAATGAGTTCATGTAACTGCATTTTTAATGAGTGCACTTAGTCTAGGCTTTGTCCTATGGAGTTTGTTTCACCACTCCCATAGCTTTAATGACTCCACACAAAGTACTAATGCCTGCTTTGGGCATTCCTATATTTGTCTGCTCTAGAACATTAAATATAAAGCTGCTTGCTATTTCCTGATTTAGTCTAGTTTTGAAGAGGAAAGTGGTGGCAACCACATTTGCTGAGGGTCTTGTCTAACTGGGAAGTGCTGTCTGGTTGAAACTCCTGGGTCAGGTACTGGCATGGATTAGAAGACTTCTGGGTCCAGATAGTGTGTGTGTGGGAAAGAGGTCTTGCTGTTCAGAATGAGGATGGGCAGTACCTGCTGACAAGTGAGACAAGGTCTGCCAGAGCAAACAGACTTTAGGTACTTATGGAATTGAGCAGCTGTTTAATAGAGAATGGATGGAAAAAAAGTGTTGGACTCAATTATCTTAAAGGTATTTTTCAATCTAAATCATCCTATGACAACGGTTTAAGAATTCTTCCCTAAAATCTATCTACGCCTCTATTTTTTAAAAAATCTTCTCCAAAAACCTATCTAAGCCTCTATTTTTTTTTAATCTTCTCCAAATTCAGATATTTCGTACGCTTTAACCCTTCTTGCTAAGGCTAAAGTTATACTGAAAAAATGAATCCTCTTTTGCCATCTACAAGTGAATCTGAAGCTCCTGAGGTCCTAGAAGTATCCCAATAACAACAGCAGAACAGTGCAATGTGTGCCTCCAAGTCTATAGCCAAAAAAAGTGTGAACACTATTAATGCTAAAAACTTTTATGCACCACACTTCAGTTTTGCAGGAAGTAATGCAATAGCAGAAATAGCAGAAATCAAGGCAGCATTTTGAATAAATTCAAGTCCAGGTTTTTCCACCTCGATTTCAAATTAATCTGAAATTTCACTCTTCTTCAATGTTTAAGGTGATCTTACTTGTGCCTGCAGGTATATTTTGCAAGATACTTTTATTTAGATTTATTTTCACACGTCTATCTCCTTCTTCCTTGCTTCTGCAGTATCAGATTTACTTCTATATTACATTAAGATGTATAAAAAGGCCACAGGTTTCCAGTAAAGGATATTCTGGTCATAAAATGCTGAAGCTTGTCTATTTTTGGTCATAAAATGCTGAAGCTTGTCTATTTTGGTCAAAGGGTCAAGTTACTCTGTCTCAGCAAATTGCACCAAAAATATCGGCTAGCAGGGAGGGCAATAGTGCAAAATTTGCCTCAGCCAACTGTACTGTGTTTGCCCACTGAATGTTGCAAAATAGATACATTATATAGATTATTGCAAGCCTGAAATATCTGGTCATCAATACTGTCGACAAGTGCTACTATAATCCAATTATTCAGTCATAGAGTGACAGAGGAGTTGAAGAAGAGTCACATACAGGACTGACTAGAACAAGCAATAACACCTGACACTTGCAAAGGCTGTATGGAAATACTATTATACACCAGCAGTCACTGGAATTCAATTTTGTCCTCCTCCTTCTAGATCTATGAAGTACCCGAAGGTCATGGTAGCTCTTACTCCCATTTAACTAACACAAAACAGTTACACAACAAAATAGCTGAAGAAATGTGTTTGTTACACTTATTACCTCCCTTAGCTTTTCCACATTATCCATCAGTTTTTCACACATATCATTGGCAGTTTTCAGCTTTTTGCTCCATTCCTCTGGGGTGTCTGAGCCACTGGTACTTGCTTCATTTGCTGACTGGCTAGTTTCCTCATTTTGGCAAGACAAAGCTGATGCTGCAGGATCCAGAAATGATTCAGCTGTATCTGTAAACTGAGGTTTTTGCCTCTCAGATCTTCTACTTCTTTTTGCAGGGATTCTATTTCATCCTAAAGGTGTCAGAAATACAGAGGAATTAAAATAATTTGTGAGATTAATTAAATAATACTGGCAAGTTCCCACAGCACTTTAGAAACACGGGCTCTGGCAAGCCCAGATGCATGCCTTCACTTACACATATATCTAAGTATGCTTATGCACTGTGCTTTAGGCAGGATTTTAATCAACCTGCACGCTCAAGCAAACTGAAGGTTTTAGTACAGGGAATCCCTTGACTACATAAAGGACCCTGAACAAACTGTCGGGCAGACCGAAAGCTTCAAAGCATTCAGCAACATGAATCTATTATAGGGCACTCTGTGGGAGGATTTCCTGTATCAAGAGTGCTCTTAAGGTCGTCCTCTGCTGACTCATTTGCTGTTATTTATGAGTGTTTCTCTCATATCATTCTGAGACGTCACATGTTAGGAAGCTGAAAGTCTCCAAATTCAAAACAGACAAAACACTGCCTGGAAAAGGCTGCTCCAGCTGCACCAAAGCAGCAACATCTTAGGGAAGACTCAAAATGCAAAGAACAAAGCTCTCAGCTGTATCAGTCTAAAGCCACAGGGAAGCAAAAACCTTCCAAAGCCTGTTGTTAAAGGGATAAAAGAAATAATTTATTCTGAAAACATGTCTTCTACACTGTTTACTAATTCAAGTGTATGAGTTGTTCATGGTCACATTACTTAAGGAGGCCATACACAGCATTTACATAAATCCAAGGCATATTTTCACAAATAATCATGCCTGCCCCTGCCCCCAGCACGAAAACAAGCATTTTAAATTAAGCGGTTTTTTTAAAGAAATTAAAAAAAAAAATTTACCTATGACTAGTTGTATGAATTTTGAGTTGATTCAACAGAAAGGCAGGAAGTGTCTTTTTCCTGACTCCTTCTTCAGAGAGACTAAACCTGAGCTATAGGCAAGCTTGTAGATGTATGGACAAGCTATAGATAGCTCTTACTTCCCCAGTGTTAAGGATACAGAGAGAGTCTATTTCCTTTCCCTCATTCTCCTCCCCACAACAGGTTTCCTTCAAAAATACATGATGTCTTCACATTGCTGCTACTGAGGAAACAACAGCTGGGAAAACAAACTGAACACATTCCTTATTAACAGCTTTTCATCATCTTCTCCAGAGAGTATTTTTTTCCAGCCGGAGATTCAAGCATTCAGGTCTACTTTCAAGCATTTACTCATTTTCAGAAAACAATAAAACAAAAACACTGAAAATTAACGTATGCCAGAAGGTTACAGTGGGCAATATTCTTTAAGAAGGAATTTAGTCTCTCTGAGAAACAGGGAATTATTTCAGAAAATTTTTTGTGTTTGTACTGAAGACAAAAAAAAAAAGCTCCGTTACACTAAATATGCATAAAGAAATGCTCCCATACCACCTGGGGCGGAATTGCCACAAAACTAAAGAATTGGCTGTACTTGGCTACCTGTTGTCTAGAAAGACAATTACTGTGACTTCAGTGGGACCACTTCAAGCACCAGGAAATGCTCTCTTGTAACCTTGGTCAAAAGGTGGCATTTTAATGCAACTGAATTTCATGTAGATACAGTATACACCTTTACTCAAAACCAGCAGGACTCAGAGGCTGCAGTTCATCTGGAAAGTCACAACACTCCCCCTGTCCTTACCTCATATTCTTTGTGGAGCAATTCAAGCCTTGTTTGCGTAGGTGTTTTCTGACTGCTGGACTAAATATAGGATCACTTTCACTTGTTCCTCCTAAAGCAACAACAGGACAAAAGAAGCACTGATATTGTTTCTTTTCAGTCAATTCAATACTAGTAATCCACCTTATCCAACTTTTCATATTATCACCTACAAATGCAGCTAATATTGGACAAATTTGCTACCATGGAAGATTTAAAATCCTTCCACTTCCAAAACAGGTTCAACTTGAGTATCTAAAAGTGATGTTTAGAAGTCAAAATCTTGATGCACAGCAGGAATAAAACTTCAAAAATTTTCAACTTTTTTTTTCTTAACAGCATCCATGTATTTAAGACCATACTAATAAAACAGAAGGGAAGAGGCAGAATATCAAGCATACATTTAATTAGTACAGGATACCATAAGTTTTTAAAGCAAGATTATTCACATAAATTTCTCTTAGAACGAAATAGCAGAGCTGATATTTTAGGTCAAATGCAGTTGCTGTAGCTATGTCTTATTCTGTGCTAAGAGTAATTTTCTTAAAAATAACACAAAAGGAGGAAGCAATGAACAAAACAAAACAAATAAACAAGTAAAAATACCATATACTCATTCAAGGTTCTGGATTGAAGTACACTATTTCTCAGCTAAATGCTGGTCTCTTAGGTGAACAGGTTGCAATGCATAGGTGAGAATGCATTTTTAATGCATTTTTTCAGTTAAAGGCATTATGTTTAAAATCAACCATTAGAGCCTTTGGGTACTTACTGTGTTTGGATAATCTAGCCATTAATATACACAGTGTCTTTGGAACTTTCCAGTAACATCTCTAATAGCTACAAGGTTAAAGATTTAGTTAATTCTTCCTTAGACGCTGGTTAAAAAAAAAAAAAAAAAAAACAACAAAAAAAAACCAAAAACAACAACAAAAAAACAACACAGAAGAAAAGGTATCCAGACATCTCTGGACTCAAAGCAATCTCCTCCAGCAGTAAATACCAGAAGTTATTTCAAAGCCTAAACTTGTCCTTACCTATAATTTCCTTGCAGGGATTTTCAGGCGTGATAGGAATCCTGCAAGCTGGGCACTGATTATTGTTCTTCAGCCACACTTCAATACAAATGGAACAGAAAACATGGTTGTTCACACAGATAACTGGGTGACGGACCTTTTAGCATTAAAGAGGAAATAAAAAGAAAAAAAAAAAAACAACAAACAGACTCTATGAATACCTTAGAACTCCTTCAAGTAACAAAATATGAAAATATACAACTCCATCTCTCAGTGCAAGTGTGTCGTCACAGGAAAGTGACACTGCTGTTTTGCAGGGCGAGCTTGGAGCAACCTCTAGACCCATAACACCAAATTTCCCTCTTATTGAAGGCACTGAAGGTATAATAATTTTTGCAGAACTAAGGTCCTTGTTTCCAAGAGCTCATTAATAACTAGAGCAGTAGCAGCACCTTTCCTTGACCCCACAACCTCCAAGAACTACTCTGGCCAGCAAAATGCATTTGTCTCCCAAGGTAGAACACAACCAAAGCAGGTGCATTTTCAAAAGCGAGGCATGGAGGGATCCCTACTGGCACCATCCAACAGTTAGCTGTGGAAGAGGTATCACTGGAACATAAAGTGTTACGGATTAACTTTAGCCTGTGGATAATCAGCTTCATGGAATCAGCTTTTAAAAGGATCAGGGCCAAACCACAGAGCTGAAATGTGAACCAGCAATCACTAATTCAAGTCTCCTGCTAGATATGCATGGCTACTAAATAAGTCATTACCCAAGAATGGGGCAGCTAACTGAAGGATTAAATATTCCAATCAGACACAGATTCTTTCAAGCTTTCCCTCCCCTTCCAAAACGACAGGGTAAACAAACTTTTAGAAAATATTAATGACAATGCATTCTCTCTTGTCATTTAACTACAAACCCTGTTTGAAAGTAAATGTGCATAGAGGGACCAAATACGATGAAGAAGAAAAAGACTTTATGCCTTACTGCACCTTGCTACAGTTTACTGTAATACACACTTGAATCTCTTACTTGTTAACATTAGCATTTGTGTTAGGGGTCTTCAAATAATTATTTGTTTTTCCTCCATTCCTGTCTTTTTCCAAGAAATCTATTTCTAGACACAAAGTGTCAGAATATAATTAAATTCTACTGTACTGCACTTTAGACCCAAGTTCAAGACAATCTTCATGTTTAAATGAAACTCCTCATCATTCCAAAATATTCCTCTTTCATTCCATTACCATAGTCAAACTAAAAAGGAAAAATGAAGTGTTGGTAGGGAGGAGCAAGCACCTGGAAAGGACAGTCAGTAACCACTTGGGCCAACAGATCAGACATGT
Organism: Sylvia atricapilla; assembly: GCF_009819655.1. Lineage (NCBI taxonomy): Eukaryota > Metazoa > Chordata > Aves > Passeriformes > Sylviidae > Sylvia > Sylvia atricapilla. Next base: position 66,918,351 of record NC_089141.1, read on the forward strand.
CCTGCAGCAATCGTGCCCATACAATCAGCACTGCACAAGCTAAAACCCAAGCGTTTTACCACTGAAATATTCATGGATATGAATTAAGGCCCAGATCTGTCACCTTCTTCTCCAATTCACTCTCTATGCCTCTGTTACCATACAGGATTCACAATATTTTTAAGACCTCCAATATGACAGTCCTGGGAGTCAAAGGAATTATCTAGACAAACAGAAACTCAAGTCACTGAAGACATGAACTGAGAGAGACTTAACTTTCACCTCTAATTAAGGAGGCTTTTTTGGTGATTATTGCAAGCATTAGCACATCAATGCTTTGGAAACATTTAATATTACAATTTCCATAATTTCTAATCTAAAAAATCTTGTTATTTATTGCTTTCCTTTACACGAAAAAGAGCTTTCTAGAACACCTGCAGCTAGCAGGGAAAAAAAAAACCCAACCCTTTTTCTCTAGCCATACTTCTTTCTTACTCTGAAACCCTGAGAATAGTTATATGGATGGTGATTATTTGATACAGAGCAGAATAACATAAAATAATCCAAACAGGAAAAGACGTTTCATGAGTGCAGGTTTCCCCCCCGGGAGCAAGAGACCCTCAGTTACCCCAAACCTGACACAGAACCACAGTTCTTGCACATGAATGATTACTCCATATCTCTAGCAAAATAGTAAGTCAGATTTATTACTCTCCAGGGTATAATGCTTCTGATTTACACACCTGTACAAGTTTCATTTCAGGGCTGGGGGTTTATACTTTAGTTGGCTCAGGATCCACACAAAGCAATGCACACCAGAACAGCAAAAGCCACTGCTGAAATGTCACACAATGGCTGATGATGCCACTGCCCTTCCCACCGACCGTGACAGGCCCAGGGCGTGGGGGATCAGGACATACCTACTACTAAAAAAGCATTTTACTTGAATTACAGCACAGTTCCAGTTCATTCATTGACCATAATGTCTAGGAAGACTATGGGTTATTTCAGAAGGCTTGATCAATAGGTGATTTTGAGCAATTTCTTAATTTTTCCCCTCCAATATAATGCCATTCCGATGTACATCAAAATCCAACCCTGTAGACGTCTACTTCACTTTGAAAGCACTTCTGGGCCTTCAAGCAGCACGAATGGAGGAGCAAGCACATGGAAAATCAGCAGACCAGTGAACCAATCCCCAAACATCCTACACTGTTTCAACCAATACAGAGCTGTGTCTTGAGCCCAAGCAACCTGTCTACACCAAAACCAACAAGAGAGACCTTCAGCCATCCTGGGACAAGTAAACCTAACAGTCCGAAGCAGATGGCTTCTGATCTGCTATCTAATTAAAAAATACAGGTATGTCAGAAGACAGCCCAGACTGTACCAAAAGAATATTCACGTAACAAACATGAAATTAATCCAAGCAATTAACTCTTATTTTAAATTATTATTTTGCACATTTTGCCAATATACTTTCTGACACTGTTCACATTAACAAAATGGACTAATGTGTCTCTGCTGCCCAAGGTTTCAGCTTTGTTAAATAAATGAGTGGCCAACCCACTGAAAGAATTTCTCCGCAGTATCTCCTTTTTTATCCCCTTACCATTATGCACTATGTGAATAGTTTGTATCTTGCAATCAGACCTTTGCAAATTGTGCAGGGATAGCAAGAAATACATTCTGAGTTTGGGATGAGCCTTCTACTTGAAGTCTGTGCTACAAACCACAGATATAAATATGAGATCATGTCCAGCCTCTGTGATACTCCCTGCTCCCCCCTAAAAGATAGTAAAAACTGACAAGATTTTTCCTTAATTCAGGCTTAGCAAATTCCTTCCTCCAACCTTAACCCTGAGAAGATGGCTTTTTCTGGTGAAGTTTTTTAATGAAGTTCCAAGTTAGAGACAAAGAAAAAAGAAAGGGCAGTCAGAGCTGTCAGCTTTGCCAAAATTTAAACAGATTTACATGTCTAAAATGAAAGCATTCAAATCCTTTTACATGTATCACAAATAGATTCAGTTATACAACGTTAATGTACTGTCTCAGTGCAAGAGAGCAAGAGTGTGGAAGCCTCTTCCAGTACAAACTCAGGAACATCTAGCAAGGAATTTAAAGTATGAAATAGTGGCTTGGAATAATCCAGTGGCATTATAGCAAGATATGAATGAATACTTAACCAAACTGTTAAGTGCTTAGATCAGAAAGTAACTATGAATGGATTCAAATAGCAAATATCTTTGTCAGTTTTATTTCACTCTCCTCTTGTCATTCTTTCCATTTTTTTGCAAACTGGAAGGATCCACACTACATCATACAGAGTACACTTGGGTTATCCTCCATTTTCATTAGACAGATAAAAGAAAAGGAAAGTAACAGGACAGCACCCAGGAAGTCTTGCTCGGCTTCCACAAAAAAAGCCAAGAAATGAATAAATACCGTTGCTAAAAGTAACACACTGAATTATGAGACTTGAGAAAAGGGAGGCGTCTGACTACTTTCACTACCAGTGCTATGGACCTACTTCACACATCAAATGTGCCTGCTCTTTGTTATCACTCCCACAGAGGTCTGGGAGTAAAAGCCAGGCGAGGTAGAAACACACCAGACAATAAATGCCAGAGTACAAACATAAAAGGCTATTTCTCCCCTTTTAATTATTGTGCTTTAAAAAAAGAAAGCAAGGGAAAAAAAAAAAAAAAAAAGTAGTAAGGAATGAGCAAAGAATTTGAGAAGCAATTAGTGACAACCATGAAATTAGCTCTGGGGCTTTTAGAGAAGAACAGACTAGCAAGCCCTCTGCTTCCCGAGGGAGAAGAGAAAGGAACTGAGAAAGGGTCAGAGAGAGGAAACGGAAACTTTTTCTCCACACTGCTGCAGTTTTGCTCAATACTTTTTAAATCTACTTGGTTATACAAGCCCTCTTTGTTTCACTTGTCCTCCGCGACACAGCACCACGCTCAAACGCGTGCTCCCCGAGCATTTTTAACAGAGTATCCCCCTGGTACCGGAGGAGAACCCCAAACCTCAACACCTGGAGCCGCATACCCGCGTTTCAGCCATCGGGGCCCCAGGCCCATTCAAGCCCTCCCGGGACACCCGCCGGGACAACGCGCGCTTCCCAATATCCCAAGGGCGCCAGCAAACCTCGGCCGCGGCCGGGAACCGCCCACACCCCAATTTCCTTCCCCGCAAGGAGCCGCCGAGCCTTAAACGACACAACCCCGCTGGGGATCGGAGCGTGGGCCGCGGCGGGGCCCCTGCGCTGCCGGCCCGGCCGGATCTCCCCGCTCCCAGCCGCGGCCCGCGGGGCCCGGGCAGCGGCGGCGCCCTTACCTTGCCCAGGCAGATGTGGCAGGTGATGGGCAGCGTGAGGGACAGCGTGACGCTGGGGCCGTGCTGCGCCATGGCGGGCCCCGAGCGGCGCGGCCCGGCGCCAGCAGCACGGAAGTGCCGCGGGCGGCCCCGGCCCCCGCCAGCCCCGCTACGGCAGCCGGCGAGGCCCCGCCGCCGCCCGCTCCGGCAGCGCTGCCCCGGAGGGCGGGCGGGCGCCGCGGCCCCTCACGGCTCTGCCCCGCTGCCGCTCCCCCCGAGGAGCGGGCCCGGAGGCCGTGGAGCTCCCAGCCTGTGCACGGCGTGCCTGGGGGGAAGCACGGCGCCTTGGGGAGCGCAGGCACGGTGCCTGTGCAGGAGGAGGCCGACGCGGTAGCAAGGGGGATCTTTCTTTCCCCTGATAAACCTATGAAGGTTCCATCGTGCTGAATTAAATAAACGGTGGTTTTAATTCTTTTAATTGCCCTGAATCACAGAATCATAGAATTATAGAGTTACAGAATTACAGGATCACAGAATGTGTTGGATAGAAGGGACCTTAAAGATCTTCTTGGTCCGCCCCCGTGTCACGGGCAGGGACGCCTTTCACCAGACCAGGGTTGTCCGAGCTCCATCCAGCCTGGCCTTGAACACTCCAGGGATGTGACATCCACAACTCTGGACAACCTGTTCCAGTGCCTCACCACTCGATATGTAATTTTATAGATATTATAGATATCTATAAACCTGCTCTGTTTCAATTTGAATCGGTTCCTCCTTTTCCTGTCACTACGTGCCCTTGTAAAGTCTTGCCCCATCTTTCCTGTAAGTTCTCTTCAGGTACTGGAACCCACAATTAGGTCACCCTGAAGCCTTTTCTAGCCTGAACAATCCCAATGATCTTAGCCTTAGGAGAGGTGCTCTGTCCCTCTGACCAACTTGGTAGCCTCCTGTGGTCTCACTCCCTCAAGCCATTGTCCTTCCTGGGATGTGGAACACGTTCTCATGGCACACGTTCTAGGGAAAGCTCCCAGGGCACGAGCCTCCCCTTCCCCATTACCTCCAGCCCGTCTGCCTGGCTGCAGTCTCATATCTGGCATCACCACTGGGTTCCCACACTTGCCCTCCTGCTGCACAGGCAGCTCGGGCCAGCCTTTGCTTCTTGGCCCACTGCACTGCGGGTCAGCTCAGGTGGGATTTGCACAGCCCGTACAGCTTTGGGGGCAACAAGAGAATGAGGACTGGGACAAGCCCTGACATCCTGCAAGGTGCTGCATGCGATGATGCCGTATGGAAGGTTCTGATCTTTGGAAACCAAGGGGCCAAATCCAAGGATGAAAATTTTGCTTCTGCCACCGACTCTCCAAATCATGGAGCTTTTGTGTTGCACTTTCTGGACTGCTGGAGAGCAGCTGGAAAGCGATGCTGGGGTAAATGAGGCTCTTAGGAGTCTGCTCACTTGACCTCAGTCCCAGGATTCCTGTAGTTTCTTGTAAACGTGCCACAGCATGCTGAAAATTATAGACCTGAGTGATTTAACATTGCACCACAAGATAAATGCTTATAATGCTGAGCAGCTAAGTCAAACAAGCATAAAGTTGTGGATGCAATGATTAACAAGAAAAATATCTTAGACTGACATAGCAGAGTTGCACGGATGCATTTCAATTTGATATAGGTAGGTCACTGCAAATAAAGTGAGGAAACTAATCCATGGTGACATTCCAGCATACACAAGACCACCAAGTGGATTTGGTGGTAATGCAATGCTTGGGTAGGAGAGGATGGGTTTGAATAAGGTGTGCTTGATAAAAAATTGAGTGCTTACATGTTACAACACTTTTTAGTAAACTTCAGGAAAAGTTTTTTATTGCCAAATAAGAAAAGAGCCATTTACCAACATAATGAACATATCTTTAATTAATATAGGTTGGAGTGAGTGGACATCCACTTTGAGGAGATTCTTGGCACCACTGACATGCTGCTGCTTAGGTAGAATGGTGCCCAGAGAAATTTTTCCACGAGGTAAAATTTTTGAGATTTTGAGCTTGAAAGAGAATCACTGGAGCCTGAAATTCATCGAGTGAGTTTATTGTACAGCCAGCAAACTACACACAAATGCAATGAATCCCTTTTATTTATTTTTCTTAGCTTTATTTTTATATTGACTTTTATTGAAAAAATGTGAATAGACAATATAGAGAGTAGAAAGGGTAAATGCATGAAAGAGAAATCAAAAGCAAGGAAATGCATCTTACATTTGACATGTGAGACTCCTTTAAATGAATCTGGATAAAGCAGGAACTCTTTCAAAGATATGACTTCCACTGCTTCAAAAAATGTGTGTAACTGGAAAGTGACCTGTTAGAGAACAAGCTCTGTTGGGATGAATATATTTCTCTCAACCAAAAATAACTTGTAAAGAAATTTATTTTCTGAATAAGCTGCTAAAAAGAACATGTTTTCTCTTAAGGAGGTTAAATGTATTTGTTTAGCGGATTTCTGCTGAAGTTGTATGCATAATCCGTGAAGGAATACTTAAAAAATTATTTGTGATCTAGTAGCGCCTCAGGTTTTGTTGAAATTTATGGGTTGGTGTTACCAACTCTTCAGGGGTATGGAAAATACTTAACTCTGTAGTACTGAAAGGGAGACCTCAGAGAGCAAGGAGAAAGGAGCTGGAGGGGTAACAATCTGCTGTAGCTGAGGGGAGCTGAGAAATACCATGTAGAGACAGGGTAACAAATGTTTAACAGGTCCAGGCTATTGAACACCATAGTCCACATAGCATGAAGGATGCTTTTGCAAGAGGGCTGGAGCCAGGATGAAACAGATAAAAAAAAATTCCTGGAATGCTTGGCATGCCTCTGCTGAGGCACTGGGGCATAAGGATCAAACAGTCAGGCAATTTTCCAACAATCCGGCCGTTACTGGTAAATCTATAGAGAAAGGATGGGTTAAAAAAGCCGAGACTCTAACCATGAATGATCTCCTAGGATTGGGGCTTCATTTGTGAAATGCTTCAGCAGCCTCACTACCTGCTCCTGAAATCTCAGAAACCTGAGAAGATTAATAGTGAAAATATGAAAATAACATCTATCACAAAATGCATAAAGTTCTTTGGTTCTTTGAGAGCTTGGAAAGAACCAATATAGGAAAAGACAAACTTGTCAGAGTACTGAGACAATTAAGTCTTTTCTGCTTGAGACATATATTGTTTGATTCATAAAGGTTAATGAAGTTACTATATTTGCGGCTTAAAGTAAAATCCCTGTATTTTGGATCTTTGAATGTTTTCAGCAGTGTGCAGAAAGAAGAAAGAGCAGGTGAAAGTGTGAAATGTCTATCTTCTTGGCTGATTAGCCCAGTGATAAATAATGCAGTCTCATTGCTTCCAATAATTTGAATATATATATATATATATATTTGGATATGGGGCTTTATGCCTTGAAAACCTAGCCTAAAGGTCATTTTTTGTACCAACACTAGTAGTTATAAACCACTGTTCGCCAAATTATCCACCCTCAGTGGCCACTTCTGCAGCAGTGAAGTCTGCTCAAGTTGGCTTTGAAGAGTTTCCTCTTCAGGAACAAGACTGGATAGATCTTGAGCTTTTATAAAAGCGTTTCCCAGGTGGTTTTGCATGATTTAGGGGACTATAGAGGGAAATCTGCCTAAAACTGAGTAAAGAAGCACTGGATTCTAGGTGCCTAATTCAGACCTGTGGTCACTGAAGGACCTGAAAACAGGTTCCCCCTGCTCAGGATTTTACTGTTGAGGAGCCCTGCAGAGTGGTGGCCTCACTGGCTCCTGTTGTGAGACACCATCCTGGGGATTCACCAGCCTCCATTCAGAGGCCATTCATTGGAAACTGGTAGCTCTCAGATACCCCTGTTTATGCTGCCTGAGGACTATAGGCTGCTCTTGCCACCTGCTCTTTAGGAATTCCCATGTGGCTTTAATTTTAAAATGTAAGCAAATTTCATCTCTCTCTTTAAAACAGTGTTTTGGGGTTTGGCTGTGCAAAAAATGGTATTTTCAGAAAGGAAATAAAATGAATGCTAGAGGCCAAAAGATTAATCTTTGGCCATTGGCTAAGAGAACTCGGACAGAGAAAGAGAATAACTTTGTTGATTTAATATTTGAGATTGACAATCTTGTGGAAGCTTGGTGCAGTTAGTCTTCTTCACAAGAAATAGTAAAATATGACAAATAACTTCTAAAGATAGAGTTTTCATTTGAGTTTAACCACTGTAACTTTATCCTCTTAAAGAAGAATATTCCTGCTCTCAGGTTCCATGACCCACAAAGGAATTCAAAGGGACTAGCTCAGATGTAGGCATCTTGCTCCTAGGCATCCAAAGTTCAGTAAGAAAATCCCCATTCTTCATGATCTCTTTTAGACTTTTTGATCTTGTACTTCTGATGTTTTCCATTTTTCTTGATTTGTCAGCAAGGAGCCAAACAAGTAATAGATAATGCTGGGTTATACCTGAAGTTTGGTACAGCTTTCCTACTTACGACACTAGGCTGTGCCCTTTTTTTTGAGGGTCATGCAAGAGGCTGATTTCCCTTTAGACCCTTGTTCAGATGTTTTATCTAAACAGAATGTATTATACTAGAATGACATCTGAGGGCAGGGAAGAGGTCCACAAGTGTTGTGCTGCTCCATATCTCAGTCTAAGGATGTCTCCATGGACTTCTCACCAGGCAAGAGACTGTTTGGATGAAGGCTGGTTGCAATGAGCCACAGATGTACCAGGTGAGGTGCTGACCATCGAGGGGTGTGGATAAACAGACTTTTTAATCTTATTTGCTTATTTATTTGCTAGTATATACAGAGCCTTTGTGAAATAGGCAATATAACAGTGAAGAGGGGTGAATTTTGGTTCCCTTTTATGCATAGAAGGTCTTTCTAATCTGTTTGCATAGATTTAACTGACTTAAGAGACTGCTTCTGCAGGGAATATCTTCAACTTTGGGCCATTATTCTGCAAGTTTTGGTTGCTAACTTGTCTCTGGTATTGCTTCAAGTGTTTGATGGTTTTATGCAACAGGCCTTGATTTAAACTGTAATTATGAAAGCCTTTCAGAGCACCTTGTGGTGCCTGCTACCAGCAGAGAATCTGTCCCCCAGGGTGTAGTGTAGAATGAGGCAAAACCTGCCAAATATCAGAAAAACTTGATAAAGTTACAGAGATTACAGAAATCATGGTCTCCCTTTCCCCTTCCCTTCCCTTCCCTTCCCTTCCCTTCCCTTCCCTTCCCTTCCCTTCCCTTCCCTTCCCTCCCTTCCCTTCCCTTCCCTTCCCTTCCCTTCCCTTCCCTTCCCTTCCCTTCCCTTCCCTTCCTTCCCTTCCCTTCCCTTCCCTTCCCTTCCCTTCCCTTCCCTTCCCTTCCCTTCCCTCCTTCCCTTCCCTTCCCTTCCCTTCCCTTCCCTTCCCTTCCCTTTTCTTTTTCTGTTAAGCAAGGGGAGGCTGGAATTAACAGTGTAAAATCTTAATGAGTACATTGTGCTGAGCAGTGCGGTTCACCTCCATTATTCTCCCAGTCTCAAATGTTTACCAGCCAATCAGAGCATTTCGTAAAACCAGAGATTTATAGTGAAAAGTCAGCCCTAATTGAATTTCTTCATTAAAGAACACCATCAAACAGATACAGAACACCTTACACCACCTTGTTTAAATTAGATTCATTTTTCTGATTAATTATTAAAAGGAAAGTTTAAAAAATCATAAAATCTTAAGTGCTATTAAAAATTGATTAGCAATGCATTTTTTCATTGACCCAGTTTGTATTTTTTTTCAATTTTTTTTTTGTCAAAGCTAATACATTTGAGTAGTTGCCTCAGACAGAAGTTTGTAATCATTTGGTCATCAGTCAATTAATCACAGCTTCATAAATATTGATCTCAGATTACATTTATTCTTCATTCTTGAAAGATAGTTTTTTATTAATTTAGGCTCACTCACATACATTGTGGTTTACACTGAAATTATTTTTAAAAGTTGTATTAAAATTTAATTGGAGCATCCAGCCAACAGCGCAGCCACTGCACATTGTGCCACCTTTCGGCAGGTTTGCCACCTCCTCCTGAAAGGTGCTGAGTGCCCATGGGTCATCCTGTAGGGCTTGCTGACTGCCACCTGTCACCCATAAATCTCTTCATCTGGAAGATACACACCACTTATCCCAGATAGGAGTAATTTGTGACTAAGTGTGGATTTTTCTGAGAGGAGCAAAGAGGTCTCTGGTGTTTCTCTTCCCACCCTCAGTGGCTGTGTCCTGATTCCTGGTAGTCCATCACAAATGGTGGTGTCTTCCTGATTGTCGTACAGCACTTGGCTCCCCCTTGGCCTCTGCCAGACATCCCACAAGCCACATGAGGGGTACGTTTGTGGGTACACAGGTTAAATGTCCCCAGCCCTGCTGCAGTCCCTGTGATGGAGGTCATACATGACCTTGTGACTCATTCTAGGATGGTCAGGGTATCTGGGAGTGCTCTTGCAGAACCTGCTACTGCCTCTCTTCTGCCTAGGAATAAAATCCAGTACTTACTTCTGCAGAAATTGCATCTGTAAACAGAAATTCTAGAAATTTTCGAAGTGAGATGCTGCAAGGAAGAGGAAGGACTCCTTGATCCTGAGCATTTGGAGAAAACACAGTCCTTCTTGTAGCATGTTTGTCACACCTGAAGCAGTACTGAAGCAATGCAAGCAATCTTTAACATTTCTCATCCAGTTGCACCTAGTAATCTCCATCTTGACAATTAATTATCTTTTTGTGTGTGTGTGTTTGTGGTTATGCTTGATCTTGTAGTTTAAGAAACAGATTTATGGACATCATAAGACATATGGACATCAAGGGTAAGAGCACATATCTGAAGAGTGATCTGAAGCATTCCCCATGCGGGATGCATCCTTTTCTACCTCATATTTTGTATTTTACTTGGAAGCTGTACTTCATGCTGAGAATGACAAATTTCTTGGTTGGCTTCTGCAGTACATTTGGTTCTTTATCCTACGCTCTGGTAAAAAGAGCATATCGAAGTCAATGTTCCCTAAAATCTCACTTGTCTGAGGACTTTGGAGTAATGGGATCATGTAGCGACTGTTATCTTTTACAGCTCTGAAAAATTCTATGATTCATCTTTAATGTCTGACATCAAAACTGGTTGCCCATTGTTGTCACTCCAAAACTCTTATTTATTCTGGCACTGCTCTTCTGAGAGGCTCTGAAATACAGCTTCAAATCATGAGCAGCAGTGTCCTGGTGTGCTCTTCAGCATCAGTACGGAGTCATGCAGACCCCTGTTAGCATTCCTTATTTTTCCTGATGGAGAATGGATCGTTTTTGTGACTATCCATTTATCTAAAGTTGCAGAAAGCTGATGTAATTTCAAGAGTCCTATTCCCTGATCAATATACCACTCATTTACCATAAAAAATTAAATCACGCTGCAGCAAGTTATCAGACCCCTTCTTTTAAATCTGTCACACACAGTGCTTTTCTGCCCTTTCAGAAAAGTCAGCTTGTAAGGATCCTGTCAGAAACATGTGCAGAGGGCATTCAGATAACCCATTTGTTTTACAAATAGCTGTGAAGATTTAAGATATTTTCACCTCTGAGCTGTTTGCTACTTCTGTTCTTATCTGTTTGCTGCAAAGTCTGACTCATTTTTTGCTTTCATTATCCCTGGACCATGAATATGCTGGACATAATTTGTTTGCTTTGCATTATGGCAAATCTAGAAGGGCATTGTCTGCTATGGCACAGTCATTTCCAGCAGAGAAATGCTAGCAAGAGTATGCAACTGGGGACATGTTAGATTGCTCCAGCTGTAACTTTAAAAAATGCTGGTCTTCTCTGTATTGTGTAATCTGAAATAGATCCTGAGGCCAGTTGCAGCTAACATCTTCAAGTAAGGGGGATTCCAAGGAGATCTAGTAATATATCACCCTCTGACCAGTTCTTTGCAATACTGTGATGACTGGAACCAGGTTATCCAGATTATCCAGTGGTTTGACAGATGCTACTGTGAATTTGAGGAGTGTTTTACATAGTACCGAGTTCGATAATCTCAGACAATCTTTTCTGGCAGGAAAAAAAAAAAAAAAAAAAAAAAAAAAAAAAAAAAAAAAAAAAAAAAAAGCTGCAAAGCAATAGAGAGAGATAATTGTAACAGTGCCCCAACTCTTCCTGGCTTTTTGCTGCAGACACCTGCAAAATGAATGGCCCAATTGGTGTTTTCCCACTGAAGTATTATTATGTCATTAATTCACCACTCAACAACTTCAGCACTTCTGAGAATGAATATATTAGTTGAATATAAGGTACTAGCTTATGAAAATGCTTATTTTTTAAATTTTAATCTTTGTTGCCTCAAATTTGCCTGCTTTTCATGTTTGCATTTTGTTCTCATGCAGCTTCAAGTAAACTATGTATGTTTTTAGCAAATTATCTCATGTTTACACTCTCTCCTCTGGGAGAGAAAGATGATTGATGGTGATGTTCACCAATGAGGTTGAAGAGGTGGCTACCTGTGTAGCCAGTCTTGGCCTGTTTGTAAAATTGTATATATGGAGTCAGAAAAATAAAGTAGAGCTTTCCTGCTTGACCTCCTGCTGCTTGCTTCATCCTTTCATGTCCCTAACAGTGACAAATCTTTCCCTAAACATGCGGAGTTCTTTTAGTCCAGATTATGCAAACCCGTGTATTTTAATGAAATTTTTTGCACTCATAATAATGTAAGGGAAAAAAATGCATTTTCTGTGAACATATTTTCTGTGTGTAAGTAGATACATCGGTTTCTTTCAATTTTGCATTAATTGGATTGAATTGATTAAATTCAGCTGATATTTGAAAACTTTTCTTGTTAAAAATGTAAAAAAGTGTAATTTTGCATTTTGTTGGTATATATATATATTATATATATATATGGCTCAAATAATATATGGTTCTTGGCTCAAAATCAGAGGCCTCTGGAGTGAAGTGGCAACCAGGGCATTGTACATGGCTCCTTGCAGGACCAGGCATTTTCCAGAAAAATATAAAAAATCCTGTAGATCCAAATCGGTCCTAGATCTTTGCTTCTTGATTTACCTCTGAAATCTGTAATCCCAGTTTCTTCATCTCTTTATTGCAAGAATGTTTAGCAAAGATGTCCAATATTCAAGTAATTTTTCTTTTTGTCAGCCATTGTAATGTCACCGAATTAAAACAGAAATCTCCCACCCTGTTTTTAGCGTTTATAATAGCTTGTCACATGTGACTTCAGTGACTTCAGAGTGCTCCTGGGACATTCAGGTAAATGGGGACTTAGCCTCTGAGGCAAGTTTCAGGAAAAACATAGTCAAGAAGTAGGCGGCTGTACAGATCTTAAATTGATAAGAGAAGAAGAGAGGGAAAGATGCAACATATATCCAGTTTTATAAGATTTGTGCTATTATTTTTCAGATCTATCCAGGGGGGCTATGTAGGAAGGAAATGGAGAAACAGAAGAGCAAAGAGAGAAGTAATTGGAATGAACAATGAGTAGGCAGAGTGAGGGGCCAATGAGAAAACTGCAGAGAATCTGTGATGATGTTATCAATGTCCATCAATTCTGGCTTGAGCGATGGCTGAAGCTGTTCTTGCCAGCTTTGCCTCTTGCAGCTCATCCCTGCAGCTCCCCCCGCCCCTCCGTGCTCATGGGATGCAGGAGGTGGTGTCCCAGTAGCTTTGAGAGGGGGCTCCCCTCGATGTGTGTGCTCTTTTCAAGGAACTCATAAGGAGCAGTTTGGGGGGAGTGCAGGGTGCACAACTTCCATCTTGGCTGTCTGAAAGATAAGCAAGAATTTTTTTAGATTCCTCTTCACCAACAAAAGGTAGTTGGTATCTCTATAGGAGCAAATCTCACCAACTACAACTGGGAGCCACTGCCAAGAAACAGAGCTTTCTAGGATATATCACATCTTCAGATAAACATCCTAAATAAATTTTAATTATTTCTACAAGTGCCTAGTTTTAATCCAGGGCCTTTAAAGGGTTGCTAGAGTGAGTTGGCCAGACATTGTAGATTAGTCATAGGTAAGGTGAATCCCACAATTTGGTATTAGAGAGCTGGGTGAAGAAACATCTGTTTCAATTTGATTGACAAAAAAGCGAAGTCTGATGAGTAACTAAAAAACTTGATTTCAGGGACATTTCTGTAATCATATCCTAAATGCAGTGGGTTTTAGACCAGCTGTTTATTTTCTGGGAGGACACTAAGGCAGACTTGCTTACAATTCTTTTTTCCTGAAATGAACCAGTCTTGCTTACTGACAAATCTATAAATGAACCATTTTGCCAGATAACTGCATCGGTAGTTTTCTTTGTGAGTCTTGTTGCTAAAAAACATCATTTGAAAAGGATTGTACTCTGGCAATAAAATCTGTCTTTTGGAACTTTTTGTATATAGCTTATTCACCATTTTATATTTATTTTATCAAGTATTTTTAGTATTCAGAGAAAGGTTTTGGTAACTTTAAAGAGTATAATTAAGTTAGTTGAGGAATACATTAATTTGTTTAAATGCTTGTAGGAAAGCTGGACTGCCTGTGTCATATGTGCTGAAATATATGGGTAGTTAATTTGCTAAGTGCAATGAGGAAAAATCAAGGACAATTTATATCTGGCCTTGGTTTTGATTTACTTATAAATGTTCATTGTAGAAAGTCAAGTAAGAACTTTGATCTTACAGTGTTCTGAAAAAAAAAAGAAAAACCCTAGCTTTCACTGCAATGGAAGACTGAGGAGGCAGCCTCCAGTGTCTGTACCTGAAGACCTCTGTACTCAGTACTGACTTCAGTGGGAATTTTTCCTAAGTACAAAGAGATGAACAGGAACTAAGAGTAGGAGCAGAGGTGTGGTTGCAGTTTCACCTGAAAATTACATGTATAGGGCCTATAAAATGTTGTAGCTTTATTTTTTTTTGTTGTTGTATAATTTCCTTTTTTTAAATGTAATAGACTACAGGTATTTTAGATTCAATTTGTGTGCCTTTAAGCTGAAAGGAGAACTGCACTTAATAACTGATAACTTAATAGCACACCTAAATGTGTTTTAAAATACTTCAATTTACCTATTAAGACCAAATAGACTGTCTGTTAATTTGACAGAATATCCATGTTCCCTGAACTTAGGGCTATAAAAATTGTTCATCTGCTCAGTCACAGGCCATTTAATTTTGGATGCATCATTGCCAGTTGGTTACAGTAATTAGCATTCTCTCTATTGTATCAGCTTCCCTGAAGCTATGCTAAGTAGGGTTACAACTTCTGTATGGAAACATAAGCAGCCTTGTGCAAATGAGCCCGGCCACCCATCTTAGAGACAGAAGCCCTAGCTACAGCTTCTTGGCTCAGGGTGCCCTATATGCCCACCTGCAGATCTTATTTACTGGTTATTAATGACATGAAGTGTAGGCAGCTGTGAAAGGCACAGCATGGCAGCTTAAAGCCTCTGCTCCAAACTATTCTCTCAGCCTTGTCATTTCTTTGAGTGACACCTAATTTCCTTTTTTTTTTTTTTTCTTCTTCTCTTTATACTTTGTTTTAATGAAGTTATAGGACAGAAATAAATTCTCTGTGTGTAAATTGTATATAAATATTTCTATAAACAAATGTGAACTGAGGCATAGCATTTGCGAACGTACTTACTTGCCAGTTAAAACGTGTGTTCTCGATAAAAATGTTCCGATAAATCCTTTGTTATTATGAACATATGCTGCAATATTTTGATTCAGTATTTTTTTCCATATCTCCTAATGCCTAAAGTAGTGTTTTTATTGTATTTTTAATGGAGACACCAACTGCAAGCACCAGATTATGAGTAGTGCTGAAATTGTTTTTTTGTAAAGGCTAGAACAAACAGTACAATTGCTAAAACCATAAATAAATTAAAAGAAGTCAAGATTTTTTGCCAGTTGTTGTGCAGCCTATGTGCATTTTCTTGTTCTGTGTGAAATGTCTACACTTTCTTTTGGTTTCCTGGGAAACAAGTGAGGGGTGGTATGCACTGCAAGATGTACTCTAAGAATAATTCTTCCCATTTAATCCACTCTGATTTTTACTTCTTAATATACTGGAAGGTAACTAATATTTAATACCATGAAATGTATCTGTGCATGTTTAATGATTCAATTAATCAGAGAGAAACCTTCTTTATAATTAAATATGGATAGGCTATAGTCTTTTCTTCTCATTGACTGATGCTTCTGAGAATAAGGGATAAGAATAATTTTATACCATTATTCTGTGTGCCTTTTATTAGAACTCTGAACTGTTTGGGTGTAAAATCAATGATAGAAGTACATTTTTTCTTGGACTTATGCACTCTGCAGTTTCTGTTTCCATAAAATCTAACCATATAAATTTAGATACAATACCACGAATACTTACACGTGTTTAGGCACAAGAGAAGTTCAACTGATGCTAATATGATTACTCACATTAAGTTTAAAGACTGTGCTAGAACCTTTGTAGGACTGTCTTGTTCAATTTCTGGAAGAGGTCTGATGTGAGCTTGGAAAGGTTGTACATGCTTGCTCCATAATTCTTGATGGTGACTTGGAGCCATAGCTCAGTTCCTTATAAAGTAGCCATTTTATTAATCTGGCCATGGGCCCCTCTTGACTTGATTACTTAAAGAAAGGTTGCAAACCCAGTATAACTTACACTTCCACACTTCTATGCAAAATTCTGTAAGTGTAGGCTAAAAAAAAGTCAGCTGTTGTCAATACAGTATGCAGATGGAGGGCATCTATTGGAAAGTTAATGAATAATTATATAGTACAGGCAGATTTAATACGGAAATGGAGATTTCCTGCTCTTGATTTTGTATACTTCTTAGATATTTGTTTATTCATTTATACAGAGCCTAAAGCCATAGCAACTAGGTATGTTTACAAAAGTTAAAGCATAAAGTTACATGCACAGCCTACATGGGCTTTATTAAATCCCACGTATGCTGCCAAGGGTACCATATGTTAATAGCCATGTTGTGAGACCACTTTGCAAGTTTGTCACAGCTCATATTTCACATAGTCATTTTTCCACACATGTACCTGCCTTTTTATTATCATTTGAACAGGGAAATAATTAGCAAAAATATCAATGCCTGAATTTTCCCTTATAAGTAGGCTAAGTTTACAATGGGTAGAAGGGTGCCTAGTCTGAAGAATAAAGAAGTGCTTATACTATTTCTATAGCACTTCAGTCAAGAAAGACTCATTAATTTGTTTTAGGGTGACATTAAACAAGAAAAATTTGTGTTTTGCTTAGTTAGGATCCAGGTGTCTGGAGTATATTATTGATTGTTTCTGTTGAGACTTTAGAAGCTGTGGACGAAACCCTGGCATCCATGGGATATCACGGAGACTAGGTTTTCTTTCTTAGGGGCAGTGGTGTGCTTCATTCAGGTGCTCATTGGGAAGGTGATATTCATTGAAAAGAAAACCAATGACCTTCTCTGGAAAAATAATCCAGTCAGTATAGAAGTGGAGCTGATGCCAGCTATCACATTTGGAACACCTTTGTGCCACTGATTTTAGAGAGCAGTTGCTCAGAGTTAAAGCACCCCTTCCTTGCTGATTGTCCCAGTTTCCTTGACTGGAGTGAACAACTGAAATAATATTGTGCCATTGGAGAGTAACAAGCTGTTGATTGTGATCAAGTGTTCCTCAGGTAAGGAAGCCAACATCCACGTTTCTCCTGAAGGAAGTTCTGTCAGCTTTTATATATACAAACTGCAGGATGATTTAGTGAGGAATTTTATCAACCTGTGTTTAGTGTAGATGCGAGTCAGCAGGTAGCAAAAACCTCACAATAAGCTGTGCTCATCATCTACAGATGAATAACAGTGAAAGGTTTGGACCATGCCAAGCAGTCACACATTGGGAAAGAGTTTAGAGTCAAGTTATTTTAAGGGAATTCACTATTTTATAGTGTTTTAAGCAACATTATTTACAGTATGTTTGAAACTTCTCCCCTTGTGAGGCGACCTTAGTAGCTCTTCTGTGAATGTGTATCATTGCATGATCTTGAACTATGTCACTTCATCACATTACAAGGTAAAAAAACTGTGAAATATTTCCTTAAAAAGTCAAGGTTCTACCTCACTTAAAACTCCCATTTCTAGCATGAGCAGGTTGGGAAATGGTGCTTAAAACCCTAACATGTTTATGCACAAAAAAATGTTAAGATGAATTTTTCACATTTGACTCATGGACATTTGCAATTGTGGTACAGGTCCACTTGTGGTGAATTTTTTTTAAAGCCAAATATGACATGATTGACTATTGCCTATCACATGTTTGTGCAAGTTAATACTGTCATATATGTGACATAGGGTATACAAAGACCTTTTGTTCATGAATATGAAATGAAATGTGAAGAGTAGTCAAGCTAATTTCTTTCTGGGTCCAAATCTCAAGGTACTCTTGCTCAAGGTTTTCAGAAAAAAAAAAAAAAAAAAAAAAAAGGAATTGTAGGTGATTGTACACAGCAGAGAGAGAAAACAGTTGAGATCAATATTTGGTAAACATTGACTGTGGTATCTTTTGGACTGTGGAAGAGTTCCAGAAAGAAGTCAAACTACTAAGTTTCAGGGTTCTGCACTTTGGTCACAACCCCATACAGCACTACAAGCTTAGGGGAAAGTGACTGGACATCTCTCTGGCAGAAAAAGACCTGGGGGCCCTGATTGACTTCTGTCTGAACATGAGCCATCAGTGTGCTCAGGTGGCCAAGCAGGCCAGTGGCATCCTGGCCTGGATCAGCAAGAGTGTGGCCAGCAGGGCCAGGGCAGTGATTGTCCCCCTGTACTCAGCACTGGAGAGGCCACGCCTTGAATGTGTCCTGTTCTGGGTTCTTCACTGCAAATAAGAGAGGCACTGGAGGGTGTCCAGAGAAGGGCAGTGGAGCTGGTAAAGGGTCTGGAGCACAAGTCTGATAAGGAGCAGTTGAGAGAGCTGGAGAGTTGTTTATCCTGGAGGAAAAGGAGGTTCAAGGGTTACATCATTCTCTACAACTCCTGAGCAGGTTTCAGTGATGTGGGGGTTGGTCTCCTCTCCCAGGTAACAAAGGACAGCTCAACAGGAAACAGCTTCAGGTTGTGTCTTAGATTGGATATTTCTTCAATGAAAGGGCTGTCAAGGGTTGGAACAGGCTGCCCAGGGAAGCGGTTGAGTCACATGAAGGTATTTAAAAGATGTGTAGATGTGGCACTTAGGGGCATAGTTTAATGGTGCTCTCAGCAGTTCTGGGTTAATGGTCAGACTTGAAGATCTTAATGGTCTTTGTGAACCTAAATGATTCTATGATTATAGTTTGGATCCGACTACATCCTGCCTGGGCAGCAGTCTGGGATTCCTTATATTGAACTGAAAGTAATAATAGCAGCATAAAAACATGTGAGACTGCTGCATGCAGTGGCCTAGTGCTCCCAGCGTGTAGTTGAGATATAGCCAGAACATGTCCCTGGACTTTAATAATGGACAATGCTATTATGGGTAGTGATTTCTTGCTGTAAGTTCTGGCTTAAGCAGTGTAAGGGCAAACAACCTGAGCATGCTTTTTTCTGTGGCTCCAACTCCCTTATGCTACTTGCTGTCTTTGCACACTGCTTTGTAAGGGGTTCTAAAAGCATGGAAATTGAAATTGAAAACCCTTACACTTTCTTGTATACAGCATGACTCTCAGTTCTGGCATTTTGACAATAACAAAACTCACACATAATTTGAACTTGATGCTTCAATCTTTGAATTTGGGATTCGGGATTAATGATTTTTGTATGAAGGATTTTAATTCAATGTTGGTTGCAACAGGGTTCCACAAGTCTCTTTCTGGATGTAGCTCTGTAGCCATGGTTTCCTAACCTTTGCTCCACCATAGGAGCACTGTTCCATACACCAGAAGAAAAGCCCTGATTTGAATTCCTGACTTCTGCAAACTTCTGTTTGGGATGCTGTAAATTCAGCTGTTTGGATCAGCCTTCTGTGCCACTATAAATTATTTTATTAATAACTTATCTAGGACCTGCCACTGTTTTTGTTGTATCTCTCAGACAAAGTAGTAAATTGGCTCCATGTTGTTCCATTCCCAAATCTGACATTTTTTATTTTTGAGTTGCGGTTGTATGAGTTGCATTCCTATGTTTCCTGTTTGGAAAGACTTATATTTCCATTCCTTTGGAATGTTATTAGTTTTGGCCCTCCAGTGAATGACATTTCCATCACTAGCTTCTCCCCTGCCTTTGAGTCTACAGAAGTAAATTAGACTTGCCCCCTAGAGCTTTCTGAGACAGAGGTAATCTTCTGGTATATTTCAAAGTGAGGTTCTTGTATCTGATGGAAGGCTTTAGTTGTGACAGCAAAACAAATAGTGAATAAGTATGCTTTTGGGCTTGTAAGTGGATGTCAAGGAAAACAACTAAGAAGCAAAATCACCTGCAATGACACTGTCCCTTTCATTTTTACTGGGAGACAGGGAATCAGAGAAGGGAAAACTCTGGAAGCAAAAAAGAGAGCTGAGCATCTGTAAAGACCTGCATCTGTGTTAACAGCTTGCCAAGGAAACCAACGCTTGTACATTAATCTGAATTATCACAGTCAGTTTTCCTTTTGTAACCAGCTCAGTCGCAGCATCATGATCTCATTCTTGAACTGGAGGTGAACTGAGCACAGCATGCTGACAGCGTTAGGAAACCTAGAGATGGAGACAATAAAATTTACTGATACTAGACAACTCAGAAACAGAAAAGACGGTGGGGACCTTACACAGCTTTCTCTTTGCCTAGGTATTAACATCATAATCCTGCATTCTTCAATTGTCCAAGTTCTCTTTTTTCCAAACAAAAACCTCTGCATCTTTGGAGTGTCTCTGTTATGTCAGTTTTTCCTGGCAATTAATGGTTATTTTCCTCTTTACGTGAGGGGTTCTTTTAAGATCCCTTTTATGAGCTTTCTAACTTATGAGTAGCAACTCACAAATCCTATCTTCCTAGTCATGTGTGTGAATGGTATATTGTGTTCAGCAAATATAATCCCTTGATATGGGATAAGCATCATAACAAATTATGAGCATTTTCAGAATCATCCAAAAGTTTTTGAGAAGACAGGAGACTATTTGACAGTGCAAATACTGAAGATTTTAATTGGGTTTTTTTTTCCTTTTGAACTGCTAAGACTCAGTGATTGGTCTTGAGCTATATCCAAAATGGAGGGATTTTATTCTTCCAGGATGAGTATGTAGTTGTCTACTCCTTTCTTTCTAAGTAAAATTGATAAACTGGCTACCCACAAAGTAGCAACTGGATTTGTTGGAAAACTATGTTGCATGGCTGAGCTTAGGTGCTAAAGGCCCATTGGGAAAAATAACAGATCTCAGATGATTTCTCAGTGCAGGGTAGAAATACTTTTTCCTGGTTTCAGAAATGCTTGGGGATTTTTTGTCTTTCTGTTTGTGTGAATGTTCAGGTCTCCTTTCCTTAGGCAGATACCTGGAAAAGCTGGAGAAGTGGGCCCATGGAAACCTCATTTGGTTCAAATCCAGGTGCAGGGTGCTGCAGCTGGCTCTGGGGTAATCCCTGGTGTCAGCACAGGCTGGGGCATGAACAGATGGAGAGCAGCCCTGCCCAGAAGGGCTTGGGGGTGCTGGTGGGTGAGAGGCTGGACATGACCCAGCCATGGGCACTCCCAGCCCAGAGAGCCAAACGTGTCCTGGGCTGCATCCAAAGCCCCGTGGGCAGCAGGGCCAGGGAGGGGATTCTGCCCCTCTGCTCTGCCCTGGTCAGACCCCACCTGCAGGGCTGCATCCAGCCCTGGGGTCCCAGCACAGGAAAGTAATGGACCTGTTGGAGTGAGTCCAGGGGAGGGCCACCAGCATGATTTAGAGGGATGGAGCACCTCTCCCATGAGGAAAGGCTGAGGAGAGAATTGAGATTGTTTTGCCTGGGAAAGGAAAGGCTTCATGGTGACTTAATTGAAGCCTTCCAGTACCTGAAGGGAGCCTACAAGAAAGATGGAGAGGGACAGCTTACAAGGACATGTAGACATAGGAGAAGGGGGAATGGATTCAAACTGAAAGAGAGTAGGTTTAAATAAGACATTAGGGAGAAATTCTTAATTGTGAGGTGTTAAGACAGTGGAACAGATTTTCCAGAGAAATTGTGGATGCCCCATCCTTGGAGGTGTTTGAGGGCAGGCTGGATGGATCTCTGAGCAACCTTACCTAATGAAAGGTGCTCCTGCCCTAGCCCAGGAATTAGATAATCTTTAAAGCCTATTGCAACTCAGAACATTCTATGATTCTATGACACTCAACAGAAAGGTTTTCAGCGTCAGCCACTGTGAAGTACCCAATCCCAAAATGTGCTGGGAAGGCTTGAGATGTTCCCTTCATCTCAGAGCTGTTAGGTAACTCTTCGCTGCCTATGTACATGTTTTTGCTTTGCTTTTGAGTTTTTCATTGTCCTGCACTATTGTACCGTCTGACCTCCTTCTGCACAGGTGAGCCAGCTTCTCAGCAGCATCTGCAGTTTTGAACTGTTTGGGTTGGTGGCAAATATTTTCCACTGACATATGCCAAAGGACTTTGTTAAGCATGGAAATGTACTTGCAAGAAGTACTTGCAGGCTGAGCTCAATAGCACAGGTGGTTGGGGTTTTGCAGAGATTTGGAGCTGGATTTTTAAAGGCACTTGGCACACACCTCATGCCTAGAGAGATTTGCCAAATCAACTTGAAGTAACAGAAACAGGTCATTTGTTTTTACCCAACTTTGGCTGTTAATCAGCTGGCTGACTGGACTTTCTCTGCAGAGACGTGTGAGGACTTGAAAAGAATGCTTGCTTGTCTCAAACACTGTTAAGACCACAGAAGGAGTTTGCCATGAGACAAGCACAGAAGGGAGTGGTGGGATGGTGCTGATTCCAGGCCTGGCAGAGGTGAGACCTGGTTAGCACAACGTGACAGCCAGACAAACATTCCCACTGTGGCAAAATTTGTAAAGAAGCAGCTGCTTATATGCATATCCCTGGTCAAACAAAGATCAAGCCAAAGTTATGGGACAGATGTTGTCTGTGACTACTACCAACCACTGAACTGTTCCCCCATCTCCCCACCCCTTCAAATATGCCCCTCTGGATACCTGGAACTTCGACTGTAAGATCAGATAGCACAGATAACATGAAGGTGATACAGTTGTCTGAGTTTTATCTCAGACCTAGGGGGAGGATAACGATACTCCAGGAGAAGAATGCATTACTGATAATGGACACAAAGAATGCAGAATTTATGGGCCATAAGGAAAGTCAGTTCAGCAACTGTGCTGAAATCAGATCAGAATGGGTAAAAAGTAATTCCAGCAGAGGGAGACCATGATCACCAACTCTTAATCCATCTACCCAAGAAGCCCACCAACTCCAAAGAAAAGAAAGACTGAACATGCAGACTGATTAGCGTTAGAGTCAAGGAAATAAATTAACCAATATCCAGAGAGAACTGTGTAGGCAAGGAGCATTAATTTCTTTGTTTGCTAAAATGTATAAGTAGTGAAAAGTTTTGAACAACCTTGGGGTGCCCCACCACTGAGAAGCACAGAGTGAAGAAGAGCCCATGGAATGCTGCTGAATCCACATATTGTGACTATCTTCTGCTTAATCTGTCTGTCTCTCCCTCTCTATCTCCTCTCTTTTCTATTTCTTTCTCTCTACCTCCCATTCATGGTTAACTTAAATCCATACTGTTGGCCTATGGCTGACTTGGGCCTACGGTCTTGTTTGCAGCTTATTTCAGGCAGAGGCATCTCTCAATAACTGTATCTTAACAAGAGACAAGAACTTCCAGATTTCATCCCAAGCAAAAATAGCTGCCTAAGATAAATGGGTTAGACCAGTCTCTCATATCCCACTGGGTGATGACAGTAAGAGAAAGTTAATTTGCAAAAAAACCACTTGTATTATTACTATCAAGACAAAACCACGGAATTATGGAATTGTGCAATTTGGAGATTATGGAAAGGGCTAAACTTGTTGAAATACATTTTCTGCCAAGCTGGTTTTTTTGTGGGTATTGACTCCGGCCTCTTGTTCTACTCCTAATGTTTACCAACCAAAATACTTGCTGCCATGCCTAATATCAAT
Organism: Sylvia atricapilla; assembly: GCF_009819655.1. NCBI lineage: Eukaryota > Metazoa > Chordata > Aves > Passeriformes > Sylviidae > Sylvia > Sylvia atricapilla. The sequence goes on from NC_089141.1 coordinate 66,941,810, forward strand.
GAGTATTTCTAGTTGAAGGATAATACAAACAAATGTAAATTCAAATATTATGATTTTTTTGGGGTTGGTCTCATAAAACTGTACCAGACAAAAACCAAACACATTTTTTAAAAGCTGGCATATATTCAAGTTACATTTTGTGAAAACTCATTTTTTTCTTTTCTTTCACAATGACATATTATATCAAACTTTATTTATTTTGAGGTGATTGAACCAGCAAATAAAGCATGAATGCTTTGCAGAGATCTGTAACCCAGTTATAGACTACTTTTTTGAACTACTTACAGTAGCTTTGCAGGATGATAACTACTTTTAGTGTTTATGGGGGTTTCACTAGCCTGAAAAAATCCATTACATTTATTTCAAACATGAGCAAATTTTGTAAGTACTACATCTATGCTGCTAAATATCATTGGAAATCTTTCTGCTCATGGTTCTGGCCCGTGGTGAGTTATGGTATCTCAAACTGCTCCTGGGGATGATATGGGAGCTTATGAAGGACATCTCTGATTCCCAGCAGGCAGCTTGGATAAGAAGGCCACTTTGTTACAGTGAATAGTAGAGTTTGGAATTAAACATGGTCACCTGGGCTGTGTGCTGCAGGCTGACTGACCACAGTGCAAGTGAGTGCACCAGGGAGTATCTGATTGCTGATGGACCTGTGGCTGCACAGCAGTAAGTATTTAACACAAGCCAGAAAACAGAGAAGGAAAACCTCCCTAAACTGATATTCATTCTTGTAAGAACACAGATAGATACACAGATGAATCTGGTGGCAAGGTTATATACTTAGTCACAGTGATTGTAACCAGGGTTCCAACTCGTTCTATGGTTATAAGTGGCGTTTATTTGTTCATTTTTACTGCCATGTCCTGTTACAGATGACAAAATGCAAACAGACATTTTAGAAACCTATGTCCCAAGCTGCACTTCATGACAATTTCTCCTAATGATGACTGCCTTGGACTCAAAAAGACTCCCTTCTTTCTGGAGTTTCATGTTCTTCAGTTTCAGTGGTTTTGTGAGGGAACGTTGTTCAAGTCTGTCTAAATGCGTTTTGGCTGTGTTTCCTTTTTCTCTTGCATTCATATGGAATATTCTTTACACTGTTTAATATTGGCCCAGTAGTTTCAGTATATATTTCATTTTGTTTTAATTTTCACCTCATTTGAAATTTTTCAGTGTCTTCGGTTAAGCTCCTCATGTCTGGCAGGCTTAATGGATGACCTCATTCTTGTGCCAGACAAACTGGGTCTCTCACAAGCCCACCCAGTCTAAGTAATTACTTCCACTTTCAGACAACAAATTGAACTCTTTAACTTGCTACTGTACATACCCTTCAAGAGCAGCTATTGAGCTAAACATGTTCTTCTTACTTCTAAATGGCTTTAATATAGGAGGCAAAAGAGATTAAAACAAAAGGTTTTGTAGAATTAAGCAACTCTCCTCATATTTGCATTTAGGTAAGTAGGTAGGTAGGTAGGTGAAAAGTACTTTTAAATTAACAGGCTTGTTATTGTTCATTGCATAAACAAAAACTGTGTGGGTTAACGGAGAGCAGGAAGGAAGGAGTGAGATGGTGACTGCATTAAAAATTCTCCTGCTTGGAGCATCTTCTGTCTCTGGGTGTCTCCCACGCCTGTGTCCTCTGAGCCTGGAGCATCTCTCATCTGTTAACTTGCCACAGTCATTTTCACTCTGCTTACATAATGGTTTATGGTTACACCATAAATGTTCTCTGTCCAAAATACATTAGATTAAGAAATATACCATATCTCTGTAGTGGATGATATATTCTGAATTTGTTCAGGTAGGAGGTATTTTTAGTTTGAATACTGGTTCAATACCAAAGATCCTCCATCTTGAGCACAACCTGTAAAATCCGTGACTTTATTGTGAGATGAAATACTATACATTCAAGTGGGAATATGTCCTCTAGTAGGAAAAGAAAGTAAATGGAAATCTTGTTTTATTGTTAATTAGAATTAAAATGGTAAATACCTTATTGTCCTAGTTTGAAAACTTCATTTTAAAAATGCAGCCTCTGACCCATGACTGGTGCACACAGATTTTTTTTCTTTCTTTAGAAAAGGCTATTTTTAACGTTTTAGAAATCCATCACAACATGGGAGTTGTTTTGAGCTCTGTGGTGCTGCTGTTCCACTTACTTCTGTTTGAATGCAATCAGAAGAAAGGCCTTGGGTTCTTGGGTACAAATTGAGCTTGAAACTGAAGAGCAAAAGTATATATTAGGTCTTTGATCTTTTACATGTGTTTTTCAACCCCCTTTTCAATTTATTTGTTTTAAAGTCACGCTTTTTTTTTTTTTTTTTCTTTCTTCTTGGAAAGTTTGCTGAGTCAATTGCATGGCTTTCACAGCGATGGGCATTTATTTCCCAATTAGTCCCACTGAGCCAGCAGGACTATTTGCCTGAGAGCCCTCATCACCATGAAAAAACCCCAACCACCCAACACAAAACAATGAGATCACAATCTGGCCCTTTGCAATTAGCTCAACGCTGTCAGGGTTTCACTTTCCTGCTTAAATCCCATAATGAGGAGCCATCAGAAGAGGAGGTAAATAAAGCTGTCATGCATATTGACAGTAATACAATATCACTGCTCATTTTTTCTCCCAAAGTTAAAATTGCAGAATTACTGTGGCATATGATGTTCTCCCCTCTCCAGCAAAACCAGACCAGCTGCAGTCTTTTAAAGTCTCCTATCATTTTGTTAGCACGACTGCCTACGTGAGCAAAAAAACATGGAAACTGCATCCTACCACAGTTGACAAGATTTTTTATTTTCATGATTACTTCTCTGCCTTTTTTTATTTTGCCTGCAGGCAAAGGTTGGCATACATGTCAAGAGAACATTCTCCAGCTGGGGCCTGCAGTATAGAGAATTGTATACTCCAGAGGGCTCATGGGACCTTAGGCAGATTATTATGGTAATATTGGAGACTGCTGTCCTTTCCCTCCCACAGCTGGGCCGCCTCTCTCATTGTAAGTATTGAAGCAATATGTTTTGCAAATTATACATTGGGAACAACAGGGACCTGGGAAAGTGAGGGAGAAAGAGAAACATGGCAAAATGTTGCTTTTAATATGATATTTTTCTTGTTCATCAGGCAAAAATAAATTAGAGCTTTAATTTTTTTTAATTAAATGAGGATCATATATTGGGAAAAACCAGCTATAATAGTAAAAAGTTAATATTGATTTTATTGAGAGTTTTAAGAAAATATTGTTTATTAGAGGGAAATTTCACACAGTAATCTGATGCAAGAGAACTGGAGTAAGATTACATAATAGCTTTTATTACAGATTTCAGAAATCCTTTTGAGTCCAATGAAGCTGGATTAACAAAAACTGCACAAAAAAATATCATTTTAATTAGTGCTAATGTGATCTCGTCATGGTCCAGCTGTTTCACACAGGATGAAATCTGTGTTGCTTTATTAGCAATTCACCCTCCAAAATAATGTCACTTCTGATTTTTAACATTTCTTATTGATGTATATTTTAATAAAATAGCTGAATGATTTGGTGATTACTGTCATAAGACAATTGATGGTTCTTGACTTGCTTGTTTTTAAATAAAAAAGAGTTTAAAACATAACTGGTAGATAAAGAAATATTTCAATTTTTGGCCTTTTGCAGAAACATGACTGTAAAATCAAATTAAAGTTTTTATTGTAACATTTTAAAGATTATTTTGTATTTATAAAACTAATAAGAAAAGTAAATATTGCTAACTTGGTAACAAGTTGAAATTATGTCTTACATGGGCCACATGCTTTTCCTTAAAGGCTTGGTTTTCTCTCTTTTTGAAGTAAGTATGGGCTTCAAATCACAGTCTTTAACCCATATTCCACTATTCTGTTAACCAACAGTAACTTTAAATTTAGATCTCTGTTCATTTTTGACAGGACTGTTTCACAACTCAATTCCATTTGGAGGTAACTTCAATTTTAATCTAAATAATTTTCAAGTTACTGAAACTTACTGCTTCGTTTATATATGAAGCTGTAGTATATTGCCTTATATACCTGCCTGAATTCTACATTAAAAATAATAAAATGTAGAAAACCTCAGTACTCACAGCTCAATTTTCTTCTCCATTATTTTTATGTGCTTTATTACAGTGGAGACCTCTTGCATATACCATTGTAGAAAAAGTCATTTATATTTTAATAACTGTATTCATTTTCCCTATGTTACTTAAAATATTTCTTTATGCACTGTTGGTGATAATATATTTATCAGCTCTCTAATTTACCTTAGACTTTGCTAATGTGTATGAGGATTATTATTATATACAGTTCTTGTATTTTTTCTTAAACACTGTAGTTTCTTTTCTTCTTTTTAGACTGTGATTTTATATTAAGCACTTTATATGTGGAAACAGTTTGCAATCTGGTGGCAATTGTTGTAAATTAAAGTCGGATTAATCTATACCAGTGGTGGATTTTTAATTATAATTTTCAATTATTATAATAATAGAAAAGGTTACTAAAGAAAGCAGCACAAGGACTGTGTTGCACTGTATTGGTTGCTTGCATTGTAGAGTCTTAAAAAGCCACAGATAATACCATGACAGCATTTATCTTTCTCTCCTCTGTAGTCTAAAACAGCATTAGCAAAGCCACCCTTTGCAAAGAGGGAAATCCTCCAAATAACAAGGAGTTGGTTCTGTGTGTCTCTGGGAACCAGACACTTGCTACTCCTGAGCTTATACAAAGACTTGTATTTTAAAACATTTGATGCAAGGTTGTGTGCAGCAGGATGAGATGAAAAGGAAATTCTAAGGGTAAAGGATGTTGTTTCACAGGATAGAGAACTCAGTGCAGTGATGCATTTTCTATTTGGTTCTTTTGAAAGTCAGAGGACCCCCAAACCTGAGCTACCTTCCACATTTCCTTCTTCTTCCTACCCTGCATTCCTCCTTCCAGATAGCACATGCTGACTCCCACTTTTCTGGATTATGGTAACTCACCAGTTGAGGTATATTACTCCTGAAAATTGCAGCCTTCTCTTTTTTCCTCGTTATCTTTGTGTTGGGTAGTTTTGACCAATATACTTGAGGTTTCTCAGGTGTTTTCAACTGCTGTTCTTGCTTTCAGCATTGCTAACTGCAATAGATAGACTGCATTTTGCAACCCAGTGTACACAGTTTGCCTCACACCTTCCTAACAGAGAATTTTTCTTCATTTGTCACACGTGACCAAAGTGCGACATTTAAAAAGACAATCCAAACTGTCTGGCTTATTCCTATCTTTTCTCTGATGAAAAATCCCAGTGGAAGGAAGAATTGAAGAAATTCTGCTTTTCTCCATTGGAACTAGTATCTAAAGCTAAATCTCTGCTGCCAGTGCACACATCTTGGATAGAATACAAGGGACTTAGATATTGTCAAGGGTTGCTCTAAAAAGGCAAAATGGAAATAATTACTTTAAGGATAATATTAAACTGTGTTGTTGAGTGAAGGAAATTCTACATGTTTCAGCAGATCCCATGATTTAAACATGTCAAAAAATTAATTGGTGTGTAACTCTTCTGTCAAAGTGTCAAGACTTAACCAATATAAAATTGTAAAAGAGTAATCCCTCTACATAATACCAAAGTCCCGATTTGTATTTTCATCCAGGATTTAAGTAGTGAAATCCTAAATCTCTTCAGGTGAACTGGATTTTTCTTTCACGTATTTGCCTCACAGACAAGACTTAGTGAATCTTCTGGGGAAGTTCACTAGGCAGTGATGGATACACATGCTTTTCTGCTTGTGGTTGTCCAATGCATGTTCAGTATTTGTTGCAACTACCTTCTGCCTTGAATCTCCTTGTCCTTATCAGCAACCAGGCCCTGGCCAGTGAGATATGATAGGGAAGACTCATAATACACAGGTTTTGGTGGGGTATATATGAATGGTTTTTATTGTGATATTTTTATTCTTATACAGCTGAATAACCCCAAATCAACTGTGTGTCTCCAGACTTTTAATCTCTCATGAAATTAGAGTTATCTAACCTTTTAGCATGTGAGAAGCTAGAGGTACACAAAAGCTTTGACAGCAGATGTAGAGATGTCATCATCATCATAATCAAAATGTGAAGTGTAGCAGTCCGCTGTTTCTGCCACAGTGGAGGCTTTGGTATTTAGACATACAGCACGACTTCCACTTTGCTTTCATGAGTGGGTCGGGTCTTGTAACAGACGCATTGTACCAATATGGCAGACGGTTACAAAAGACGTTTATTAAATAAAGTTTTCAGGTTATATACCCTCGGGTCTACTACTACGTCAAACAGGATATTGCCACACTTCCTGGGTTAGTAGTTGGAGTGGAAAAGTACTGGCACATGTTAGTAGAGGGTCTACATTCCTTTCAGGGGTAGCTTATCTTGAGAGGGGGATGGGACTTGCTCTTTTCCTCTCCGTTACAGCCCGAAATCTTCCGCGCCGCCTGTCCCTATCTAACCACAGTGAAGGGATACTGTCTCTAACTCTTGTGAGCCCTTATGTATTGCATTCATAATTTCATTATGAACACACAGAACACACAGGAGCCAACGTATAATGGAAGTAAGGGCAGAACCATTTGTTCTGGAATAGGATTTTCTGTCCTGTCTACATCAGCTTTGTGATAAATTTATTTTTATTCCCAAATTCTCTTCCACTCAGGGAGAGACAATGGAGTACTTGGAAGCTTCTCCCCCACAGGCAGTTTTTATTAGGAGTTTAGTAAGCTTCTGTAGTAAGGAACTCCCTCTGCTGTCATGTGCACTTTTCCTCTGAAATCTGCTTCCTTAGTCTTCAAGCTTTGTGAAGGCCATTCCAAGAAAATCTTGATCACTTTTGTTTGATAAGATTCACAGCCTTACTAATTTAGAATAATGATATTTGTTTGGAGTTGCTTCTCCTTGTATTTGGAGGCAAGTTATTGGGATAATCTGAAGTGTGTTATGTTGTTAAATTTATTAGCAAAATTTCTTACATATTTTGGGATTTTGTGATGACATTTCCAGCTACTGTTACATGCTCTTTTTTTTTTTTCTCAGAATAAAAGGGTGGGTAGAGTTCATCTCACCTGATTTTAGAGAGGGAAAAACAACATAGAAATCTTATTCAAAGTTTTTAGAAATCTTATTTTAGAAAAAGAGAAGACCAAAAAGCAACTTGAACCCTTGGGTGTTGCTTCTGATAAAATGAGGCTTCACTGTTATTGATTTCTAGTTCCCAGTATAAAGGTTGATTATATTTCTGTTTCTTTGTGCTGGTTACTTCATTAATTATATTTAAAATGTAGATCTGAAAGCTGTTGTTACCCTTTTATGGTTTGAAAGTGGGAGCTAGTAGCCTATCTTCTTCAACCAATACTCTGTATTAAGGATTTCATCAACAAATATGAAGACCTACTGAATTAAACATGAAAATGCTGCTGTAGGTAATTTGCTTAAATTTTTTTTTGTGTATACATTGGAGCCTCCGCTGGAATATATATGAGGGATTTTGAGTATGGTAAAAGTCTGGAAACTGCTGTTGTAGAAAACCACATTCTCTAGATATTAATCTTTAAACTAGAGACAGGCCCATCTGTGTGCACCACTAAATTGGAACTGGGAGATATAACTCAAGTGTGGGCCTCATGATACTCCTCCAAAGTGTAAATTTCACTTGTTTTCACATTGTGAAAACAACATTTTGAACATTAAAGGAAAAAAGTGTTTTGTTCTATTGGAAGTCCAAAACTTCACAGGTACTAAATAAAACAGAAGTCAAAATACTGAATTTCAAGAGCTTTGTAACTTTAATATTCCATCTGCAGTATTTTAAATAATATTTTGGATGAAATACATGATAATTCTAATACATTTTCCTGTACGAAGATGCTTAAAATTACATATGTAGATAAGTATTCACTTAATATAGTGAGGCATTTTAATAATTTGTTACAAATCTTGCATTCCTGGAAAAAGGAAATATTATTTTTCGAAGAGAAAAATTAGCTCAACTATTTTTTGCATCTACTTTTGTAAGAAATTAATATCCTCTGAATGTGCTTGAATTTCTCCACTAATAATAGACCAAAGCCTGGAAAAGCATCTTAAACTAAACAGTGTTTTAGGTGAGATTCTAGTCTATTGCTATGGGCTCAAGTTGGTCATCGATATATCGATGCCTTCGTCCCCTGTAAGTGCTCTGAAGTATCTCAGACCTGTACATGGGGCTGGCAGACATGACACAGGAGTTGTGGGACACCGGTGACCCTCTGTAGTAGCAGCAGAAGTGCAGGTAGAGTGTTCTGGAGCATCTCAAATGTCTTCAGGTGCTTGCTTGAATCAAACTAAAGGGATCGTCTCAGTTTTAGTAATGTAAACTGATGACTGGCCATTCCCTGAAGTCCTGAACAAGTAGAAGTACTTTCTGAAATTTTGAGAGCACCAGTACTGTTGCTCACTGGTTCTTCAAGTCAACTCTTTCCTGGCATGCAATAAACCAGATTATATATTTAGGGTCCCTTTAAGTAATTCTAAATGTGTAAGTACCACCCCATATTCCCTATCATCCCAAGCTTGTGCCAGCAGCAATGGCTCCAAGGTCTGTTACCTGACAATGCCACAAGAGTATGGTATAACAACACTAGAAAACCTCTATAAGGCTATGAAGCATGTTTGGGTAGGCACTTGTTTAGAACCAAAAATCTATCAGAGAACAGATCTTGTTAAAGTTTCTTACGTGATCTTAAGCATAACTTTACTAATGCTGGATCTGAGTTAATGATCCTTCATAAGTGCTGACCATTAACTTGTTCTGGAAAAATCTGAAACTGCTTCATATCAGTTTGTCTTGTAATTTCAGAAGAAAGTGAATTTTTGTTTCCTGCTTCTCAAGCGTGGTGGTCTTGGAGGCAAGCTGGAAAGCAACTTTCACAGTGCATCTGCCAGCAATATTCCAGAAATCACAAACAGAGACATAAGGCCTTAATCAGGGATACTGAGGGAATTTTCATGCTCTATGAAGTCAAGTTCTTTCCACTGCTAACTAGCAGATTGTTTTGCAAGACCTTATGTTTGATGAGTGTCAGAAATAGTGGAGATGTTCAGCTTTGCTCACCTATCATTGCTGAAAGGGTGTATTTAAACATCTCTGTTTAAATTTGCAGCTTTAATGTTACATTAATGTTGCATTTCATTATGGATGCAGCAATGACTGAGGAAACAGAAAGGAAACTGTGAAGAGACTCCACTTCTTGGTAGCAGCCTAGGAATCAAAATGACAGCATTAATTATTTATGCTGTAAAACATCTTCATTGGCAGGTGGTGTGAGGAAAGGGGGGAGGTCAAAAAACACATCTCCTTATATTCTTATGGTGAAAAAGCTGAATAAATAAAAAGCAAGCAGTTAACAATTGCATGTATTTGAAATCAAGGTATGTAGTTGCAAATTGGTTACTGCAGTTTGTTGTCCCACACATAATAAAGTACTGTGATCCTAAATCTAAAGTGGTTGTATTTGAGGACAACTTTTAAGACAAAATAATAAAAAAAAGGCCTAATAATGACCTCCAGGAAGCAGCTTAGTGTTTAATAGATAGAAAACACAGGACGTCACTGGAGGTGGCTGGACTTCTACAGATTGCTTTTGTCCTTTGAACACTGACTGCCGTAATCTTTCAATCCATGGAGATGGATTCTTCAAACTGCCCTGTAAATGGTGAAAATGCATGCAGGTAATATACTCCATCTGTTATTACAGCTTTTGTTTCTTTTTTTGGAAAAGAGCCTCTGCTTTGTATGACTTAAAAATAAGACCGTGAGAAGATATTCTTAAGATATTTGGGTACATCTTTGGTAGATAAATAGATAGAAAATGTCATATAGATACAGACAATAAAAACGTAAGCTGTCAGTGCTAATGCAAACATTGCATTTCAGGGGAAGAATTATAACATTATAAGTTGTTTGGGAATAACATCTAATTTAAGGAATAACCATGAAGAATAGAAATACTTCAGAATACTATTATTTGCTCTTTGTATCACAGTAATGTCTAGTGGTTCCAACTGGAAGACACCATATCATACCAGACATTGAATAATACAGACAAAAGATAATCTCTTTCCAGAAAACTTAGTTTTCAAGCAGGCAGGCTAGAAATTGGTGGGAAGACAGGCTGCAACTTGTCTGGGGTCACAGAGCAGCAATTCCTTCATTGCAGGTCTAGTCAAGCATTCATAAAATTATATTGCCAACAAGTTGAACGTATCTGAATTGTCCCAGTCTCAGCATTGTGTGCAGTGATCTCGAAACAACTTTTGACCTGAAAAAGTGCTATTCTTTTCTTTAATGACAGAGGAGCTGGCCGTTGAATTATTTAATAGTTATTTTTATAGAGTCATAGAATGGCTTGGGTTGAAAAGGACATTTAAGGATCATCTAGTCCAAACTCCTAGTCACTCTCATCCTTGTCCCTGGCAGGCATATCATTAACTCAAGTTGCTCAAAACCCCTTTCAACCTGGCCTTGAACACTTCCAATACTACGTCATGTACAACTTTTCTGGCTAATGTGTTCCAGAATCTCACCAATATCATCCTAAAAATTTTCTTATCTTTCTTTCAATTTAAAACTATTATTGCTTGTCCTGTTACAACAGACCTTGGTAAGAAGCCTTTATCTTTTAAAAGGACCTTTAAGTTTCGAAAGACCTTAATTAAAGTCTTCCAGAGCCTTCTCTTCTTCAGGGTGAACAAGCCCAACTGTCTCAGATTGTCTTCATAGGAGCGGTGCTCCAGCCCTTTGATCATTTTTGTGGCCCTGGACCTCTTCCAGACCTGCTCAAATGTCTTTCTTCTGCTGGAAACCATGAGATTTCTTGTGCTCTCTATGTCTTTCCTGTGCTGGAAACCCTGAGGCTGAATGCAGCTCTTCGTGTGAGGTGTCACAAGGGTGGACAAGAGGGACAGAATTACCTCTCTTGACCCACTGGCTACACTGCTTCTGAAGCATCCTGAAGTTGCCTTTCTGGTCTGCAAGTGCACATTTCTGGCTCAGGTCAAGCTTCTGCCTCTCCAAAGAGTGATCCAAGCCAGGATCCAGATCCAGTACTCTAAGCCAGGTCCTTGCATTGGGTGTCCACAGCAAGGTTCTGGCAGTGGTGTTTTTCCTGAGAATACACCAGAAGCTGCCTTCAGTGGCAGGCAGAGCCAGTTCCAGCTGGCTCCAAGGGAGACCTATTGCTGGCCAAAGCTGAGCTGATCAGTTGATGGTGCCTCTGTGATAACGTATTTAAGAAAGGGTAAAAAAATCCTGCAGAACAGCAACTGTGAGAGAGGAGTGAGAAAATGTGAAACAACTCTGCAGACACCAAGGTCACTGAAAGATTAGGGGAAAGAAGTGCCCCACAGTGGGGCAGGTATCCTCTGCAGCCCTTAAAGAAAGCCATGGTGGACCAGATACCAAACTGCATTGTATAAAGACCCTGGGCCAGAGCAATCTCTTGGCAGGAACTTCACCTCATGGAGAGAAGCCCAGCCAGCAGCAGGTTTTCCGATGAGACCTGTGCCCTGTTGAGGGGACCCACAGTGGAGCAGTGTGTTCTTGAAGTACTGCACCTCATGGAAAGGACACAGAGTGGAGCAGTGCTGAAGTACTGTAGCCTAAAGGAAGGACCCAAGCTGGAGCAGAGGAACAAAGAGAGGAAGGGGCAGGAAATAGAAACTGTTATGGACTGAGCACAAGCCCCCTTCCCCATCACCCTGTACTACTTGGAGTGAGTGGAGTGGAGCAGTTGGGAATGACGGTGAAAACTTAAGCCTTGGAAGAAGAGGAAGGAGCAGGGTGGATTTTTTAATCTTCCAACTTAATTTCTATTTTAATTTTCCCTAATTGAGTTTGTAATGCCCATTAGGGTTATTTGTAAGTGATCTCTGTCTTTATTTCAATCCATGAAGCTCTCATCCTGTTTTGTCACTCATTCTGTTGAGGAGGAGTATGGGGAGAGCCTGGGTAGATGTTTCCCAACTGACCAAGGTAACATTACTACAGTGCTAAGACAGCAGTGCAGTTAGAACAGGAAATCAAATTCCCTTTTTATGATGCCCATCTCTCCATCCTCTATAGTACTCAGGTGGTATGTAAAATCCAGTTTCATGAGGTGTTTCTAATTTATTAATGAGCTCACCTGAGACATGAAAAAGAGCTAAATAAATTCCTTTGAAAAATATTTTGAAAACTCTTCCCCTTTTTTGAACAGATGGAAATGTACCTGTTCATGTACATATATGTCTGAATTTAACCTATATCCTTATCAATGTCAGCTATGCATGTACATTCTCATCTGCAGACACACCTATAAAAGTCTTCTGCATTCACAAAGAAGTTAACAGCCATGCAGAGTTAACCAGAAGAAGTGAAGCATTTTCTTGTTTAAAGAAAAGCTCAGCTCATGAGGATTCTGGGCATTGCTTACTCAGGCTTGGGTTATTATGACCTCTTCTCCAATAGAATAGGCTTCCATTCCATAGAAACAACTGCTAGTGCCACCAAACTGTACAGTTTACAGAATCTGAAACAACCTATGAATGCTGTGCTTCCTAAGATGTGGCCTTAGTTAAATTCTGTGTTTTTCCAGTTGTGCTATTTGTGCACAATTACCTATATAGAGGACATTTCAAAATCATTTGTCCGTGGCATAAGCCAGTTTCTTACTGGCAAAGTAATAAATAACTTTTTCATTTTATCATCTTGGTAAAAAATGGCATCATATTGTCTCAATTTGCAAATGAAAATTAATGGCCCATTACTCACAGTCAGTCTTACAGTCCCACACTGCCTATCTTTAGAAATGAGTGAGCTCTAAGGAGAAAATTTTTATGTCTTATTCACTCTCCTGGGATTTGGGAGGCCACTTTTTGCCTTTCTGTGGCAGGGGATGCCTCAACAGTTCCAGGTGTACTCCCCTTCCATTCTGATGATGTTGTGCAGATTGAGATGTTTGCACTTTTAGTTTTAGCTGGTAAAAAACATCATCACCAGTAAACTGAACAGGACCAAATTACAGATTCCAACACTGGCAAACACTGAGCCCTGCAATTAGTCATTGATTAATGCATGTAATTTTGAAGCTGTGCAGACTAGCCTTCTACAAACTAACCCTCTACCAGATGATGACTGAGTGTTGTTCAGGAGACAGATTTAGGAATGGTTACTAGTAGATGTTCTGGAAGGAAGAAAAAGGTGAGTTTTGGAATACAGGTACCCACTTTGCTCTACCATTTCAATCATAGCCTTGATTTTCTGTGTAAATATAACCTTAGCCATTTCTACTCTCCAGTGCTAGACTGAGGTTGTCAGTTGATATATTCCAACCCTTCTGATCTCTGCCTCAAAAAGGGAAGATAGACAACATTGTATCAGCCGCCTTCTTGGAAATGATGCAATCTAACTATAGCAAGTGACTGACTGTCCATCTAAAATATTTTGAATGAAGGGTACTAAGAAAATTTTGTCAAAGAAAGGGACTGTAGCATAAAACCAAGGAAAGAGACTCCAAAACACATAGTGGTCAGTAAATTCAATAATTTTACAAGCCTGGGTTGCCATACCATCCGAGTCAGCATGCAAAGGAAATTCATCATTCAACAGCTATTTGAGATGATTGCTGTTTTGTACAAAGAGGATTGAATTACCTACTAAAGGAGAGTTTTTATCCTGCATTTATCTGCATCCTGACTGAATCACATGGTGCTGATCAGCCCAGGCCTTATGAAGATGTTAGATACCTTTAAAGAGCAGGATTATATATTCAAACAAAGATGTATCTCTTCTGCCTTTTGTGCACAGTCTAAATATTTTAGAGTTTTCTATCAAAAACCAATTTTTTTCCTCCTAAAGGAGATGACAATAATAGGAGAGACTTTTTATATATATTTACCTCCTGCGCCTAATCAAATATATGTCATAGAATGTTAAGAGACTCACACTGCTGCATTTTGTAGACCTGCCATTCATATTAGCAACACTTTATTACCTGGAATAAGAAAGTCACATCTGCAAAAACCATGTATAACTACATCAATAAGGCATGGAAAATCAATTTAAATCCCTTAATCATGTCAATTTTCTGTAGAAAGGATATGTGGAGGACCAAACTGCTGAACAATTTTGTAACTTGTGTGTCAGGTGCCTGTATAAATAACAAGACAGAGTCAGGTAGAATAACTGTATTTCAAAAATCATGAAGAGAAATAAAAAGAAATGAGTGTTGAAGTGTGGCAAAAAGACTGGGATTAGAATTGGAGAAATTAAAGAGAGAATTTCTAACACAAATATGTTGAAACAAGCAGGAAAAAGAAAGAAAAATAATCATAAGATTCATAAGGTAAGTATACTATAAGCAAGAAAATAGACAATAACCATTTACTTAATGAAAATAGCCAAATCAGTAAATAATTATTTTAATTGATTTGAGAGATGACTAATGCCATGGAATCATGGAATCATGTGGTTGAAAGGGAGGGACCTTAAAAATAATCTAATTCTAAACTCTTGACATGGCCAGGGACACTTTCCACTGCAGAAGTGACAGACTGATTTTAGATTTGAGAGCAGAAAAAAAAAAGTTCCGAGAGTAAGCAACGTGAACTAAAAGAATTTAGAGGGATAGTCCTCAAGAAGGAAAAAAGAGATTAATGAGATGTAATTTAAGTGACACAGACCTGCTGAACTTGTGAAAGAGTCAAGACCCTTAAGTCAGAAATCATTCTGGGAAATGTAATTCTCTGTTCATTGTAACTGCAATCTGTGTATGAAGCATGAAGCTGGCTAAGAAATCTAAACCTAGGGTATTTTCTTCAGTCATTGTGGATGATGTAGCTGCTGCACCACTGGTACAGTTACCAGTTTCTACTCTTCAGTGCACTGCTAATCATTCCATGCTTGGTTGGCAGACTGAACGAACCAGCTGCCAAAGAGACATCTTTGCATTCCCTGTGCTTCCTGAGCAATGGTAGAGAGGGGAGTTTCTCCAGTGAGGGAGCTATTTAACCCAAGCACTTTCAGTTCTGCTAAACTTTGGATAAAACAAATTGAAGCTAGGAATTAGAAGCTGAGTTTGTTAAATATGCTGGCAGTTGTGTTAAGAGCCATTTCCTCAGCTGGTTTTTAAACATTTTTAAAGGAGGCACAAAAAAGAGCTTGTTTTTACTGCCATCAGGTGTGCAAGAATGCAAATATAGGCTGTTCTCACCTGCAACCTAACAAACTCAGTGGCAAGATTCCCTTTGCTCCCAGGGCAGCTTAGCCAAGGCCTCCTGACTTACCTGGTGTGGTTTGTCCATGCATTACATAGCCTGCTGCTTTCTCAGAACATCCTACAGAAATAGGTGGGCAAAGCAGAATAATCCTAGTAATCTCACACTGCATCCCCTACATTCTGTGTAACACAGAGATGTCTTTCCCTTTTCATTCCCATGCTCTAGTACTCCATAGGTGGTGGCTTGTGATTTACCAGCAAAAATGAAAATGGTGGGAAGGATGACCACACATTTGTGAAATTCATTTGTTCCAATGGTGCTGAACTTTTCTGTGCGACACTGACACAGTAATAGCTGAGAAAGAATATGGTGCAGGTATAGCTTTGCAACGGACTGTGGAACATCATGTCTTGTGTTCCTAAGCTTCCTAAAGCTCGGGGTGGTGGCACCCCTTAAATTTGATACTATGTTTGGATGTATTTCACTGTATTAGCTGTGCCAGTACTAAGAATGCCGAATCTTCCCTAAAAAACTTAAGAGAGCAGCAATATTAGTGCAGATGAGGCATCTCTCTTGCATGTTTCCAGTGACGCATAGAAAAAAGCTTGAAAAATTAGAAGCTTTTGCGAACTAGTAATAAAAAATACTGATGCCTATATATTTATTAACAGATCTAAATATATTTGAACAGACTGTTTTTGTCAGAATAACATTTGACAAATCACACATACCCTGTAAACAATTCTATTCTAGATAGATGATGGAGAAAAAAAAATAATTGTTTCTTTAAACTAAATAAATCTGTTCTTGTGCCAAAGCTATAAAAGACAAATCTTTATTCAAATATGTAGTGAAATAATAAACCTGTTTAAGAGATAAATTTAATGGGGTTTTGGTGACTATATATTTTCAATAATTGTTTATATTTTTATTTTAGTAGCGGTTTTACAAAGAAGAAGTTTGTCCCTTAAAATAATCTTGTTAATTCCAACAACAAGGTAAAGAATTACAGTAGCATTCCTTGTGGGACTGTTCTTCATATTTGTTTTTGTTTCAGAATCAAGAACAACACAGTATGAAATTATGCAGCAAGGACCATAAGCAGCAAAAGAGAGGGAAGAACTATTTAATTTGATCCGGGCATAAATTTCTAGAAGTAACGGTGAAAGTCATACCATTTGCTGGCATTTGCAAAAAGAGAACCAGGACTATCCTATTATGTTATCTTTGTACTACCTTGAACATAATACCAGCTTGATTAATAGCTGGCTCTTGTAGGCGCAGTCATGTTGCAATTAAGCATGAAACATCTTATTATTAACTTTCAAAAATAATTAGCCACCTTAGTCCCAGTTAGAAAAAATTACTTTAGTAGTTGGACAGTAAAACATTAATTCTGTAACTTGTGTTCTCTGAATCACCACACATTCAGTGTGTGAAAGATTATCATAGTCTGTTAATTCTAGGAGTTCAGAATCCTATCTGGTTAGGGGTTTTATGGGGTCTAAAGTAGATTGCTCTGCACTGACAACTGCATTCCTTCAGGAGCCTGGCTGGACACAGGGTAGAAGCATCATTCTTTGTTCCCTCTGCAGAGAGTAGGAAAGAGTAGGAACCAACAGCAGGCAGGCTTTTAGATAACAAAGAGTGTACATCATCATTTAAAGGTAAAGATTAATATGGTCTTTCTGTATCTGATACAAAACTGAAATATGCTAATCCAAAGTATCTCATTGTTTTCCACATCTTCTGCCCAGGTTATCAGTGGACCCTCACTTTTCTTGGCCTTACTTTTGTAACTAATATACCAGAAGAATCCCTTCTGGCTGCCTTTCATGTCACTGCCAGATTCAGTTCCAGGTAGGTATTTCTTTCCTTGTTCCATTCACCCTTGCCACCCTAGCCAGTCATACTTAAGGAGTTTTTATTCATCCATTGAAGTACTGCAGCTGTGTGTGCTATGCCACTGTATCTGTATTTCAATAATATTGTTACTCTACAACTGCACACACCTCTTCTTTCTGTTTTTTTTCCTCATGCTATGCACACTGTGTGCACATACTGCAGTTATACTTTCCTATAGATTTCCCAGAAAAGACATGAGAACTTCTCCCGTGATGCTGTCCTATAGTCACGCCTGTCTTTACGTACATGTGGATGAAGTGTCACTCTAAAGCCCTGTTTTGATGACTGAAGTTTCTTCTGCTTACTCTTTGCCATTTCTTGCCATCCCCATCACTTGATTGTGATTTTTTTCCTATTTTTCATAATAATTTCATATTTTTCCTTGTTTGTCAATGAACCAAAAAGAATCATTCGAACAGCATCAGAAGAAAAAGGTAAAATACCAACCCTGCAGTAGCCTATATAGCATTTTCTGGAAATGGTGGTTTGGTGACTCCCTTTCTCCTGTCTCCCTTTCCTCACTGTCACCTTCTTTTCCTCCCATTTTGTACCTTGCTCACTTCCTTTTTTCTCTTCTTCTTTTAACAAATTGTATTATTTTTCTGTAAGTACTAGAAACAATGTTTGTCTGACCAGTATTCAGTCTGAGGTTTTGTCCTGGAGTGGAAATTATCAAAATAATGCCTCTCTGGCTAGTATGGAAAGAGACTGGAGACAATCATGCATGGGGAAAACAACAGCATTATGAACTGGAATAAGCAGTTCTCCAAATATTTAATGCAGGAAGCTTCTTCAAAGTCACTCAGCACTCCATAGGCAAGGAAACAAAAGACTGTTCTTTGAAATTACAAATGCAGTTGATTAATGCCATTGATTTTTGATTTAAACTGATTCAGTAACTTGTGAGAAAAATGAATTGCTTCCTTGGTATTACTTTCATGCATAATGCTGTAGATAGCACGATATCTGAGTAATAGGCACCAGAAACAGATATCACTGATGGCATAATTATGCATTTACTGTAGTTTCAGATTTATCAGCCTATAAAATACATGGATTACTGCATGTTCTACAGTGTTAATGCAGTTAGGGCAATTTGATTTCATCTAAACATATTAAAATCAATGCTTAGTGTTTGGTTTAATTTTGAGCATAAATACTACCCAGGGTTCTCAAGATGTGGAAAGCAGTTTCTTAGTGAAATGCATATTTCATAGCATGTGTCACTTATCCATTATTTGGCTGCAAAGAGATATATCAATTGAGAAAGCTGGTAACAAACCACAAGTCACTCAATGAAGCATCAAATAATGGTAAATGAGAATTTTTTGCTGTCAATTCAAATTCAATCAAAAGCAGCTCACTTTATTATTTTGTACAAAGTTGTGAAAGAACATTTGGAATTTATTCTCTTTCCTATGACCTTTAGTGTTATTTTTTTCTTTTCAAATGTAAATTACTGTAAATGCCGCTTCCAGTTTCAGGAGTATTTAACTGAATGCTAGTATTCTAGCTACATCAGAAGATTTTTTTTTTTAATGCAAATCCTTAATATCTTCCATGATGATGGCTTTTAGAGTAAGTTCTATCTATTGCAGATCTTTCCTGCTCTGATTTTTGTTATTTCCACAACAACTGTAATTTTCTCTCCCTGGTGTTTCTAAATGCCCTTCTGGTAATCTCCATGCCTTTCTTCTATCTTTATAATTTTCAGCTCTTACGTGCCATTGACCAATCTTACCTTCCATCTTATGTGTCACTATCAATGCACGTATGTCCCCATCTGCTCCTTGAAATAGTTGCAGTGACATACATTTTTGTCTGCTCAAATATTGCCCATACACAGAAAGCATTTTATAAAGTCCTCATCTGTTATGTCCTTCTGGCTCAGGTATGTGTCATTTACATGAATCTTTTTTACATTATTTCACATCTATATGTGATATATGGGTATGCATTATTTCACATCTGTATGCTGAATATAGGTGGATTTCCACATCTGTAATGTGAAGAAGCAAAGTGGATGATGTTCCTACTGTTACTAGAGGCAGAGTTAGCTCTGATGTCTTAAAAGATTTGAAGCTTGGAAAAGAAACAAATAGTGGCAGTTAGAATGCAGGTGTTTGGGATTAAGTCACATGTTTATGATATTTAACCCTTTATAAAATAATTGTTGTATAAAGAGGCTCTCTTTCAAAACATTTTTCATTTTTAGAAGCCTTTGGTGACTATGGCTGTTGTGACTTGGAAATCACTGATAAATTTTGGTATTAAAAGTACTTTAAGCAAATAGCATTTGAGTAGGTCAGAGCAAGTAGAAAAGAACTACTGTATACAGCAGTTTAATATCTTATTTTGTAATGGTTGGTTAAGCATTCATGAAGGTCTCTGTTTAGAGAGAGAAGAAATTTTATAGTTGTTTTGAAGCTTTGATGCAATTAATATTCTCTAAATGAAGTTTAAAGTGATTAATGAAAAAATGGCAGTGGTAGGAGCTGCATGGGCAGAAGTACTGTAAGGAATTAATGACACCAATTCACCCACCACCTCTCAAGTTTAACATATGGGGAACCGGGGACTGTACAGGTCATGGTTTGAGTACTATGGTTTTATGTCTGGAATATGTAATGATATTCTTCAACTCCTTTCTGTTCACACAATAGAGGAGCAACCCAAGTTGGAGGGGGTGCTCTGGTCCCACTCAAAGCAGTTTAGCAACATCAGACTGTTTGGGGCTGTGCTCACACAGCGTGAGTAAACCGTGTCAGCCTCCTCCTTGTATTGTCATCTCCAGGCCTTCAGCTACCTTGTTGGTCCCTCACTGGACTTGGTCCAACATGTCAATATCTTTCTCTTACTGTGAAGTCCAAAGCTGAAGATTATTTCAAGTGCAGGCAGAGAGGTGTCTAATGGTGAGAAATAATCATGTCTTTTGACTTTCTGGCTATAATTGTGTCAATACATCTCAGTATGTGTGGTGGTGTATTTTGCTCAGGTTTCTGTATGATTTGTTCGATAAGATTTTACATAATGGTTTGTTCTGTAACCCCCTGTGTTTCCCCCTGTATGGTTTACCCCATGTTCGGTTTTCTGTCAGTCATTGGTTATATAACCTCCTGGTCCTGTCTGTCACTCTGGGGCCTCTCCCTGTGTCCAGAAATTTCCAGGGAAGGCGTCGAGTGATTGGGCAGGATCCAGACTTTCCCCTCCTATTGTGTTTGTATGGTTGTTGCACATGTCTATTATGTTAAGAGCCACACCCTTACTGTACCCCATTGGTCCCTGACTGAACCCTCCCCTGTGTCACACCCCCTGTTAAAAGTCACAGCACAGAGGGGTTCGTGGTCTCTCTGAGGCTGGTGTCCCGAGGCGAGGACTCCACGTCCGGAGCCGCCAATAAACTCGGTTGGATTTACCCCTCGAGAGTCCCTCCTTTCATTTCCTTTGCCATAGCCATGCTGCACTCCTGACAAGCCAAGAACCACTGTGTTGCTGTGGTGCCAGGGCTGGCTGGACAGGCGACACAGGCACCCCTGCAGAGGCAGGCGCCCCCGCAAGTATGCATTTGGTCACATCTCTGCAAGAGCATGGTGTTTGACGAATGTTCAACGTATTTTGTTCCAGAATCTAGGCTATCTTTGCAAAGCTGCTTTCTAATGCTAGCACTCTATACAGATCCGTGGAGTTATTCTGACACAGGAATGGGACTTAGCAGTTTTCTTTACTGAATTTTGTGATATTTCCTTAAGCTCTTCTCTCTAGCTGATTGAAATCCCTCTGAATGGCTGCCCTCAATAACGACTGTGCTTCCAGTCTTGTGGTCATTCGTGAACTTGCTGAGCATGTTTTCCACCTCAATGTCTGGGTTGACAATCAAGGTGTAATTTGGCATAGCATGAAGCCTTCAGGAATGCTACTTGTAACCAGATAGTCCTTGGATATTGCACTTCTGGTCACTGCTCCTTGAGTCAGGCCATGCTTTAATGTCCAGTCATATTTTCGTGACCAGGTGAGTACCATACCCATTGTACTTCACACTTCTGATTTGAAAATATTGGCATACAGCATTCGGCATTTGTAGGCTTTTGGCTGAGATTCTTCAAAGCTGTCACATGATTACCGAAGGGAAAAAGCTTATGTATGGATAGCAGCCCCACCTCAGAACAAGGCAAATTCACTCTATAGCACTGAAAATGTAGTGTAATTCCAATGAATGACCATGCTGTGGGGGAATTAAAGAGGAAAAAGTATTTTGTTTGCACTTCTGCCATAGTATGCTGTGCATCACAACAGTCACTTTCTTCAAATTATCAGAGACAAAGTTGTTACTGCTTTTATTACTCTGAAAATTAGTATCTGACTTTTCTTCATTTTTTTCATTTGTGTAAATTTTCTGAAAATTGTGTTAATGTTAGAAGAAGCACTTCTATAACACTATAATGTTGAGCTGTTTTCTGTACAGCAACTGTTCATAGCACTTAAGCTTTTTTCCTTGTTTTTGATGTAGTAAGTAGCCATATTTATAGTATTTATGTTAATGATAAATTATTTTTTGTTTATTTTGCAGTTTTGCAAAATATTTTCATGTACGTATTCTGTAGTGTTTCAGTCTACATGGTTTTAACTCAGATTTGTTAAAGTCAGACACAAAAAAATCTTTACAAGACAAGGAACTAAGGGACTTACACATGAATGCCAGGCTGAGCACCAGGATGGCCTTTTGAGCTCTCTCTCAAACCATGTGTGCAGCACATTCATGCAGTGAATCCGAGGGCAAGGTGCTGAAGCCCGGGTGCAAAGCACAGGCCAGGCTTCTGCCTATGCAAGTACAGAAGCTTGGGAAGGGGCAAGGCACCAGTGGCTGGTTTTATACCTGCTCTGCCAGCTGAGGGGTTCTGGGGAGCACCTAGCCCATTGCTGTGCTTGAGAGTCCCTGTGGATGGCCCTATAGCAAAAGTCCATAGGAGGAGCTCGAAACTGCAGTGGCCTCACTGTTGTTCCTTGCAGGTGGTAGAGATTGTCATCTACCTTTAATACGCAGCGTATAGAGAAGAAAGGGATATTATTTATCTTCAGTTTCTGAGCTCCATACTCTGTGATTTTTCTCATTTTTCAATGGGCAACTCTTCACATCCTGCCAGGGATGTGTTGGCTAAATACTTTATTCAAAACGAATTTTGTGGAGATTTTTCCTTTTGGGTTAATGAGGGAAACATGAGGGAGATCCAGATTCTACCATTTTTAAAGTACTAGTACTTAGAAGAGACAGTACATCTGTGCTGTATTATTTATTAAATTACATTTTATGATTCTTTTGTGTGAACAAATCAAAATTGACTGTTTTGCCAATATTAATCCCCCACTGGTGCATCTCACAATGCAGTCTCTTCCAGAGACAGGCCCAGTTCCTCAGGGAAGTAAATAACTCAGTGATTTACTGATAAAGCCACCCAGTGCATATATCACCTATGTCTCATACATCACTGTCACAGGCAACAGCTTGCCTTGCTAAGTGATTCCGTGTTGCTCTTTTTGGACTTCTTTCTCAGGTAATCAGGTCATTCTACAAACTCCTCATAATTTTTCTCATGCTTGTATGTATGAGTGAACTTAGTTTTAAAGTGCAATTCTATAAACTTGATTATAATATTTTTTTTGTGAATTTATAGATGGCTTATTTATAAGCCATGTGGTAAATGTGGAAAAAATGTTGATGACTACCACTGTGACATGGATTCTTCTCATGAATTTCAGGACAGTTCTCCAAATCCCTTGGAAAATTTTAAGGTTTCTGGTCTGATGAGATGGTTTCAAATTCAAGGAGTAGTACTTACATTTTAAAGATTAGGAATAAAGCATGGATGACCTGAGACTACATATAAATTACAGACGAAAAAAGGCCAGGTATTCCAAATGCATAAACAGTTTCAATTTTTGAGACTGCTCTTGAAAAACTCCATGGTCCAGCCAAAGGTCCTTGGGCTCCATCTCTTCAATAGCTCTTGCAGTAAAAGCTATAATCAAGTTCAGAGAGATTTCCACATTATTTATAGTTCAGATTTGCTTCAAAGAAATGTTGCCCTAAATTTTAAAGGGATTACAATTGCTGATCTCAGCTATAAGGTTTGGAATCATAACACCTGAAGGCATTACACTGACCTACAGCAAGAACAACCTAATCAAAATCCAGGATCTGAACCTACTTATCTTGAATTCTGCCCTCTGAAAACAGCAAGGATGAAGGGGGAGTGTTTTCTACTTAATTGAATGCATTCAGCGTTCTTAATTCAATGTGTCCAGGAATGGTATCCCATCTACTCCCAGGTATTCCCTTAAAATGCCTCAACTGAGGGTGTAGTCAGAGAATTTTTACACTGTGAGTGGGGAGATGAGGCCCCCGCAGGATAATCAGATTTATGGTTATGGCCATATAGGCTCAGGACCATTGGGGTAAAGGCCTCTTCAAGACTTGCACACTCTTGTCTTCATTGGGAATAAGAGTGCCTGGATTGCCTAAATCAACTTGCTTTTTTTACAGCCTCAAGGAACAGTGCTGTAATCTGGGAGGGACACTACAAAAGATAATCAGGGCCTGTCTTTTCAGGTAAACATATCAAACATCCTAAATAATCCGTGTTTACCTGATTTTACCTCTTGTGATCCTCATATATCATTGCCTGAAACTTGAAGAGGGGAAGTTTTGCTTTTACACTATAGTAAATCCTTTATGCTGCCTACCTCATCCTTTGAGAGACCCTTTAAGGTACCCAAACTACTTGACATTTCTCCTGAGCTGCGTAAGTTCTAGGGCTGCTCTAGGTCTTTAATACCAGATGTTTTGGCACCTCTTTGGATATCAGAGTCATAAAAGATAAATGAAGGCTGAGAGACCAGGCTAAGTGCAGTGCCCCCCTTGTCCACCCTGCTGGATTGCTGGTGTGTTCCACAGGTGTATTTTGGGCTCGTTGGGTGAGGTCTCTCTAGCCTTCTGTTCCAAGGCACTGTGTGTGAGCGATATGGGGCTGCAATCTCTTGGTGTCATCTGACCTTGAACCATGGATTGCTCCTTGGTCTCTTTTTTTTTTTTTTGCAGTAGCAGTGATATGTGTGTAGCTACTTACAAAATATTACACATACATGAAATTCAGGCTTTCTTCCTTCCCTAGCCCTGATAATTATCCTCAGAATGGAAACCCTTTATCTGCACATGCATCAGTGTAGCACCCAGGTGACCTGTCACTTGCTATGCTGGCTCAGAGCCACCTAGACCTTCAGTGGAGTAGCATCCCCATGAAGCCAGTGTCAACAGAGCAGAAAATAGGAACATTTGATGGGGAATATATTTGTCCTTCAGTTGACATTTAACCTGCTTTTAAGGAGGAAATGTTCGATTTTATTATTTTTAAAAGACTATCAGCTGAAACGCAGATTTCAACAGGGTGGTAGAGGTTTCCTGAGTGTAGCTTAGTTTTGAAGTCACTTATTAAACTGTTTGTGAGTCATTTATGGTGCTTTCTCTTGTGCAGGAACATGTTGACCATGGATGATTTCACTGATGTCAGAATGAAATAAGGAGGCGTAAGTGAGAGCAAATAACACAGCAGTTTTTGTTCCCAGTCAAAAACTTTCACTTCTACGTACTCTGCTGCCTAAAATCAATGACACCTCTAAATCAACAACAACAAAAAAAAGGGAGCAAAACTAATATGTTGCTTGATGAAGATTACACAGAGCAAGTAGTAAATCCTAAAGGGATGCTTCCCATTTGACTGGCTGTTGGATAAAGAGAAAGCTTTCAGTCTTCATTAAGAAACCAAAAATAAAAAAAACCTCAAAAACACCCCACCACCAAAAAAGCCACAATGTAAAAAGCCCCAGACGATTTCAACTGAGTGAGTGAATACTGGTTGGTGTCAGATGTAAGCTGATACTGGAAATGCGTTTGGAAGGACAAACAGAAGGGCACATCTCTTGAAATAGGAAAAGGAGATGAAGTTTGTTTTTTCCTCATAAGATTTTTTTAAAAAAACAAGATATCTAGAGATGCTTAAAAAATATATTTATAGTTTGAGTTCCTGTGAGATCCATTCCTAAATATGTCAGAAAATGTATTTTTTTTAAGATACGTATCTTTCAGACAGGAATTATATTTGCAGCATATTTTTCTTTAAAGGGTTTTTCATTTCTGCATAAAAAGCTTATTAATTATTTGTAACTGCTTGCCATCATATTCTGATAATAGAGGCCTGGTTATGGATAATAAGTACCACATCCTATTTTGGGTCATATAGATTATATATATATACATATATACGTATACAATTCCTGGTGCAATATTACCCAAAGCATCTCCTTTCTCCCTGTACACAGGACCAAAAGTGCAGGCACATCATTTATTGATAAGACAAAAAGAATGTAATGAAATTATCAATGTTCTTGAATTAATTATGAACATGATTAAGAAAGCTAAAATCTCAGGAGCCAGGATCTCATTACCCATTCAGTCTTAGGGATTGCTTTCATTCAGCAAGGCAAAAAGGCTTTGAGCAGTCCCACAATTGCCTTAGTCTCATTTATTTGTGGTAGTATTAAGGTTTATTTGTTTTCTGGTTTGCACTTCTTCTGAAATTATTTCTCTTAGTTTATTCATTTAACAAAATGTTCCTTCCTGTGCCACAGAAGAAAGTCCCTATAAGGCCTACACAGGTTCTTCAGTCTGCAAACCTCCCTTTGAGAACATTTCTTTCAACTCACATTGCTGGAGCTCCTAAATATCTTTCAAGGTAAGTCTGAGAATGTAGCCAAAAAAGTTCTTTCAGATTTATGTCTGCAGCTGTACTATGGCACTGTCTGATTCCCATTCAGCTCGGAGCCTTAATGACATCATTATTACGCTGTCTGAACCAGATTTAACTTGGAGCCTGCACTATATTGTTACTTATCTTCCTTCCTATGTGGGAGATTCAATATTACTTTGTTTAAAAAAGAAAAAAATCAGCAGGTGATGGTGTTGCAGTGTTTCCGATACCAAACTTTCAAAAAGTGGGGAGATCGAATCAGTGTTGGATACATGCAAGCATGTCTATTTTAAATTAATTTCTGTGTCTAAACGATTACAATCAGGTAATGCTTTTCTTGCACAATTGTCTGAATGAGAAATGTGATGTGGAGCTGCCTTATTTAGTGAGTTATAATGCCCTGTATTACTTAGCAATTTTGTCTTTTTCTCTTTACAAGGCCCTTCTGAATTTCTTGATATTGCAGGGTTTGCCCCCAAATAAATGTTGGAATGATGAGGCATAGTGATTAAATTCTGGAAGCAGCCCTGCAAAAGTAATCCACTTAAGATTTTTGAAAATAGAAATAAAATCTAGTTAGCTGAGAAGCAGAGATCTAACAGACTACAGGGTTTTGGTGGGGCTTTTTTGTTGTTGTTGCCCTATTATTAGAAGTTTGATATGTCTTTTTTTTTTTTTCTTTCCTTCTTTTTATTGTTTCTGTTTTTTTATGTTCACAAAGAAGAGAGGATTCTGTAGCCCTATATTTGGTACAAGCTATTATTTACCAGAATAGACCAAGGACAGCAAAGAACATATTTTAGATTTAAATAAGTGGTGTCTGTGACAAACGAAAAAGATTGATTCTGGCTGTTTTCTCCATAATGCTTTGATATAGTGTTTTACTGTCTTTCCTAATCTCAGTTAATAAATATAAGTAAAATTCAAAGCAATTAATTTGCTCAGAGTATGTACATCACCTAAATGGGACAGTCAGACTGAAAAAACAATGATAATGCCTTCCCTTCCTCTTGGTAACCTTGAAATGCAGGATTACATTTGCAGCCTGGAACAAATAGCCTGTACAAATACTACTGTTCTTCTGTTCCTGTAGGTCTGCAGACCTACCAAATGGCAGTGTCTTTAAAGAAACAAATGTAGAGGGACTTTAGTTAAAACTGACATCTGAAAATCATTCATACTACTGACATATATATTCTGTGTCAATTAGAAAACAATATTCCTGTGGGTTTTTTTTTAATATTCAGGGATGTAGGTTTTTTAAAATTTATGTGTAAGTGAAAGATTTTGCCCTCAATACAATTCCTTGCTGTCTGTTTCAAGATTTTATATTTTATTTAAAAAATGGCTATTGAAGATAATTTGACACTCTTAAAATTATACTCTATTGCTCTGGGCCTGGTTTTAGCTTTCATTTTGAAAATGTTAAAGCAATATATGATATAAAAGGCATAAATTTTATTCCTGAATCAGACAGAGGAAAAAAGAATTTTTATACTTTTTAAGATTTTCTTTTGAAAGATACTGAATTTAGAGCTTTTTAATTTCATCTCTTTCTGAAGAACTGAAAACATCAGCCTGTTTAGATATTTCTCTCCCATACCAGCCTTAAAAAGCAATATTCTGTAGATGCAAGAAATTGATCAAGTTACAGAATAGCTTCCAGTGTTATCAAGAGAGAGAACTTCAGCAGCATATTTTAGGTGCCATCTCTCCCTTTAGCACTTGGATATTTTCTGATGCTCAAGCAAAATAGTTTGGAAGATCAAATTTATTATCTAATAAGAAATATACAGCTACCAGTAAAAGCAGGAGTAAATAAATAGTTTGTCACCTGTATGGTATGAATCTTGGAAAAAACCCTATTTCTTTAAACTGTATTATCATAAGAAAACACACTGTTTTGTTTTATTAATGTTGCAATATATTTCTAATACAAAATTCATGCTGATTTTGTTATCTCAAAGAGTTCACGTTTGCATAAAGTACTACAAAAGCACATACTGAACTAAAATTACACAGTTTAATAGGAATTGTTTAAATCAAAGAATCAGTAAGAGTGTAACCTTTTGCATTCGTGGAGAATACTAAATTACACTAATTAAAATATGTGTAAGGGGTTTCATTTGGTCTGTGAACCTTTGTAAGGTAGACAGGAACAGAAATGCAGACTTTTTGTGTGTGTTTACCCTATCCAAGATTTTTTTAAAAAATTCTGCTAGGGAGTGGATTTAGACTAAGGGTAGGCAAGTGTGTCACTGGGGAAGGCTTATGTGAAGATTGCAAGATCAGGCTCTAAACAAGCTCCAAGAAAATTGGGGTGAGAAACAAGCGGCTTGTTTGCCGGAATCCAAATTTCTTTTTCTTTCTTATTATTATTCAGAAGGATAGTTCAGAAATAAAGGCAATGTCTCCAAAATAAGTCAGGAGGGAATCCAAGAAGTTCGAGCTCCTCAAATTACGCATGCTGATTATATGTCACTTCGATCCCATTAACTCCTAAGACACGAGGGACTAACTGTTGCAATCAATAATTTAGCTCAGACTGACTTTGGGAAGAGCATGATCAGGCCCAGGATAATGGTGAAGGTGACCATTTAGTGTGTCCAAGTGCTTGAGCTGGAGTTAGCTGGTAGTGAGAGGGTGTCTATCGTGTGTGTTGTTTTTGTGCTCGTAATCTCTGCGAGTGCCGTGTTTGTCTGCCGGGCCTCTCCCGGCCAGCAGCGCATGGGCATTTCCCAGCTCTGCCAAACTGTGCGCAGTGGGCTTCTTGTCTCTCTAAACACTAATCATCTAATTACTGGCCAAATTACAAATCATAATTTAAACAAATTGTATTTGGAATGTTTAAAAACTTTCTTAAGACATATGAAAAAATATAAACAAGGCTTTTAAGGATTTTTAATGAAGACTTGGGAGGGACTCTCCATTGACATTAAGTGAAAACACTAGAAATTAAAATAGCTGTGACTTGCTAAACTGCTGACTGATAGCAATGTTTTAATTTTATTTTTTGGAAATTCAAGAAAAGTTACAATTACGTTTTCCATTGCAAAGAATAAAAATATCTTTACAAGCAAATAGAATCTGAAGACTACCTTCCAATAAATGTTTTGGTAGAAAAATGTGGTGAACAGTGTTTAAATGTTGCCTTTTATTAAAAAAAAAAATTTTCAGACAAATTGACAGCAAGATGATTTTAGACAGGCTCAGTTAAATTAATTCCTTCTGCATACAGTATCCTAGTTTAGTTCAAATCAGAATTTTGAAGAATATTAAACTGTACCACTGTGAAGTATTGTATCTTTGCAGAGTGACAAGGGTTTAATACAAGATTTTTTTTTTTAAGTGGCTTGTGGCATGTGGTGTTTGGTCCACACTTCTGCTGCTACTACTTCTTAGATTCAGTGCATGTAACACCTGGCAGCATAGAAACAGTTTGCATTACTTTCAGAAGAAATAATCTTGCAAGGAGGTCAGCTTTGTTCTGAATGGGTTAATCAGAACTACCTGCTTTAGATTGATTTAAATCAGTAATGGATCTGCTCATAAAGCTGCTGTTACTAGATATTACACTGCTATCTTAGTCCTTTGATAGCCCTGATAAGAAGTGCTTACCACAGAGGATGCTCCTAAAGGACAGATATTGTTTCCTGTACCTCAGGGAGTAAAGCGCCATACTGCTGGATCAGGAACTTTTACTAACAGCAAGTAAATCCAGGCCTTATCAAGTTACAGCACAAACTGCACTCATGTTTTATTATTCTCATTAGAGATTTAAGGACTAATTCCAGTTGTTAGCACTTAGCAGTTTAATGTTTTCCATAGATAAGAATTAAGATTCTTCTGGGGGAATTTTTTTGTTGTTTGCTAAAGCTTGCAAAATATAATGCAGTAATGCACTTAATTTGAGGTAAACTAGATTTTCTAGTGTTTTTAGGATAGGGTTAAAAATTTTAAATCTAATAACTGATTTTTTTAACTATAAAATACATTCCTTTTCAATAAAATAGGTGTTTAGAGAGCTAAAAAAGGCAGATTTTGCTTTGAAAAAATATGGTACCAATATTGTTAGTACTTCAGCTTTTCTATGCATTAATAATGCTGATGCAGATCAACAAAGTTAAGAATTTCAGTATGCAGAAAATTATGTTTTGGGCCAGCTTATTACAATCCCTTCTTCACAAGCAATGAAGTTGTTTTATTGAGTCAGAAAAGGAGGAAATAAGGGTTAACTAGATTCCTAATGAAATGACTTGTTCAAAGAGATAGTAAATCTTAAATTTTGCATCCATTAATTTCTCGAGAGATTCATGAAGACATGAAATTGAATTATGTGAAGCAAATAGTGATATATTTGCATTAGGTCCATGAAGGTAATAATGTCAGAGGAATGAATCTGTGTTTTTGTTCATTAAGGTGACTTGAAACTGAAGCTGGAGCTTCATTACCTAAACTTTCTAAGTTTAATTTGGTCAGAGAAACTAAGATTTGGGAT
Organism: Sylvia atricapilla; assembly: GCF_009819655.1. Classification (NCBI taxonomy): domain Eukaryota; kingdom Metazoa; phylum Chordata; class Aves; order Passeriformes; family Sylviidae; genus Sylvia; species Sylvia atricapilla. The sequence goes on from NC_089141.1 coordinate 66,972,270, forward strand.
TTTGCAGGAGTTTTTCAGAGCTGTACAGTGGCACTAATCCCAGCCATAGTAATGGCAAAGTTTTTGCTCACAAAACTCTGATGCATCTAGCCAGCTTTTGGAAGTTAAGCATTGGCTCCCCCATGACTTGCCAGTCTCCATGTCTCCCAGTCATTCTCTCAGATCATAGATATTGCAAGTACGGCAGGCAAAGTTAAAGTAACCTTGCATTTTAGGAAATTCTGTTTGGGTAATTAAGTCTACTTGTCTAAATAATTAATATAATTAACTATAATCCTCCTGGATCCAATAATCATAATTTCAAGACCTCACATGTTGCAAAATTTTGGTGTGCATTTTTCCATTTGCTGTATTCTGTCTGAGCATGTTTCTGTTTGATTCCTCTTTAAATTCCCTCTCCAACTCATTGGATGCATCCTATTTGAAACGTTTTCCTTGGTTGATATCACCTCATAAAGGCAGGCCCTGTGATGCTGGTAAGAGCATCACAGCTGATCAATAATTGCTGTTAGTAATCAATTGGCTATGACATTACATTTGGAAGACATTTTTCACAGAGTAGCAATACTAGGAATAATAGGATAAATCCCTTTGACTCAGAGGCTTGTTTCTAGAAAAACTCCTAAGTAGGAGTCTTTCTGTATTGTTTTCAGCTGGGCTATACAAAAGCCAATTTCTTGAATAGTTTACTTTCTATAGCAACGTGAAGCTTGCTATTGGTACACTTCACTACCATGCAAAATTGTTTTCCTCTGGTGGTTTCCTTTTGAAGTTTAAGGTTGTACTTCTTGCAGTCATGTTATTGGGTGTAATCCTTCCCCATATAAAAAATAAATTTATTATGAGGATTTCCCACTAGATATCTTGGAAAACTTACATATAGCTGTTCTGTGTCCAAAATGCTGTTCAGTAGATTTTCCAAAGCACCCAGGTAACAGCTGGCGCAGGCCATGTGCCAGCCTTGACAGCCCATATGCTCTCTTTAGTGCTGTAATTATCTCAACACAAAACTCTGATAACCCAGTCTACAGGGTCCAGTTTCACTAGGTTAAATTGACTCAGTGGCTTTGTTAGTAAGTTCCTTTGGCACGGTAAGAACTTCATCAAGACTTTAAGTATTGTGGCAGGCTTGGAAAACCAATATGACTGCTAGTTTCAAGACAGGTGTCTTATTAACCCTAGGAGATCGTAGGTTTCAGTTCATTATAGTGGCACCCAGCAGCACTGCTACAGTTAAAGGTCTGTTGTTGTTCCCATTATATGCCCTCCTTTTTCCAGAAGACTTTCTGATTCCTTTGGTTTAACTCACTTTGGTCTATACTTTGGCATATGACTCCTCAGCCTAAAGGCATTTTTATTTTTCAACAAAATTTGATCAAATTTGCTTTATTTGTTGGGTTATTTTGTTGGCTGTTTTGTTGTTTGGTTTGTTTAGTTTTTAATTAGGATGAGAGTAAAAAAACTTTTTTCTTTTTAGTTTTTATGCTGTTTAAAGCTTGTGGAGATTATGAATATTTCGCTTTCTAAAATAAGCACTCTGAATGTCATGATTTTGTGCAAATTTCTTAGGCCAAAAAAGATCATAAAAAATAAATTAGATTCTACTCTGTTCCAAATTGTAAGGAAGAAAACTGTGAAGGCCAACTCAACAACTGTTTTTCTCTTCAATTATTCTATATAGACCAGAGGAGAATATGTTCAGTTGCACGAAGTTGTCCAAAGTTCCTTCCAATACTTTTGCAGTGCCTAAGCCGAAGTGCATGAAGAGACAGTAACAGACCTATGATTTATGTCTGACTTGTGTGCTACCTGTACTGATTCAGTTCCTTGTGGACAGGTGCTAATGTCGCCACTGGATCTTGGATAGTCCACTTGGATAGTCCCCTTTTTGGTTTGGCATTTAGTGATTAACTAGGCGTGGTCCCTGTGAATCAAAAAGCTGAGAGGTGAGCATGAAGAAAGCTAAACTATTGCCTGCATAGTGCAAAGCGAGGTCAAAAACTACTTGCCTTGTGAATTCAGAGCCCTTATTGATTCTCCCGGGGTGAAGAATCTTCTTTACACTGGTGAGATAAATTACAGCTCACAGGCTTGGTAGATGATAGCTGTCTGCAGTCCTCTGCTTAGCAGGCTGACCTTTTTCATTAGTGCAGGAGCAGAGAACAACTTTTAAAGATCTGTGAATTGTTTGCTACCAGTTGCTGAAAGGATGTTGTTGAAGTTAGGAAGTGATCAGACTCTGGCTTCACTCTGCTGGAAAAGAGACACAAGGACTCTCGTTATCGGGCTGTCTTCCACAGGTAGTCAGGCAACTTAAGTCATCATTTATGTGTTGTCGAGAGAACTTACCAAATTTATTGACTTGAACATTATTCTCTGCAAATAAGTTCTAGCTGCTCTCTTCATATTATAATTAAAACGGCAAAGACTTTAATCATTTATGAAATTTTAAACTACATACTGAATATAAATGTATCATTCAATGTGATAGAATGAATTAAATTCATCACTGTCAAATAAATGTATGAAAGATGAAATATCTCTCATCCCACATCATTATCCAATGAAAAGGTCTGTTTTCCAAGATTGTAGTATAGCATATGGTTTGTATCATCTTTAGTGCATTTCCAGCAAATGAAGGTTCCAAAATACCTTTAAAAAGTACATTTTCAAGAATTGTGTTTTTAATAACAGCTAGCCTAAGCCAAAGCCTCATATTAAAATCTGATCATATAAGGAAGTATTTGTTCTTTATTAGTACTAAGAGAAGTATCAACCATCAGGTGAGTTGGGTGGAGCATTTCTTTCATTACCTAATGGAGAGGTTTCTGTCAGTCTCATGTCTTTTATGTGAAAAAAGAGGTGATTGGTTCTCAGCCTTTTGCTCTGCTGTCCCACTGAAATTATGTCCTACTGCAGAAACTTAGAAGCTGTTGCAAGTAGAGGACGGGTTTTGCTTGAGGGGAAGCTCCAGCACCAGTGATGGAAAAGAGGACCCAGCACGGCAGCTCCCATGCAGTCACAGTGCTATGACACTGGGAAGAATATCTCTGAGGGAAGTTTCCTCTGCTTTCTGTTGGTTTTATGTGGTCATAGGATTTGGAAGTGAGTCTAGAGCTCATTCCGTGAGGTTATGCTCTTGTCAGAAAAAATCAGTCTGAGGAATAAAATATGGCAAAATAGCTCATTTGCCTCATGGAGCTGTCTGTGATGAAGCCTCATCCAACTTCTATTTGCTTTCCCATATTTTCACAAAAACTGCTGAAGACCAAAGACAGGAAAACTGTCTTTTTAAAGACCTGACTGGTACATACTCTTCTTGGAACTGCCATTTTTTATGTGGAACTTTTCCTTTCCTGACACATTATATTTAAAATTTTGCTTGGAATCAGTTTATTGCTCTGCATCTGACTCCCATAAACTCCTCTGAGTGCCTCCTGTCTTCTCTGTTTTCCCAGTGACTCCTGCAAATTGTCTTGTCATTACAAACAATCAAATGGTGGGGTTCAATCTTGAAAAATGAAGCAGCAGTTCTGGAATCTTGTGTTCCAAAAGTGTATAAAGTACCAATATCAGAGAGCCCCTCCCTACACCAGCATCATTCAATGGATGGGCAGCTCTCTTGGGGAGATGGACTGCGACAGAGTAATTTTTTTTTTTTCATGATTTTAGATCAATCATGCTGGACACCCATCTTTATAGAGGAGCTCAAGATGTAGAGATCATTGAACAATCATCAGATGGTGTAATTTGGACGACTCCTTGAAACTCTAAATTGTCAAAATGATTCTGCAGAGGCTAGATATAGTCTCAGTTCATTTCAGATGTAGATTGTATTCAAATCAGTGACCTACAATTTATTCTGAGTTGACAAATACTTAAATTAATGAAGCAATCACTCTCTTGAATAACACCAACAATATATTCTGAATTCACGGTTAATATGCTAGTAGAAAGAAACTAAGAAAATAGAATGTATTTAATGTTTCTCATTTGTGTTAGAGGCATCACCCTCCTTTTTCATAAGTAGCATAAATTAGATGCTTTTCACTGTATGCATTATTTGTATAGTATTTGGCCATATATCAGGATGAAATACAGTTCTCTAATTAGCTCCTTCCAAGTACTTACAGTTACCCCAGGCTGGTGATCATCCATGAAAGCAAATGTGGCCCTGGTGATTGTTTGCACACTCAAATGCACAGCCATAGTAAAATTCTTTCTAAAGCTTTGTTGTGGCTCACAACCACTGTGGGAACAGTAATTGTGGGAGACAATTCACAAGGGTCAGGCAGTTTGCTTGTTTTGGTGGAGCACGTACCTTGAAAAAAGGCATTTGAGGTCTAGTCTTGGCTTTCTAATAGCTTTATGGTGGGGTTCCCTTATACTGAAAGATTTTACTGGCTTGGAGATATAATTTTCATGAAGCCTCAAAATAAAGAAAAGAGTAGAAGTAAAGTACATTTTCTAAACCCTTAAAATTCTTTTTCTCTTGCTTCCTAGTATTGTTTCAAAGACTGGAAGGTGATGTTGTATTCCTTAGTGTGCTGTTTAAAGTCAGGAGCGGCAATATTTAGCACATGCTTGGGCAGCCGCGTTTGAAATCCATGCTTCCTCTCTCTGGTGTTCTGATGTGCCTTTAGGGGATGCTTGCCTGTTTGTAGTTTGTTTTCTTTTGTTTAAGGTTTCAGCTACTGCATTGACTAATGATTATATAGCAGTAAACTCTCGTCCCTGCTAAATTCAGAGGTAATGCCTCAAAAGCATTTTTCCCCTGTGTGACATAAAACAATAAAAGAACTTGACAAACCCCTTTTGAGAAAGAATAATCCTTTGTTTAAAGAAAAAAAAAAAAAAAAAAAAAAAAGGAAACAAGCGTCTTCTTGATGCCAGAGGGTATAGAATTCAAATCAAAGATTAGGCTAATTGATAAAAATAAAACAAAGTTCTCACAGTATAATCCTCTTTAGGCAGAGCTAAATTTTTTGCATTAACCAGTCTCCAATATTAATCACCTATGCTATTTTAGTGTTACATTATACTTGATTTTGAGCTGTTCTATATCTATTTGATACAGAAATAACACAGAACACACTGAATCTGAATTTCATTTTACTTGTAACCCAAAAATAACCAAAAATTTCTGTCCTTCAGTAATATCACCTCAGTAAAGAACTGATGGGACCTTAGAATTCAGAGAAAAAAGTCAACTCATTGATCAACTCCTTGCTAGTAATTTACCTATATATGTTATTTAATATAACATATTAGAAATATATATTTATAATTTTAAGAGAATTTTGTAAAAAAACCTGAAATACCCTTACTGAGGTATTAATTTCTGCATTCTGCTGACCTATTGAAGAATTTATAGAAAAGCTCTAATTGTTCTAATTAGCCAGTCACTTAAAGTGAGAAAGAAAGAAAGAAAGGAAGAAAGAAAGAAAGGAAGAAAGAAAGAAAGGAAGAAAGGAAGAAAGGAAGAAAGGAAGAAAGGAAGAAAGGAAGAAAGAGTCAATGTACTTCTTGATTATGTACTGCCAGGAGGTTCTGAGATTTTGTATAATGTGTAATAAATTCAACACTGCCAATTGAGTTCAGTTTTTTTCCTAAAATATTAGCAGCTAACTATAAAGAAGAGACACTTCAAGTTGGAAGAAAAGCTTACAGCTAAGAGAGGAAAGTGCAACATGCTTACATACACTATGACTTCAGCCACAGTCTGCAATTGTTGGATACATTTGTAGTGGACATTATTTTCATTAGTAGCAGTTTGACAGCAATAATTATTCATAGCTTCATTTTTATCTAAGTAATATCAGAGCTTTCAGGGATAAGTTTTATATTTAGCTTTCAGTAGACTTTTTTTTCCTCTCTGTTTCTATTTTTTTTCCTTCTGCCTGCACTTCTGGGCTTGCAGTCAATTACTAACATAAAACTGAGGGGGCAATTATCCCCTGATGCAGATGCTATTGCTGACATATCTAAATAAATACAGAGTAATTATAGACTAGATATCTAGGATTGCAGTCTGTCACTCCTTTCTTATTCAGATGGGTTTGTGGAAGTGGCATCACTGCCACAGTGGTAAATGTGAACCCTAATAAAAACTAGACAGTTTGTGTTTGCAGGCTGGAGCCTAGTCTGCTCTTTTGCAATTGATTATGTCCTGATTTGACAATGAACACAAATACAATGACTGGGTTGATTCTCATGATAATCTGATCCATTGCATGAGCCTAATCCAAGAGACAGACCAGACATCAGCCAAAAAAGGGCACCAAAACCAGATATTCCCAGTCTGGGCATCATGTTTAGCCTTGTTCACAGTGAAACAAAATAAACTGCTTCAGACACAGGTGCAGAATTATGGCACTGCTAAGGGCAAGGGCTTCAGTGTGTGCTGTGTGTGCAGCCCAAAGCCATGGCTCCCCTGTCTGCTTTCAGCATATAAACCCTGCTGTCCACGGGAGCACCTGTGTCAGCACCAATGAGGGAGAGGGATGCATGCTGCAAACGCTGTCTGCTGTTTGTTGCTCACTGTGAGCATCACCCAGATTGGCCCAAACATGCAAGAATGACTGACCATAAAGTTACTTAAGAAGAACTGCCCGGTGTCCATTAGCCTAATGTTTTGTGGGGCGACTGAAGTCTATAAAAATGTTCATATTCACAGAAATTAAGCATCGAAGCTGCCACTACATTTTCTCTGCAATGAGTTTTTAACATTTTGGAGGTTTGCTCTTTTGCAAAACCACACTCTCCACAAAGGTATAAAATATAGCACTTAATGGCAATAGTACATTTACTCAAGTGCATTAGACAGTTCTTCCTTCTCCTTCTTTTCCTGCTTGATTGGCAGCCAGAGATCCTAGATGCAGCACTACAGGAGATGTTGTTTATAGCCAAAGCAGCAGGATCTGGCACCAGAGAGGATTCCACAGGCATTTGTATTGATGGTGGCTTTGCAGTTGCCTCTGGGTCTTTCATGTGGCTGGGCTGATGAAAGTTATCTGGGCAGTTATATGCTCTTGGAAACCATTTATTTTTCCACTGACATTTTAAATGGTTGTGGTGATTAACTGTTTGTATGCAGAGAATTTTAAAACCTTCACCACGGTAAGCCTCTGCAGAGGTCTCTGGCACATGGTGTATGTCTATATTTCTCTTTTCTGCCTAAAACCCCTTTCATGTATTGATGTGAACAATTGTTTAACTGCAGTCCTGCGTGGAACTCCATGGAAGGAAATCTGAAGCTCTAGGTACAGCATGGTGTGAGGTTTCAGTCCTGGCTTCAGGACCCTCTCCTGAAATTGCTTGGGGACTCCATTCTGCACATCTCAAGATGAAAAAGTGTAGTACAAGAACATCCAGAAAGCCAAGTCCATGTTTTGTAGCAGATGAGTAAAGTTGTGGATAGGCCCTGAGCTTTTTTCTCAGCCTCTTCTTGTATCTTGTTACACAGAGTGCTGAGTGAGGGAGAGAAAAGGGCCCACAGTGGTGTTCCATTGAGTAGTCCATCCAAACAACTGGCAACACACTGCTGCATGGTGTTACCTGAGATTCTCTGCTGATCCAAGCACATGCATTGTCTTGGGTAAAAAGCACAAGGGATTTCATATTTGGGAATTGAAAAAAACCCCAGACCCAGAGCTTTTATTAATTTTCAAAGTACCATGAGTTCCAGCCTGCATTGTACTTTGATCTCAAGGAATGTATTTCTCTGTTTTTCTGTTAACATATGCATAACTTTGCGTAGAATTAAAGAGTATATCTGTTAAATGAAATGGTCAGCCAGTAAAATAATGTCATATAAATCAAATATTTTGGTTCCCTTTAGACAAAAAATTGTTTTGTGTGTGATTGTATTCTAAAGGATGACTTCAGTAATTTACCATTATTTACAATATTCTGGGACTGTTACAGAAGAAATGACCAAATCTCTACAGCTTATTCTTCAGATAAATATTTAGCTTATGTACATTGGATTTTACAGCCATGTGAGCAAAATTTAGAGCAATATTTAGTCACACTTTCTGCCTTTGCCCAAGTTGTATCAAAGCTATCAGTCAAGTATTTAATCTTCAAGAGTCTAGAGATTTTCTTATACAAATGTAAGTTTTGTTTTGAAATTATGTACTATATATTTTAATGCTAGCTTATGTATTACTAAAACTGAATTCCATTTAGTGTTATTATTTCTCATTGTTTTGGTTTTTAACAATTAAAAATATTTTTTTATAAAATGTAAAATATGTAGGATTTCAAATCCACAAATTAAAGCAGTTAAAATACGTTTTCAGTTCACTGATGTTTCTGAAACTTTGGACAAACTCTATGTAGTCTTGAAGTTATGCTTTTGAAACTGAAGTCATACATGAAGATACACATTTTGATTTCACTAGAATCATGATGAGGGCTTAAATCATGTCTAAAGTTATCATAAAGCATTCTGTACTTGTCAGTGAGGAAGGTAATTTTAATGTGCATATCCTGGAAGTTTTTTAAAAGTTAAGTTCCTGTCACAAAACTGGGGAAAAGATTTAAAGAAAAAAAAAAAAGAAAACAAAGGAAAAAGAGGGGAGTTCCACATACCTGTGAACAACTGTTCCTCCATTAAAATCACCATAGGATGTTCAAGACAAACGTTTCACTGTATGTTACTGGCTTGCATTGGCTCTGAATAATCCTGGAAAAAATCCTGGTTTCTCTATGTGGTAGATGGTTTATGGCAAGCATCTTGAATTCTTCCTGTGTACCTGCTGCTATCCTTCCATCTCACTGGAAACCAAGGCTGCTTCATCTCCGTTAGAAGGGATATAATGGAAGGAAAGGACGAGGAAAACATTGGCAGACAAACACATTGAGAATAAAACACAGGAAAATCACATTTAATTATATAATTATTTCTCTGTACAAAATCACATTTTGCTAGGGCAGATCTCTTAATTTCCTCTTGAGCAGACTTAAATGCAATTAAAGTGTGGGATATGTACTGATCTATGAAGGGAAGGTTGGAGATTTGCAGGGGACAGATTTATTTTATAAGTATAAAGTGGTCATTTACCTTGCTGGCATTTTGCTAAGTTACCTCATTATTATTCTTCTTTTAAAAGTGCTTCCTTTTAAAGAGAGTAGCTTTTCCACCTCTTAAGTATGGTGACATTTAATAGCAACAAAACAACTAACAATTTTTTGTTGTTGTTGTTAATTTTTATTAGAACCCTTTTACAAATTCCATTGAATCATTAAAACTTCATTATGCTGGATCAGGCTTCTCTTCTCAATTTGAACAAAACTCCTGCTAGCTTGATTGTGTATTATGACTCAGAAAAGTCTTGCACTTTGGCTTACTAAAACTCAATCAACACCTTATAAATTATCCTGATACCAAAATATCACCGATATGATTCCCATGAAAGACCTATAGGAGAGAATAACCTTGCTGAAAAAGCCTGAATTCATCAAACAAGTGTATTGGTTACAGTGATATCTTGCTCTGAAAAATAGTATGAATGATTTAATTTTAAAAAAATCATCAAGGCCTATTTATTTATTAAGTAAAATATAGTCTATTTTTATTTGTTTTTACGCTTTGTTTCAAAGGTGTTGCATTTTATATTTTCCTAATAATTTCTATTGTATTGTGTTATGTGAAGGCTTATATATTTTATTTTGCTATTCCAATTACTCTTAAATAATATAAACTGTATAAAATCAAAACACAAGCTGTGAAAACTGTGATTTCGTACCTCTCACAGTGGAAACTCCTGAGAAAATCAAAGCATTGAAGCTTTCTTTTTAAGCTGCTAATGTTTAGTTTAGTTTAGTTTAGTTTAGTTTAGTTTAGTTTAGTTTAGTTAAAGGTACGTTTAAACTTTTAAATTTAAAATTCAGAGATTCAGCCATTTATATTTTTGTCTGGGATATAATGTCAATCCACCTAGACAGGGTAATCCATCATGGAAGAGGAGAGACATAGGAAAAGCACTAAGATTTCTGAGCATTTCTTTAGCTGTCCAAGACTTAATAAATAACTCTTCTTATTGAGATATTTTTATAACTTTGCCTTAACTTTTCCTTTGGTGGTAGCAAAGTCTCACTCCAAGCACACTTCCACTGTCCATCCAACCTATAATTTCTTGATTTTAAGCAGAGCCCTTGGATCTGAGGTGATTTTTGAATTTTCTTTACTACTGAATATTTTGTCTGTATAACTTTATTTAAAAGTTATGGAGAGATGAAAATTTTTCTGTTTTACCAGTTTCTACTGAATTAGGTTCAAGAATTTCTCCTTGTTTGCAAATATGTGCTGGGAGTGGCTTTTCATGCTTCATGGAGATTTGAATGTGTTTTTGAAGTTCTGTGTTCCATCAAATAGAGTGATACTGAAATTCAGCTATATATACATTCATTCTATCCCCAGGAAGTCTGATGGTTCCATCCAGACAGATGCGGAGATGTAGCTAAATGATTCTTTAATGGAACTCATATACTAACTTCTTTAGTATATACCTGATGTGTTTAAACTTAAAATTTTAACATGAGGTGTTCCAAACCTACCTAGACTTTGTCAAACTCCACTTTTGTGTAAGACAATGGAATGTGGTCAAAACTTGCCTACAGTCTTGGTTCAAGTGCTTCCTGCTGCCCTGCCATGGAAACTACTACTGTGTTAACAAGCTGTGTAACATGTATCGTGTGAGTAACTCTAGGGGAAATTATTATTGGATACACACAAAAGTGTGATAACTCTTTTTAGTAAAAAAATCACGGAATTTCGGAATCAGATAAACAGGTAATAACTCTTTTTTTTGGTGGAAATACATTGTTACAGACAACATACTGTGTCATAAAGTGTTAGGCTTGCAGTTTGTTCTTAGTGAGTTTTTCACAAGGTTAAAGGACATTCCTTTGCAGTTTTGAATATGTTACTTAGATATGGTACAGTTCAATTTTCCTGATCTTTCAAGTGGAGGGGATAGCATGAAAAAAAAGAAGTCACCACAAAATCCTAAAAGGAAAGAAAAGCCAAATTCTCACATTGTGGAACATTACAGGAAGCTCAGGTATCACTACAGTTGATGTGGTTGAACTTGTTATCAATGGTCTGTAGTTAACTAGGCTCCTGTTATAGACATATTATTTCAAAGTGGTCCAGTTGAAATGTCCACTATCCTGATCTACTTTCAAAAGTTCCTATTTTATTAGTTGTGACTAGTGAGCCATTCTAGAGACACAAAGAGCATTTGTGATCATGATTTAATTTATAGTCGATGAAAAAAGGCACAAGCTCAATGTTAGAATCGAAAATAATCAGTCTCAGCACAGGCAGTTTCCTCTTCACCGGTGTAATTTTGCTAATTAGAACTGTGCCTCAGAACTGAGTGGATCCTTTTACATTCACAAACATTTTGGTCATAGGTAGTGACCAGGTGATCCTAAATAGGGTGGAAAACAACGTCAATTTATTGTATACTGATTTAAAGTGTTTATGATATATTCATTTAAAATACCAGAGTGAACTGATGGGATCTAACCACATGGGTCTGAACTTGTTTGCCTCATCTCTAAGCTGAAGTTCACATGCTTACCTAATTACATCTACAGCTGACCTAAAAATGACTAAAGTATTATTGCAGATTCACCCCATGTTTAGAGGGCTAACTCAGAAAAGCACAGTAGTTATAGTTAATTAAGCTGTATACTATTTCAAAGTGTTCCTGTCTAGATAATGCCAAATTAAAATAAACTTCTGAACATTGTTTTCAGTTTGTTTTACTCCTGCACAGTAGTTATTCTTCCACCATGCTTTCTCTCCTTTTAATGTTTTCTGACTCTATCTCATGAGCATTTCTTGGATTTGCTGCAGTTAAACCTGAGTGAGTTGGAAAACAGGAACTCAGTTTTTACCTGTGGAGAACCAAACCTCACTGTTAGGAAGAATGAAGTGGGACATCAATGTGTGAGAGAAGAAGACTGGGGCTGTGTTTCTGATTTGCACACTTGATGCTGCTTTCTCCAAACAGCCAAAAAGTCACAGGAGTAGAACTCATTTTGCCTACTCCAGCCATTTAAAATCTAAGGCTGATCTCATCTTTCTGGGCTTTATGGATTACCAATAAGGAGTAGCAACACCTTCAGAGAACAATTAACCTCCTCCTAAGAGGCAGACCTGAGCTGTCTGGGTTTGCTTTTGGAAGTCGATTAATTTTTCCCTGATGATTCTAAAGTACCATACATCACTGGTTTTACTTAGGTATTCAACATGTGGGCATCCTGCCTGAAAAGTCCATCAGAAGTAGTTTTACTGCACATGATATGCTCACAATGACATATATATATATATAATCATATACCACCATGAAAAACAAAATATATCCCACCTCTGAATATATATATATATATTTTCTGAGTGGCATAGGATTCAGTTTTGGATCTTTCACTACAAGAAAGGCATTGAGATGCTGGAGAGTCCAGAGAAGGGATACAGAGCTGGTGAAGGGTCTGGAGCACAATGATGAGGAACAGCTGAGGGAGCTGGGGATATTTAGCCTGGAAAAAAGGAGCCTCAGGGGGCATCTAATCATTTTCTACAACTACCTGCAAGGGGGTTGTAACAAAGTGGAGATTGGTCTCTTCTCCAAGGTAACAAGAAATAAGACAAGAGAAAATGGACTCAAGTTGCACTAGGGAGTTCAGATTGGATATTAGGGAACAAACTGTTTATGGAAAGGGTTATCAAACATTGGAACAGACTGCCCAGGGAAGTGGTTGAATCACTATCTCTGGATGTGTTTAAAAGATTAAAAGATGTGTAGACGTGGCACTTAGGGACATGGGTTAGTAGTAGTGGACTTGACAGTGTTATTGTTGGACTGGACAATACTTCAGGTCTTTTCCAGCAGAAAGAATTCTATGAATTTTATAAATTTTACCCCTGTGGTGTCTGTATATGCTGTCTTTTAGACTACATCAGCTTTAGGAGCAAGGAACCTAAAGACTATACCAGTAAGCTTAGTGGGTTAGTGGTTTTTCTCCAATCCCCTGAACAAGTGGCAGAGCACAGGTAGTTCCCCTTACAGCAGGGAGAGAGCAGTCTTGGGCTGGAGCTGTTCCCTGAATTGTGTTCAGGCATTGCATTGGCAGGAAGCACAGCAACATTTGTACAGAACCAGTGGTTCAACCAACCATCCAGAGACCTACACTTTTATGGTTTATAGGCTGTGTTATTTTCCAGAAAGGCCCTATTGTATGTAGGCTCTCCTGTTTTTTCCAGTAACTTGGAATTTCCTGAAATTTTGAAGGTCTAAATATCTTACAAGAGGGATTTAGGCAGAAGTATCCTTAACCTTCTTTCACAAGATTGAGGTTAGACACTTCTTTTGTATTCTCCAGCTGCACATAAAAGAGCTGTTAAGTCCCCAGATCCTCAGCCAAGCTTTAGCTATTTTAGCTATGCTCATTCCTGATTCTCTAATGGGGTTTGATTTCTCAGTGGAGAACAGGAATAATTGATTGCACTCCTCAGAGAATAAACTGCTGAAAATCTCTCCTGGTTTTTCAGACCATCAGTATTTCAGAGTGGCTGCTCTGGGCCTTCCAGAGAAGAAGAGAACACTCTGGTCCGTGGTCACCTGGCAGTTCTTGATGTTCTTGGTTTTTTTAGCATTGTGATGCTTTGGCTCTTGAAGCTTCTGCAAAGTAGCCCAGCTGTAGGTGTGTTCACTCAGTAGGTGTGTGATCACTTCCCTCTCCCATCTTTTGCAAGCTCCTCTCTGTTCATGCAAATACTTGTTTTCAATACCCAGAGCTCTTGTTTGACTCTGCTTATTTCCAGTTTCAGATTTATTTGTCTCCTCCATTTTGTCTCCCACCTTCTCAAGGATGCTCTTATTCCCCCTACTCTTAAATATTTCTCTAAGTCTTGCTTCTCCTGATTTTATTCTGGCGCAGTATAATTTTTAATTTGGCTAATTTTATTCTAGGATTGCAGAGCAGCAGGTTCTTTACTGCTGTCTCTATTCTCATCTTACCTTTACAGGGCTTTTGATGCTGTTGAATAATTAATATTTCCTAAAGTCCACATTGTTAATGCTGAAAAAAGGTTAAAATATGTTAACAAACCTGGGAAAAGTACAGAGGAAAGCATACTGAAATGAGCTATGTTAAAAAGTCATTCATATATCATGAAGTACTCGCCTAAAGAAAGTAGGTTTAAATGGAGATAGATACATAAAACTGATTGTCAGTTTTATGCCTAAATATTCTGTGGTTGAACCTCTTATTCATCCCAGTTTAAAAATGTTATAAGTTTTCTTAGAAGATGTAAAAAGATTATTTTTGAATGCTGTTTTTATTACATCTGATTTATAGCCAAGTGAATACGATTATAGTCTTCAGTAGGAATAAAATTAAATTCTTATTCTGTGTTCTGGTGATGCAGATGGTGATATCATCTACCACTAATTTGGTAATTAAGAGTTTTTACACTGTTAACGCAGGACTTTCTATCCTTGATAAAACCATTTTTAGACTATTTCTTTCTGTTTCCAGTTGAGGCACAGTTTGCTAAGGTACTGCCAGAATCCATTGTCTCTGTGACTGATTAAATGAGCTTCCTAAATATAATTTAAGGCATTAATGATAAATGAGTACTATTTCTATCTGTTCTTTCAGAAGTTTAAGTTGTTTTAAACAACTAAGGTGCCTAAAAAGTCTACCTGGATCCTCCTAGGATCTAAAGTCCCTAAATCACCAAGTGAGTTTTTCATTTCTTATGTTGCACATATCCTAATGACCTTCCCTGTTTTTTTATTAACTAATTTCTGTCTAAAAGACAGGCTCTTTTTCAGAACATTTCAATATGAATAGGCAGCCATCAAACAACATCTGTGCTTTGACAAAAGCTGTGTCCTCTGCAATTTTTCTGCTATGGTTTTTTAGGCAGTCCTAAATCACATGTTCTCACCTGGATTAACAGGCTTTATGACACGGATTTGGGATTGTGCAGGTCTCTTGTATAAAGTTTCGCTGTGGAATGAGAATAGTGAGAAACATGTCATTTTCTACAAAGATATGATTTAAGGGAATTGACAGCTCCTTCTGTGGCAAACCACCTTAGCTTTTGCCTCTCATTTACCAAAAGCATCTTCTCAGCCAGTAACAATTTGACTAACACCTACTTTTTAATTAAATGTTGTAGCATTTAGGAAGATGCATGCTAATCTGGGCCCCAGATCTGCAGCCCTCAGCTTTACAAGATGCTGCTCCAGCAGGGGCCGTAAAGCTCTCGATAAGAGGGGTAAGGAGCAAGGTGCAAGTCCCACAGCGATAACCTCCTGACTCCAACATTATAGGTCTTTCTGCTGGAATTGAGTTCTACATCTTCCTCGATTGGTTATTGTCACAAATGAGTAATGGATGCACCCTGCCTGCGTCCCCAGGTACACGAGCCAGTCCATCAGGCCATCGGGAAGCGCAGCTGCCGGCCGCGGGGGCAGGCAGATAACAGGCAGCCCCCGGGAGGGATGTTAAAGGCGCCGGCACCGCGGGGACAGTGGCCTTCAGCGCTCCTGCCGCCTGCGGCCGCCCCTCGCACGGCCCTGCCCGGGCATCAATCACCCTGCCGCCGGGACCGCGCGGGGCAGCGGATAAAGTGCACCAAACGGATCAAAAGCGGGGAAGCGGCTGGAAAATGCACAGCGTTCAGGCCATGCTTAGTGAATTTTGGTCTGTTATTCAGAGGGGGAGGATGTTTGAGATGCCTTGTTCACACTGGGAATTAGAAGTGTATATACATGCATGCACATGTGTATATATAATTACACACTAAAATATAGTCTACACTTATCACGCATTTATAGTACTATATATTTCTTATTGCGCATTATTATATGAGAATATGTACATAACACACACACACATAAATATAATATATTTAAAATTAAGACTTGCAAAATTGTCTAGCTACCTGCTGAGCTGCAAAATGTACTTGTCTTTTTTTTTTTTTTTTTTTTTTTTTTTTTCCTGTCAGTGATGATAGCAAAACAAGTAAGCGGTGTTTTAGTAAACCTGTCAGGGAATCGACTCATGCTGACTGAGAAGTGAGTAAGTAGGTAAATAAGGCTCGTGTTTTAATTTATTAAGCATGTTGCTTTGAAAGTGGTGTGATTTGCATTACTATCACTTTTGTAAAGGCTTGACTGGAGGTTTCCTAGAGCATACATGATAAAGTGGGTTTTTGTTTAACCTATCAGGTAAATTTGAAGGTCAGCTCAGTTTCTAAACACATCTCACTTAGACAAATGGGCATGCGTCCCTTCACAGGAGGACATTTGCAGTATTACCCTACCTAGCATAATAATAACATTAATTCAGGAAATTCCATTTTGTTATCATATTATTTGTTGGAATAATAACAATTTGTAATGAAAAGCTCCAGAAATATCCCTTCAAAAGTGCGTAAATAGAACCTGCATTGAGGACAGATTTTCTAAAGTACAGAACTTCTGATTAGCCAACTCAGTAGATGTTGGAACAGTTTCCAAAACTGGTTGGAAGTCAGTGTCACAGAGAAAAGCAACAGGACCTGTGATGTACTGAGCTCCTTCAATACCTGGTCCTAACTATTTCTGTGACTATACATGAAAATATATATGCAATTCTATATTTCTGTAGACTTTGATTCATTCCATTTGGCAATGCTCAAATTTAATAGAAAGTCTTACATAAGACTTTGCACTTTGTCACACAAGAAAACAGATCTATTATATCACAGAAAACACATTTGGTATTCCTCTGGATGAAAATGGCAGGAGGAGTTTTGGAATACAAGGAGGAAACACCCAAATTTTCAGGGCTGTATGCATCACAGATTTAGCAGTTACATACTCTGCGAGGGAGAAGGGGTAGTGAGAGTGAAGATGGAACAAAAAACAGAAATTGTAAAAGTTCCATAATAGAAAAGTATTGCTCCTAGAAATTTCAGAATTACAAAGTACTTTACTTATGTCTTTTTTCTTTCTGTGGTAACTCAGAGCAATTCTGCACTTAGATATTTTCTTGAAGCATTGTTTCAGAATAGCTAAAGGAAAAGAATGTAATTTTCAAAGCTCCATAGCTCTTTCAAAGTAAGTAATTCGGGATGGAGCTCTCATGAACATATACATCAAATTCTGTGCCATTTTCCCTTATGAAAATCTTTGTTCAGTTTGTTTTAATTCAGCTGCTTTTTGACTATTTGGACTATAATTTTCTATGTCATATTTTTGCCTGAAACCAAATTGGTTTAGAAAAAAAAATTGGAAAAGATTGTTCAGCATTTTTGGGACTAAGTTTGATGATAAAAAAATAGTATCTTGCTAGAAACAATATTTTTTCTACCTTTTATTTAAAAGGTCAGGCACCTTAGAAAAAGGAGATGCTGCTGAAACCACAGATAATACTTTCTCACCATCCCTATTCAAACCTCCCCAGTCTCAGCCAAATTATAAATCCATGGCTTGCTTTATTTTCACTTGCTTGGTAGAGATTGGTTGGGCCTCAGAGAATTGCTGGGAAAGGGGACTGATGTTTGAAGTCAGCTCCAAAGGCTCTAGATCCTCCTCTTTCTCACTATCAGAACCTGTAGCAGGCATAGAGACAAGACTTCCCCCCCACAGCACTCTCTTAGCCTGTTACAAAACTTTCCCATTTTATCAGCCAAGGAACCACAGAGAATCTTGCTTACGTTTGTTTTCATACTTTTGCCTAGTGATGCTAAGACTGCAAGAAAAGAAGGAGCAGTTTATCTAGGAACATGAGTGAAGAGGAGGCAGCAGTCCATAGAGCCAGGTGAAATTTTAGAAGAGAGGCTGGATATAGGCTGTAGGAAGGGAGAAAAACATGGAATGAATACACAGCAAGGGAAACTTACATACCAAAGACCACGTATATAAACTCCCATTGCCTTGAGCTTCCACCTAGGAGTGTCAAGTGCAAACCTTAATCCATACACTATGGTGACCTATATGTATGGATTGTACTGAATTAATGGACCATCTCACCTTCCAAATTTTCCTTGGTTAAGCACCTGGGTGCATCAAGCCTCGGGCATGCTGAGGTGAGCAACATGAAATAAGAATTGATACTTAGTCCCAGAGGTGTCCATCTCCCCATCAGTTCACCTGCAGTGACCACACTTCTTTCGAAGGTATTCATTGAAAAAGTGAGGCTTGAAGAATAAAGTGTGTTCTCAGATGTGGTTGGTACCTCCACTGCAGAAGTGGAGAGAGAACCCAGTGTGCTACTCTTCTCTACCTTATTACTGGAACAATGTGAATTCCTTCTCACCATCACTTGAGTCATTTCCTGCCCATGTCCCTTCCCACTTCTGCAACAAGAGACACAGAATCTCTGCAAATAGCACCTTCCTTCAGGGCATATTCCTTTTTTGACCACCAGCTGTTGCTGAGCATTGAAAAATCTGGCTGGTCCAGGCTTGGTGAAATAGCCTCGAATTTTGTGAATCAAATTTATCTTCACTCAAATTTTCAGCTGTTTACGCTTTTCAGGATGCTGCTGGGTGTTCTTCATCTCGGCCCTTGTCCACAGTAAGTCACAACACTGGGGAAAATAAAATCAATGCTGCTAAGGATCTAGGCTTGGGGATTGATCCTGCTCCCAGGGGCATCCACAGGAATATTACTTTAAAATTACTAGGCTGCTGGTCAAAGTACAGACAAAAAAGACAGCATGGCAAATGATTTAGGGGGGACACCTACTATTTTTAAAGAGTAGTTAAGCACATTTAAGACAAAAGATATTACAATAGACCATAATTAAGGAAAATAAATAAAGGGAAGAATGAATCATGTCATATCCAGCTTTATTTTCTAGGAGCTTGTGTGATCATACTGAGATTGATCCAAAACTTTCTGAGGGTCTTTTCCTTAATGCAGCCATTTTTAAATTTGTGTTTTAAACAAAATACACAAACCTCAACCCCCCTCCCAAACCAATCCTTCTAAAATCAATCCAGTGAACTGAGTCTTGGAAAAGAAACCTCAGAAAACCAGCAACAGGCTTAGAAAACTTGGAGTACTTCCCATTTTTTCCAAGTAGTGGAAGCTGATCACTTACTGGACCTAAGAGTTGATTTGTGGCTAAGGCTTAGATTCTTTAGAATATGTTACCTTTCAAACTGAAGGGAAAATAACTACAAGGGGAAAACAGAGAATGAACCCTGTTCTGCAAGAACCCTGTTTTTTGCCTTCCTCATTGGAAAGGTATTAACAGATGAAATGCTATTTTCTGCAGAAGGCTGAAGAAATTATTTTTCTCAGCATATGGAATTTTGTTCTGTGTATTGTCTCTTCAAAGTGTGTTTGCTTTAATGTTTGACATATGCGAAATTCAGCCTTGGTGGTTATATTACAATCTTAAAATAATAATAATGTTTACCCCTACCATGAATTCACTTTTTAGAGTTTGCAGTTGCCTAGGTACTAACCTCTCTGTTGTGCTTGAAGTGCAGCCCCAAAGAAAGTTCTTGTTAGAATTTAAGACGTGAAGATCCATTTCTGCCTAACAATCTTCTACTCCTGCATTCCCTGAAGTGTATCCCATCTGCTTTTGGGAGCTCTCATTGCAATATGCAGTGATTGCAGGATAAGCACACCATTTTCCTGTCAATACTTTCCTATTAGCCTCCTGGATCCATACATCATCGTCTTGCTGGCCTGCAGTTTGCTTATCTTTGTCTCTGAGGCTGCCTTTGATTTATCTAACACCCAGGTTAATGAGGCATGGAGCCCAGGGTGGCTCCAAGGATAATGCACTCCTGTATAAAAATGCTTAAGGAAGGATCAAGTGATAATCCATTCTAGACTAAAAGGCCTAGCTCTTCAACAAATGTTGTATTTCTTAATCACTAAGCTAAGACTGTAATAGCTCCCTGTTAAGCTACTGCCATCAGTAAAACTAAACCCGCTAACTATATGAATTTACAAAAGAACTGAAAATTAGATTTTAATTTGTGTTCCAAAAAATACAAAAAAAAAAAGTTCATTTCTTAGGAATAGTTATCACCATTATTTGACAGTGTTCTTATGCAAAAATAAGTTAGCTTTAATATTTAATTTACAGTAATAGTTTTATATTCCCTCACTGGGACCTATGTTTTTCTAAAGACAAAAATAACAGAAGCTAGAATGTTACTGTGGCAAGGATAAATCAAACTAGCTATTTCAATAATGGAGGTAATTACAAAGTGTATATATCTGAGACGTACTGAGTGGTTAGGGGTTGTTTAATTAACATAAAAATTTCAATATCATCAGCAAGAGTGTTGGTATCACAAAAGCATTGTTAAAAATGCATCTTAAAATAGTTATGCCTTTCTCTCTTCCTAGCTTGTACATAAGACTAATATACATTAACTTCCCATTTCTGCTAATTACCATCTTACACAGAAACATCTTAATGAAAGCAAGGTAAAGATCCAAATAAGCTTTCAAAGCTTTATTTATTTGCTTATTTTAAAGCACTCTACTGCATATTACTTTGATGTCTGTTTTGGCTTCCTTTTTTAGTTGTTGTTTTGTTTTGTTATGCTTGGTTGACCTTCATATTACGAATCTGCTGCAGGCTCCCGAAATATGTGTAACGTATAACCATTTAGAAAATGACATAGCATCAAATAATGGGATCATTCCTATGGGATGATGTACTCCTGTTTTGAAGCAAAAGCCACACACAAGGAAGGCGGTCACCAGTTGGCCCACCATAGCCCCCAAGGACTTGACCCAGGTAATAAGTCCTTCACTGGTCACTAACCTACATTATTGAAATTTAGTCTGGATTTTGATGACATGACATTGTTAAGGGTTGTTATTGAGGTGTAAATGATCTTCCACTGGGTTATTTAAGACACATGAAGGACCTAGTTTAGAATGAAAATTGGTTATTGATTATTCCAGCAATTAACCAAATAAATTTTAGCACTTACATTAACATTTTTGGAAGCCTTAAATTATTTTTTGCTCAAACTGACCTAAGCAGCTAGGTTGATTCCTCAGCAATCTTTTAGATGTTTTCAAAAAGGAAAACAAAGATAAACAAATATTGTTTTTATAGTATTCTGTTTTAGGTCTATTTTTTCATCTTATGTCTACTAGAGACCAGCAGTATGTGATGCAGTTGCCTATACAGTTGTACAGTGTGCTCCACAGATTCTCAGGTATTAAAGACAAATTTTGAGTACCTACAAAACTGTTCCACCTCTTTGTTCCATCTTCTTTTTTTGAAACTTCTATCATTAGATTAACATAATTAGTCAATTTCAGAGTTCATTTTTCTCTAATTGCATTTCTTTTATTAGTACTTCGAGTCTCCAGACATAAAACATCCTGAGTTAGGGGGCAGTCCTTTCAGATGCCTAGTGTTTGTAAGCACCTTGTAATGCTACTGATAGCACAAGTATTAACAAAAAACATTTCCCTATCTCACTTAAAAGTGGAAAGTGTATTACTTTACCCCTAGGTATTTTAACTGGAAAATGGATTTCTTGCATTTTTCAGAGGGAGTAGTGCTGAGAAAGCTTTAGGGGCCGTTACACCCACCACAAGGTCACATGGCATGTGCTACTACATATTTGGTTTGGTGGCAAAAAATCAGAGACTATTATAATATGAATATATGTTATAACTAACTCAGCTTAATCTTCTCTCTTTCTGTGCTGCAAGATCCAGCAAATGAAAGATATTAGGCACTAAAGAGAGACACATACTTTCTTGTTATAATTTCACTGTTGGCGTCCCAGTGATACTTTTATATATAAAATATTTAGGTAGGGAAATGGCACAAGCAGCTTGACTGGACTGCTAGAACTCATTACTTAATGTGCTGTCTGTAGATGGTACTACTGAACTTACTGAAACTAATACTGTGGTCATGTGCTCTCTTTTGTGTTGCTGTATCGTCTCAGGATCCTCCACACCTCAGATAATATTACATGGAAAATTAGCTGCCTCCCCACTGCAGTTTGAACAAGGCTTTCAGAAAACTCTTCCACACAGAGATACTTCAGTTTAAAAGTCCCTTTCAAAATTAGCAGCTAATAGCAGAGGGCTGGTATTTTCTAACATTGACTTTCCTTAAATAATTCTGTCTGTATCTCTTCTTTCCTGCTGTCTCAGTTCTGCTGGTCAGATACAGGCAAAGTACCCACAAATTAAAATGAGTTTTATGCCCTCTTATGGTCCCTGTCATCATTTCAGTGTCTGTATCATCAGAAATTATACTCAGCTACTCTTTAACATGACAGAATGCATTACATCTGATCATAGTGGAGGATTTGATGAATGGGTATTTACAACAGCTTTCACATCAGTCTCTACACCCACTAAACATATAATGCCAGCTTGGGTATTTTTGGTTCGTTTGGATTTATGCTGGCTGATCACTTGAATTAGAGATAAGCAGCAACTCCTAGCATATGACTTTTTTTAGCTTTTCTAATAAAGAGGTTAAATATTAGTTTCCACTGTTAATATTCTGATACACAGAGAAAATCTAATGGTACCAATAGATGTTAATACACAACAACGATCAAAATATAAACATGAAAACTTTGCCTTTATTGGACTTGAAGAGTATTTGTCTTCTAGATCTAAAAAAGCAATATCTGCCAAAACATATATTCAGATATTAACCATTAAAAAATCCTTTAAAGAATAAGCAATAACATACAGCTATAACTCCTATGAAATAACAAAGCAACGAAAATAAAACAAATATCTTCTGTTTTCACCCAGTAACTACTGATTATTTCAAATGCTCTCTTTCATACACAGCTCTCCAAGTATATCTTCTGAACAGCAACAGAGCTGTTTTCTGATTTAGTTTCCATCCAACTACCTGTGAGTTTTTCAATAAATCACCTGGGTGAGAAGTAATCACCTGTACAGTGAGTGCAAACAGATATCCAGCTTAACAGGTGAATAATTCTCTGGAAGTGACTATTTTTGTCCATTAATTCATAGGATTGTATACTCCTAGGTGCTGATGCGAAGATGAGATTTCTGTGCCTGTCAGCTGAACTCCCCAGCACGTCTATCACTGCTTCACTTATAGAGGTCCCAGGTCAAATGCCTGTGCCAAGCGCAACCAGGGCAGAAATAATATCCTCAAACTAAATGCAGTTAATCAAGAAAAGATCATAAAATGTGTCCAAACAGATTGTATATACATCCAGCAAGAGAACAGCCATTCAAATTCACTGGCCTTCTTTCCCTTATGTCACTGTAGCTGGGGTCACATTTCATAAGTGTGGATCACTGTAAGGGCATTTTTTCCTTTCAGTGGAGGTTTTCTCCTGTTTTAGGACTTTACATTTCTCTAGACAGATTTCCTAACAGGGTCAACACTGTTCTATAGGCAGCACAGAATCCCAACTCCATCCAGGCTCCCTTTCTTTCCAGGCATGCATTGCCATCACCAGCAGACCACATAAATGGTCTTCAAAAGCATACTCTAGTGTGTTTATTGACCTTTGACTGCAAGTAAAGATTACTCCCCTTTGACATTCCCATGATGGGGATGTGTATGGTATGCTGTTTGCATATAGGAATGTGTGAATCTGGAAATAGGAATATATTCATAAATGCACTTTCATGACTCCAGAAGCAAGGTCCATAGATGAGCATGTATTATGAAATACTTGTGCCAGCTTTCTGTTGAGATACCAGCCTGTGGACTGTGAGGGAAACATTATCTGTGTCCCTTTTTTGAAAAAACATGTGCTAAACAAAACAATTGCACCTGCAAATATCACCTGATACAACAGTTTTAAGAGAGATTGGTGTATCTTGCATTAATAATAAATGTGAAGCACAGCCTGATATTTTATTTTGTAAAGATAAAACACAAGACTGTATACTCAAGAAACATTCATAATAAATGTCATTTTTAGGGGGAAAAAGCTGTAATATTGTTTAAAGTATTAAAGGTGTGTTTTGCTTTAGGAACTGCAAAAAAATTCTAACCACTTTTGATCCATAGTTGCTCTCATGGACATGCTTAGCTTGAAATCGAGCAATTCAACAGAACTCACAATATGCTTTACTATTTTTTAATATGATAGGATGTGGATAACTGGCTGTCATGACTGAAGACATTTAGGAAAGTGTCTAAGGAAAAGATGGTGGAATAGATCTGAGTGGCTCAGGTGCCTCAGGCCATTTGGGTGCCTCCTCCTTGTGATGCCACTGAAGAGCTGGATGCAGAAACCCTGGCTTCTTGTGGAGAGTGACCCAGATGGCTCTGCAGGCAGGTAATTAATATAAGTGTAATATACACCTCTCCTATCTTACCTACCCTTAGGTAAGCAAGAGGTGCCATTGTCGCTGCTTACATTTCTATGCTCTGTTGTGTTTTGTGAGTAGCACAGTCACAAAACCTCACTAGATTTCTTTTTTAATTATAACTGGGCAGATTTATATAAAATATTGTTAGTGAGTAATTGCACATTTGTTCATCCATTCCACACAGTGTGCAAGCAGATGATTCTTCATGCAAAACAGTGAAATGCAGTGCGTAATCAGGTAATTAATTAGAATTTGGCCTAAATTAAATACACTGAGAATAACAGACTTAAATCCTTACAAGAGGAGAGACTATCTAGTGGTAATCTAATACAACTTCTTGTAGCTCTTATTGCTCCATTTATAAAGTAGTTTGGAAGCAAGGGCACCACTTGGAAAGGGAGAAAGTAATTTAAGAAGTCCAGATCTTTAATAGGCCATTTCAAAGAGAAATTGCTCAGTTCCCTAGGCAGTTCAAGTCCTGCTTTTAGGGAAAAGTGCTGAACTCTCTTCTGCAACTGTCATACACTGGGATTACCCTCTGATCCTCTATTCCTTGGCTTAGGGAGCTCCTAGGCAGACACAGTCAAATGCAAAATGTCAATCCTGGAGAAATAAAGGCTGAAGAATTCCTTCACTAGCAATTAAAGCCCATGGGATCATGGAACAGGAAAAGAAGAGTTTGCACCACAGCCTTACTTCAGTTGGTATTTGTCTTGTCTGACAACACAGCAAGCAGTACTGTGGTGAGGAAAGGGTTAAAGACATGGGATTTTTTTGTTGTTGTTAATGTGAATAAACACATTTGCTGACATATACAGCTGAGCTCTATGAAGGGAAGTGTGGGTCTAAATGGTGGGATTTGGATGTGCACACAGATTTTGTGGTATGTGCACATAGATTTTGTGGTAGCATAACAGTTTCTGAAGTGGGGATATGGGGGTTTTGGTGAATTCTTCCTTGGAAAACACAATAGTTTTCTGATATGTCACTGTTCTTTTCTCACCTTTTCTGTTTCCCACGTGTCTGGTTTGACCTTTCTTTAGCCATAATTATCTGCACTTTAAGGACAGAAGGGTAGGACCTACTCTATTAGAGGCTGAGCTCTCCACCTACACAGAAGGATACATAAATCTAAATTATTGAAAAATACACTTTAGCCAAGAACATAAAATCACACAATAGATGAAATCCTGAAATCTTTATTCAGTCCTTTCTCAAAAACAACCAGTATGCGAGTCATAAAGAGATTTCACTGTGGTATGACTTACACTTGGTGATCAAGGTTGTTTTTTCAGAGCAAGACAAGGGGGATGAGAATAGTGGGAAGAGAAAAGCTAGGTCACTTTTCTTGTTTCTCTTTAATCAGCTAAAGCTGACAAATAAACTGAATAGTTGAACCAAAAGAGTTCCAAATAGCTTTCTTGGCAATGAAAACAGCATTTTTCAGAAACAGATGATGTTTGAAATTATTTTTCGTTTTCTAGTTAAAAAATTATCATAGTTAACATTTAACATTTTTGTTAAGTGGAAATTATGTACAAGAACTTCAGGTGACTGGTCATAAAACATATTTGTACTTCTACATAATTTTCTCTTTTCCCCTTTTTGACAAAATCAAAAACAAGAAAGAGTGATGAGATTTCAGAGATTAGGCGAGAATGAAAACTAAAAGAAAAAAAGAATTAGTTTATTCATGAAAAATATTTTCACAAAAATTTTGGTTGAATGCAATTTGGTTGCATCATTTATTTACTGCATGAAAGTTTTGCATGGTAAAAGGTGGCATCTCTTCCCAGAAGTCTTAAGACTAGAATGGAAAATGTCTAGTCAAAGCACTGGGGAACATTTTCTCTTCTGCTGCATACCCTGTGCCCTGTGTGCTAATTATAGACCCAATGTGTATGAAAGAGGGTTTTCAAAGCCTGCAAAAGCACACTGATGTGGCTTGTTGCTACACTGGTTCTGAATCTCTCTCTTCAAATACCAGGCAGTTTCTAAGGGTTTCTTGCTCTGTTGTAATATTGGATTGTATTAATGCAGAGGGCTAAACCTCTGCTGTGTCATCGGACTCTGTGGGTTCAAAGCCAGACTGTGCCATTGAGTTATGCTGAGCAACTCTGTTAGCCCAGTGGCCAGGGGTCTAAGCAATCAGGTGAAAATACCATTGTGGAAAACACTGGGCTCAGCAGTCATAAATGTGTATTATGATGTAAAAGCTAAGCATTTCCCCCATTCTAAAAAATTTGATCCTTCCTTCTCCAGTATCAGGAAAAAAGAAAATTCAATTTCACCCCCAGTTTGATAGTGCCTGGCTTTCTTGAAACCACTTGTAAACAGAGAATTTGATAAGCAGACATTTGAAATCTTTTGAAAAGCAGCACTGTCAAATCGTTCTTTATTTTATTTCCCCTTTCCCCTTTCTATTTAGCACAACA